>NW_028186617.1:149616-269942 GCF_003343005.1 Rhea americana | reverse complement strand
CCGGAAGCCCAGTGCCGGAAGACTACCGCTCCCGGCATGCCGCGGGGGTGGGGGTGGGGGGTGGGAGGCGCGTCCTCCGCCGCGCTTGAACAACTTTGACCCTACGCCGATTCCGTCCCGTCCCTCTCCCCAGTACCGTCCGGGGCCCCTCCCGCGACCGGCTCCGGGCCAGTTCCGACACCTCCTCTGCCGCCCCGCACCCCTCCCCGCAATCCTGCCTAGGCCTTCCCCTGGGATACCTCCTCCCCCTCCCAGACACCATCCCCATCTGGCGCACGACGCCTCCCTCCTCCCCCCCAGACACCATCCCCATCTGGCGCACGACGCCTCCCTCCTCCCCCCGCGCACCCCCTTTCCCCCCCGCCCTGCACAGCCCTGGCGCACCCCCTTCTACCACCGCCACCCCCGGCCCCGGCGCGCCCCGCTTGTGCCGCCTCGCCCAGGCCGTTCCCGCACGCCCGGGACGCGCAGCGCGCAACCCCCGGCCCCGCTCACCTCCTCCGCGCTGCAGACGCCCCGCCGCTTCCAGCGGGCGGTGCTCGGCCGCGGCTCGCTGGTCCCGGACCGGCCCCCGGCGCCACCTCGCCCCAACGGCGGCTCCGCTCCTGGCCTGCGCCCACCCGGCCCCCCGCCGACACCATCACGCCCCGGGCCCCACCGCCGCAGCCAAGGGGGCAGGAGCAACGGCCCTCAGCCCCCGCGGGGACAGCTGCGGCTGCCAGGGCACCAGGGGGCCTCCCCCCACCCCCCGCCCCGACTCCCGAGAGCAGCTTCCTGAAAGCTCAAGGGAGAGCGCTGGAGCGCACAGGGGACAAAAGGGGGCATTCGGGGGACAAGGGAACAAATCGAGAGCTGCGGGTGCAACAAACGTGTTTTTTAAATATATATGTATATATTTATAATATACCCACGTGCGAACTGCAGTCTGCGCCAGTTCTTTTTCCTGGTAATAGTTAGGAATCGCAAAATAAAGCACATGAGAAAAGTGTGATGAAGTGCAGTCTTACTAGAAATATGTGTCTGCAGTCACTGTTTGCTCTGGTACTAACTCTGGCTTTTTATGGGTTGATGGCTGTCCTGTGCGGGCCTTGGAGCAGTTTGGGCAGGGTGTTAATCAGGTTCCCTTGCCTGCCCTTGTTCCTCTGCTCCTTTGTGTGTGTGTGCACCGTGAGCTTTTTAATCATATAGTCTAACGTATTCAAATGTAAAATATAAAAACTGCTGTTATTTTCCTACCGAGTAGTCTGCTTTCTGCTTGCGCTCACAGTAACATTGCTTTTCCCTTATTTACTGTCTTACATCATCAGCTGTATTGCATATAATAATAAAGTATGTTTAGGCTAATCATTTATATGAACAGAGCTTAGATGAATTCAGTTTTGACTGTACATCACAATCAACTTCTACAGTTTTAAAAAGCATTTAAGATTTATTTAAACTACATCTTTTCCATTATATAACAGATCACATGAATCAATTACCTATATGCTGGACAAGTTTAGAAGGTTATGGAGCAGAATTGCAGCTTTTAGGCCAGAAGAAAACATTGATGTTACTATCATTTGTCTCCTGCACAGTATGGGTGACATACTCTGGCCCAGTAATAACTGCATTAAATACTTCCTGATAAATTTTGGAGTATCAGAAAGAAGGCATCCCATGTTAGAATCCTACATACCTCTAATATTCCCTTGGTCAAGGGGATCAAGGGGATATTAGGCCAAGGACAAATGCTCAGGTAGGTAAAGTTTTTTTCAGTTATATTTAAGATGCAGCTCACTTGAGTAGATTCATATCCATTCACCTGGAAAGGAAAATGTAACTTAATATGCCTAGATGTACTCAAAAAAATTCCTAAGTTCTGTCTTTAACATTTAAAGTATTTTATCTTCGCTTTCTCAGTTGGGGCTTGGTCATGCAAGGACTGAGCATTTCCTGGTTCATGCAGGCATCAGTGACCAGGAGATTGCAGAGCCCTGCACAGTGTCAAGCCTCTATTACTCATCCAAATTCTGTATTTGATTGTGTGCCTTTGTCAAACCAAAAATGTTTTACGTATTTTATCCTTCTGAAATATATTAGAGTATCACTGGACTTCAAGATACTACTTGTCTATCCACTGCTTGATTTTTTTTCATCTGCACGGCATCTTTCCCTATCACCTACAATTTCTCTTCTCTGATATCTTATATTTGGCAAAGTTGCCTGGGAAAGGTGGCATGAGCAGGAATAAGAACCATTCATGGAAGCATCAGATTGCCYGTACCAGAAAATACAGCTGGTGTTATGTGCCATGAAGAGATCCTATATGCTTTTCTGCTACTTTGACTTTTTTTCTTTCATAATCCAAGTTTAAAGAACGCTCATCCTCTCTGATGCTACTCCTTTACCTGGTGACACAACTCATCAACAGCAGTACACCTTGTGCAGGAAAGATGGGTGTCCGCCCCAGCCCCTCACGGAGAGGCTGCAGGCATTCCTTGCTGCCGGAGGCCTGCAGAGCTGCATCCTCCATTGTGAAGTCTGTCTGAGTGGAAAGCTCTGACACGGCAGGGACAGTGTCTCCAACAGCTAGTGGGGAGCACACCTTGTGGTGTGCCACAACCATACCTGAGGACGTGCATACTGCTCTGAATGGAGATGAGGACTCTGTCTTTGCGCCCTGCTGCGCAAACTTCTGCATCTGCTGGCTGCATCTGTTAGCTGCTGCTGTTAGTGAATGCTGCAGGATTTCCTATCCCACCTGGGATGAACATCTGCTGTTTGGCTTCTGCAGGTACCATGTCCTTCCCGTTACATTTTCATAAGCGATAATGACCACAGTGGGGGTCCTTGCTGTTAGCACCAGCACTTCAGTCACTGCACAGGCCTTCAAAGGTTTTAGTTTAGCCAGTAGAAAAGCAGATGAAAATGTGCCTCCTGACTTTTTTTGTTACTGTAACATTTTARAAGATACTTTTGCGGCTGCATGAGTGATTATTTATGTTTTACCCAGTAAAGTCATTTTATGCATGACTCGAGTAGTTCAGCTCTTTGTTTTGCCATATGGTTGTTGTTGCTTTTAAACAAATTCAACACAATCCTCTCATACAACTTATAATAAAACTAGACTATCAATTTAACACATAGGTTATTTTAAACAATAAAATTTCCCCTTTGGGCATTGTATTCTCTTACCGTGAAGTTTTAAAAGGCAATTGTTTTTCCACAAAAGCATTTACTGTAACACAATATTAGTAATCGGATTCATAATGGATGGCTATTAAAAACAATTGTTTGCTTTAGATGAGGCAGGCTGAAAAGCAGGTGTTGTTTTATCTAAGATGATTGAATTTCTCTGTTTAAAAGAACTAAATTCTGGGAGATGACTTGTAAGTGTCCTCTTTCACTGGTCATTGCTATTTTCAAATTTCCCGCCATATTATCCTTCTTGCCTATATTCCCATGCTGAATATCACCATCCTGATTTGAAGTCATGCATTTGTTTAGCTTTGGAGCTTTTTCAATATTATTTTTAATAGCTACCCTCACATGTTTCTTGACATGCAGCTTTGCTGACAGAGATTGTAATGTGTATGAAGAGAGATGACTGCAGTTTAACATTTTAAGCATAGTAACAACTCTGCTGAGCACTGCTTTGTGTAATTATGCATTATAGTAAGCTTCTAAGTCGTGCTTTCTCAGGAACATCCCAGTCTTTAGTTCTTGTTGTAAACTGAGAAACCTAAGGCACAAGAGTTCTTGAGCTGCTTAGTTTGTATGACTTTTCCAGCCAGGTCTCTTATCTGTAAAGGTTTTGCTGATGGATTCTTGGCTGTGAAGAGTTTCTTCCGCTGATGAGTGGAATCTGGCTGCCATTGGAATAGATGGCTACTTCTTTCACTTTAATATCCCTTGAGAAGGTTATTAATCTTTCAGCACAGAGAAGAATGTCTCTTTCTTATACCACTCACGCCACTCACTCCAGATGAAATAATGTACATATTGGATTGTTTTCACAGTCCTGAAGCAAGCCTCACCTACCATGCAAGGAAGAAGAATTGGAATGAAAATCTCAAGGACAAAGGGGGTCAATCCCAGGTGAAAAGAAAGCTGATGTGTTGGAAGGCATGATGGGAGAACGAGAAACCTGTGAAATCTGGGAGCTAAAGAATAGGAAAAATCAAGAAGAGTATGACATAGTGTTGAAACAACAAGAATGATGAACGATAAGTGGAGAGCACATGCAGGGCAGCAACTGTTTTAAAATCTTAATCTCCTAAACTCTTCAGCTGCCTGATCCTACCCATTTTGACACCGTTGAGCATCTTCATATCTGACTTACTTTCAGAGTGGCAAACGTTTGGATCCAGGCTCTTTTTGCCCATCTGAAATTAACTCAGAAGGGATTATGTATAGGGAGGCCAGTTAAGGGATTCAGCTGTCCCATTTATCTTGCATGTTTACTCACTGTTTTTTGCAGGGCAGGAGCATAGCTAAATAAAGCTGTAGAGTGACTAAGGCAACAGAAGCTAAAGTTTTCTGCAAATAAACCTCACCATACATGCATCCTGCACCTATCCACCCACCTACCCACCCACAGAGTAGTGTGGAAAGGTGCATGTCATTTTGCTTTCAATTTACAAAAAAGCCTAACAGGCAAATTCTAGCACATCATATTGCTCCCAAAGGAAGCAGTATTGTGACTTTAAAATTAAATTGCAAATTACAGTTTGCATCTGGGAAAACTAACAATCCAATCAATTTGTTTTACTGCTGACATTAAGTACAGCACTAATCTCCTAGCTGCATGTAGGATGCATTGCTATTGTAAGCGTAACGGTTATCCTTCTTCCCACCTGAGAGTTCTTATACACTGAATGGTTGTGTATCTACCATATGTTGTTTGCTATGATTATGGAAACAATCAACAAAGAATAAGCAGCTTCATGCCAAAACACTCTGTAAAATCAGTTACCTCCCCACTCCAGGATCTGCATTCAAATAGGCACATCCATTCCATTTTCAAAGTATGAGAACATTGTGTAAAGACTGGAAGGCAGACGATGCATCAACATACTTATGTGCTAGAAACTCGGTGGCACCCTGCCAGCTTAGCCATTCTGCACAGTGTATCTTGGACAGATCTGGGTGCCCAGGCCTGAGCTGAAATGGGGCTTCTGGGCTRCAGGCAGAGGGTGCAGATGGGGTCCCAGGTGAGGCTGGTCAGTGCCATCAGAACCTACTAGTGCCATCAGAGCTCTGATGCGCTGTCTTCAGTGAAAGAAAAGCTTGGCCCTGATCACAATCTGTGAATGGACTGACATGAAATTCGGTGGCTTTTTACTCTGCCTTTTTTTCTATAAATAAGTTTGTGCCACCTTAAAGGGATGAAATAAAGAGCTAAGGATATACAGAACAGTGAGCTTCACTTCAGTTCCTGGGGAAAAACAGTTGCTGAAAAGGATATGCACCTAGTATCTTGCGAGAGCTATTAAGTGTGAAAGTTTCAGAAGAGGAGCCAAAGACAGAAAAAAAAGCGAAAACAGAGGAAAAAAAACCAAAGAAAAAACAACACTCACAGCAAGACGGCAAATGCCATAAAGAAAGTGACAAGAAAATTTTTATACTGATAAAAAGGTTGATACAAAAGCAAGGTGGAATAAGCACTGGGTTCTGATGCTATACATAAAAGTATGAGCAAGAAAATTTATGATCCAGTGTTCATATTTTTTTATACTGAAAGAAGTGCGTGTCTATTTTTAATTATTATCCCCATTATAAAAAAGTATTTTTTAGAGAATACAACTGTAAAAATGTAAAAATGAAACATGTAAATATGTCAAAATGAAGTTTTTGTAGGTTTTGCAACCCAATTGTGATACAAACAGGGCATGAACCATAATTTGATTATTATAAGAGTAAATGTTTTTAGAAACATTACCTTAGGTCCTTGTGGAAAAAATATTAAAGGTGTGCTAACAGCACTTAGGTTTCTGAAGAAGGTCCTCAGATCCCTATTTGGCATTATCTCATTTCAAGGTTGTTGTTCCTAGAGCTGTAGATGTTGCCAGCTGTAATGTTAAACAGCAAAAGCCTGAAACCAGATTTCCTCACAGGYACTCCTTCAGGTTAAAAGTAGGGGTATTGTAAATCCTGTAAGCACTCTGAAAGAGAAATAATGCAACATATAGTACAATAAAAGATTAAGTAGGTCAAAACCTTTGCTGTTTGTATATGTAGTGACATGGATACAAGAAGAGGGATGTTTTGGTAAGATCTTTTCTCAGTTCTCTCAGATAATTATTAAACTAGGACAAACATAAGGGTCAGGGGGAGACACCTGTACTTTTCTGTAAAAGAGATAAAGGAAAGAAAAATAGATGTATTTGCAAACAGAGCAAGCTGCAGAGAGCTATTGGAGTGCAGTATCTGTGGGGAGAGCAGAGCAGGGCAGAGCCATCATCTCTTGCTTGCACTGGAGACTTGACCGCAGGCAATCAGCTCAGGGACTGATTAGGAATATGTGTACTTGTGCGCGCACACACACACACAAAATGTTGTGGAAGTGGAAAGCAGTAAGGAGTTTCTGTAGGCATCATGCAGCCGGAGGCAGACGAGTGGTGTATCCAAGTCATCGCAGCTGGACCATAAGTTGTGTGTGTGCCCTTCTGATGTCACCCAGTTGTAGTGGATAATGACTGACAAAACATGCATCATCTTTGAAGCTCATAAGATCTAAAAACTTTTAGCATTTTAACTGACGCACTCAGTATGAGATAAATGAGTCATGAATAACTCTGTTTGTAATTAGGTACATTTCTTTGGTAATTTTATTTCTCCAGGTTATGTGGCAAAATTCATGCCCTTTCTCTGACAGTGTATAAACAGCTGGTGTTTCCAAACCAGATTTTAGCTGAACAGAACCTAGAAAAGATTCTTCTTATACAGAGACAATCTGTTCTCCCTCCCTCCCTGCTGCATCCTTTCAAGGATGCATCCTCTTGCTTATTCCTTCTGTCACTCCAGGATCTCCTGAGGCGCTCTGAGTTGCAACAAACTGAGGACAGTCCCTCCGGGTCCCTAGGAAAACTTTTCCTGTCCACCCTGGGGCCTTCCTGTACTTGTTTCCCGGGTACCACCTCCCTGCAGGAGCGTTTTTTTTATGTGTTTCTCCCTCGCTCAGTGTCTGATCTCATCCCGAAATGCAGGAAGCTCTCCCACAGGAGGGCGCTTTTTTCTCCCTGAGGTAATGCTATCTCCCCACATTTGGAAAGGGCCATCTAAGATGTACAGAGTGGAGATACAGGACATACCAAATCGCAACGTACGCATAGGCCATGTACTTCCGTGGTGTATTCTCATGCTCTTTCTCTTTGTCAATAAGTAAAAGCCAGCTATTACGAATCTTCCTCTATGAAAAATTATCTCCTGAAATACTTGTAATTTTAAATGCTTGCTTGTTTCATAATATAGACTGGGTAGTGATAATTKTTTATTCCATGCTGCTATAGCTATTGTATTGGTAATCGCCTATTACCTTCGCATGTTCAGGAGTTGTCGGTAATATTTTGTTTCCTTTGTGTACCAGTTCTGCAAGCCATTTCCCAGAATTATAGTTGCAGGAGATAACCGCTTCACCTAACCAGGCTGTATACTGTTTGTGAAATCTGTAGTTCCAGCTATTGCAATTTTGGGTGGTCCTTCTGCCCAGAGCTATCTTTCCATCACTCTGCAATAATGATGCAGCTGGTATGTTAACCATCAAATCAGTTTAATCAGACCTAAGGAAAATAAAATGTACTAGTATTCTTGGACTTGCTTACAGTATACTTTCTGCAGTGGTCTTTGGAGATAATAGATAAAAGCTTATTCTTCAACTATACATTTATACTGCCCAGGGGAATTTCCAATATAACACAAACATAACTTCATTAATTAACATGTACTTCATCTTAAAGTTATAGATTAATGAACTTTTCTAAACTAAATAATGACTTGTCTATTCTTTCACTCAAGACAGCTTAAAATTCTCACATTTGAATGAAAAAATTGAGTGCTACGATGTTTCACTAACCTAATAAAAAGTCAGCATCTAACTGGTCTTCAAGCATCATGGCCTTCTGTACAAACTTTAAGACAAAAATGTCTTTTGTCTTACAGTGGACCAATGACAGAAAGAAGAAAAGGATAAAATCAGGACCTGCTGAAGTCAGTGGAAAAATTTCACCTATTTCAGGATAGCCGAGATCAGATCAATTTTACTTTTATGAGAATAAATCTAATGCTTTTTGTTTCACTTTCATGAAGCTTACCTTGTTGGGTGAATATAATCTGCTGAAAAGGAGCTTATCAGAGTTTATTGATATTATTTCCATAAACAGGAAAACTGCAGAGTTAGTTCCATATGTTACTGCTATATTTGATTGAGTTTACACAAAGCAAAAGCTAGACATCATATAAGTTCTTTTCACATCTCTAAAAAGGAACAACTTGACTGAAATAACAGTGTTGGGAAATGGTGGTTGTCATATTTCTCCTAGGAATCAAGAGTATTTGTGTGATATTGCATGATCCTGAGCGAACTCAGAATCATCTAGTTTGTAAAACATAGTGCCCTGGTAGTTAGGAGGGCATCTTCTGTGTTGGTTGTTAAAGTAGGTTTGGTTGGTTACTCACTGTTTGCTGGACAATCCTGGATGTGCTGATCTGCTCCAGGGAGGAGCCAGGAGAAACACTGTCGGTTCACCTTGTCCTGCTGGTGGAAAAGGGGCACCTGCAGGGCAAGGGATACTGTACCTCTCCACAAGGCACCAGCCTGGGGGAGCACATGGACCTCTGGGGAGGGAGACACTGCCCATCAGGGGCCTGCAGCAGGGGTCTTGCCGGGTCTCTTGAAGAGGTGGGAGTAGATGCACTAAGCCACAGGAAGAGGCCCAGGAAGGTGGAGGGAGCTTCCTGCACCTTGGAAACACTGCAGGGTAGTCTGAACATCTACAAAGGAGTGGTGGGTCCTGTTGCTGCAGGTACTGTGTTGCCAGCAGCAATGAACACAAGGATGCTGGAGCTGCCTTCCTGCAGGGCAAGGCTAGGCAAAGAGGTGCAGTTTTTGCAGTGTCTGGGAAGGATGCTGAAATTACCACACAAAGTAGATGAAAAATTTTCAGATACCTTCTGAAATCTGGAACAGGGCCAGCCTACTTCTGCAGCTTGAGTGAGAGTCCTCCAGGTGTAGTGAGGCTCTGCTGGTACTTCTCCTGGATGGATTAGTTTGCAGTTGCCCTTGTCTGCAGGTGTGAATACAATGCACAATTACCATTCTATTAAAGGTAATCAAAACACTGATTAAAAACCTCCGGTTTGTCAATTTAAATTTATCATTAAATGTTGAAGACTATTGTCTTAAGGGTGGATAATAATAATATTATTGAAAGAGTTTTTGTCTGCATTTATATCATCTTCCTGATGCCTACTGAAGTCATGTTTTTTAAATAGCTTGGAAATGAAATCTTCAGTAAATTTGTGTTACACACTTCAAGTCACCACAGGAAAAAACAGTTCACTAAATGAAAAACTTACCAGCTGTCGCCGCATCATATTCCCAAACTATGCTCATATCTTTAAAAAGTATTACTTTTATCTTTTTGTTTGTAAAAATCAGCATAGTAACTAGGATTAGTGGCAGAGCTAGTTAAAAAATACTTTGAAAATTTGTTATTTAAGATATATTTCTTAAAAAGTCAGTGAGTAATCTCTTCTGTTTTTCACCCACCTGAGAGATCTGGACAAATAATTTACCCATGCATTTGCTCATTTGTTCTGTGGTCTTATCAATGTTTCAAATGTAATATTTGATAAATAACTTCCTTTTGTCCACCTGCAGCATACTATCATGTTTGAGAATAATTGTACTAAAAAAGAATAAGGTTCAAGACTTAATTAGAAACACTCAGTATTAATTAGGAGAATAGATCACTTAGAAAAGAGAGGCAAGAGCAAGCATAAGTGAAAGAAAATGAGTTTTTGATTCTGAGGAACGTTTAAGACATCTCTGGAAAGGATAGTTCCTGCTTTGGGAGGAATAACACCTCACCATGTCTATCTCTTGGTTTTGTGTTGGCAGTTAAAACGTATTTGAAGCTTGTGAACGTACGGTTTATGTAGCTCAAGGGAAGTCTAAGGTACAAAGAAATTTTCATGAAAGCTTTCAAATCTTTGAATCTTTGAAAGACTTTTGGGTTTTCAAGCTGTTTCGTATTTTCCTCAATAAGGTTGAAAATACAGTGCCATTTGAATGTCTGTGTTACTGCTTAGCAGAAATATTTTGTTTTGATCTGAAATTTGTCTGTCCTTTGCACGCCTTTGAAATGACAAACGACAGCAAGGACAGTGGGTGGTGGGACGTGCTCGGGGGCGAGCTCTGGAGGTCTCAGCTGGGTGGCCCTGGGAGGGCTGGCGGCTGGGGCACGGGGACAGCGTGAGCAGAGGGCAGGAAGGGGCGGTCTGCCCCAGGGCAGGAGGTGCCCGTGCAGCCGCCGTGCCCTGCTGTGCTCCCCCGGGAGGGCTGCACTGCTGGAGCCCCGAGCCCCCGGCGCAGGTGCTGCTGGTGGCCGGCTCCCGGCAGGGAGGGCCGAGCACCTGCCAGCGAGCGCCAGGGAGCTCCGCACCGCTGCCAGCACCGGYGCAGGCCCCGGGCACAGCCTTCCCGAGCAACTTCTGCGCAGAGGGGCCAGAAACGCTGCCGCCAGCGGCGTGGGGCTGACCACCTACGTGCCACTGGGCACGGTCCCCAGAGCCAGCTGGAGCACGTGGTGCCGCGGAGGCCTGGCCACAGCGCTGCGGTGGGAGGACGTGGCCTCTGGGCCTTGGGCTGCAGGGGAGCTCGAGCCCTCTTCCGAAGCCTGGCGCGAGGAGACGGGGGTCCATGCTGTGCCACGCTCTTGTTCACGGCCAAAGAGGAAACTCATTTTCGAATACAAAATGAAATACRAATATGAATTTATTGTTCGCGTAATTAAAACCTTAACAGTCTAATCCCAGTCATCTAATCCAAGGATTTTTATAAGTCCACATCGAATTATTACAGAAAGAGAAAGAATATGCAGAAATTCTATGCAGAAAACATTTTAAGGATAATGCAGAAAAAGTTTTAAGGATAATGCAGTTAAAGACGTTACACACACGCTTTGTTCCCACCACTTTGGCTGGCCTCGTGCCCCCTCGTCCCGCTCCTTGGGTCCCCAAGGTCAGTGTTTTGCAGTGGCAGAGGGGTTACGGTAAGTCGCAGTGTTGGAGCCTTCACTGGGAGGAAGGTGATGGTCCCGGTGACAGCCTCTTCCTCACCCCAGGAGCCACTCGGGGTCATTTCTGTGTGTTTGCTAACACACTTTTACACCGTGCTCGCTCTTCGTTAGCCTGCAGCTCCACGTTGCATCTGAATTTATTACGTTCAGCGCCCTTTCTGTACACTACATACCGTTTCTTTGCTGTCTGTAGCCCCGAGGCCAGCTTTGTCCCGCATCAGGCCTGCATGTCTTTAAGTAACCGTGGGCGGGCAGCCGACTGCCGCAGAGTCTCAGGGCCAGCCCGTTCTTGTGCCCGTCCCCCCCGATGCCGTACCCACCTCTCCCCTTCCCGCAGCCGCCGCTGCGGTGCCAGCCCTATATTGCTCTGCACGGCATCTTGCATTAGAGTTACAGAGCCATGGTGGCACCATGCTACTCTAAACAAAGCAAAACAAAGGAGCCATAGACCCTTGGTCAATCAGAAAAATTGCTGTTCTGCCAAACCAAACCGAAGCTGCTGGCAGGTCGAGACACATCCAGGCAGAGCAACCTGACAAGCCTGGGTCCTGAGGCCTTGCAAGCTCGCTAGCGACGCTCGCTGTAGYACCGGCTGTGCAGCGCTGCGCAGGCAGAGCCGGCAGCGAGTCCTGGCCCAGCGAGGCGGCCGCGGACGGGCCGTACCGGGCCAGGGGAGAGCAGGACTGCCAGGGTCTTCTCCGAGGCACTGCAGAGACCCGGACCGGCCGGCTCCTCAGAATCACGGAGCATTGAGGTCGGAAGGGACTAATTCTATTGCTTTTGACACCTGTACATTTCATAGCTTAATGATTTAATAATATTTGTCAATCTTGTACTTTCACTAGATCCAGAAGAGGGCACTGCAGCATAAAAAAATATACTTAATGAGTTTCTCTCATTAATAAATATTAAATATGACCAGAATATTTGCTAAAGATAGTTTTTTTTTAAAATCGTATTCTGTTTGCACTACCATTTCTGGTCTAAAACAGTAGGTATACCAAGAATTATACGTTTTTTAAGGTTTTCTATTTTAAAACTCCTGCTTATCTTTATGCCCGACTTTGAAACAGGGCTAACGTCTAGCGTTCCTACTTGTCTTTGTTCCACTATAATGGCATTTTTTTCACCAATGAAACTCTTTCTGTGTACTTTTTTCAATCTGAAGAGAATTTAGGTTGCATATTTCTGTGTATTCTTTTGTCAATGGGAACACATTCTACAATGAAGTTTCATCATGGTGCCACCACTGTTCATGAAAATAATATGCTAAATGGAAGTGCTCTACAGTCCTTATGAACTGCTGATGGGGTAAATACACTTCAGCAGTTGGATTTTTTTTTAATCAGTTCAGGTACATTTTACTGTTGATGTAAAAATGTGTAAAAGAAAATTGGAGAGTTGTAGCAGAACTTGCAGAAGAACACTGAACCCAGCCACATTTCAGCTTATTTAAAGGGCTTAAATAGCATATGGAACATAATCCTAGAGTGAGTAACACTCTTTCCCGTCTGATCTTCTTGAAAAGGACAGAAGTGCCTAGGCACTGAGGAGTGCTGGGCAGTCGGGCAGGTCCTGGTCAGCCTGAAATACGGCTGTAAGTGTGATATCCAGACTGGTGACGGTACTGAGACAGGTAGTAGAGCAGTAGGTGGGTGTAATTCAAGGAACTAGAAGCCTTTTCTCTGTTTTCAGTGGTGTCAGGGCTGTAGAACAGATTTTGAGGAAAAGAATATTCAGAAACATGGAACTAAACAGAAAAAAAAATGTAATTTTGAATTACTCTATCTCTAGTATAAATGCCCCAGGCTAAGGTAATGATTGATCTTGGATGAGAGAACTGGTTTTCTAAACAAAGTAAATCACAAAGTCCTAATTTATCTGGACTTTAAGCACTTTATCATTTCAGTCATGGCATAGTCTTAGCTAAGAGGGAGAACAGAGGCCTCAAAACTGTACAGAAGAAATAGGAAATTTTTGATAAAATTTGCTACTGACATAATATTGGATGGTGACAGTAAGACAGATGAAGATTAGACTAGCATACAGGAAGAGTAGTTGTCCTTGTAGACTGTAGTAACAGAAACACTATGAAAATTGTTAGTGCCTGATACAAGGTAAAGTACTTTAACTCGAACAAGAATTTCTGCTGTAAACTGGGAACTCGTCATCAGGAGAGGGGTACAGGAAACAGAATAATAATCCTATTTCTGGATTTCTTTTCCAGCAAAGAGCAATTTCAAGATCTGAGACATCATGACTGCTGGTGGGCCTATCCTTCATGAATTTATCCAACCGTTCTTTAATCCATTAATTTTATTCTGCACATTATCTTCTGACAAGATTTCCACAACTTAATCATGGCCTACTGCATTTTATGCAATTTAAATCAGTGCACAACTAACCAAGAGAATGAAGAATTTATTTCTGAGATGAGAATAGGGCAGTTTACCTTGTTGATCCTAGTCGAAAGAAGACTCAGTAGGATTATGATCATCCGGTATAGGTAAATCAGGACAGTAAGTACTAGAGACAAGTTATTTATTTTAAAAGACTTAAATTATTTGATTTAAATTAAAAATTAGTTATTGAAATAGAAATTTAAACCAATAATTAAAATTAAGATTCTCAGGCTTTTTCCAGGCTTCACCATTTCTTGCTTCTTTTCTTAAACACTTTCAAAAGTTGGAAATGAGTTTTAAATAGAGATGTTATTTTGGAAGGAATACTCGTCAGTGAACAGTGACTATTAGACTTGTTTACCAAATATTGGTGCCATCTTCCCTACCCAAAGCTGGGGCAAAGTATTTTAATTAAAACTAACAAATGGATTTTTCCAGTTTTCATCTGTTAGTATTTGTACAGATGGCAAGAAAGATAAGCAAAGCCAAAAGCAGTTAAGTACATAAGACCACTTACATTTTTGGAAGGATATCATCCATGGATGGACACAGCTGACGTCCAGCAGATCCAAGCAGATCTCATTTTGACACCTTGTTTTGCCTGTATCAGAGGCCCTTTCATAATGTTGTGCATGAGCAGGGCAGCAGTGCTGCAGTGAAGTGTGAGGATATGATTCCCACCTTTGCTCGCAGGCAATTAGCTGTTGAACACGAGCAACAGGTGGCACTGAACAACAGCAGGTGCAGTGGAAGGGAGATTCCTGCAGATGATGCATAGTTAAACTGAAGCCCCTTTCTGTGGGATGCTGTGGATGCTTAAAGATATATTAATTCAAAATGAATTGGACAGGTTAGTGGAATAAAACCCACGCACAATTGTTAAATTTATAGCCACACTTCTGGGCTCAGGATGTCCCTAAGCTAAAGCTCACTAAGGTCTTAGAAAACTTTCTAGGGAAGTATCACTACATGCTTGCTCTACTCTTATCCTCTGCCCAGGACATCTGCCTTAGTTGCTGTGAGAGATGCACACTGAACTGCAGCATCTACTGTACCGCTAAAGACTTGCAGAACAAAGTAGACTATCTTTAATACTGCGCACTGCTCTTGCACAATTGGTGCAGAAAAATATGCTATTGGACCAGCAATAATAAAATGAAGTTTGAATGAAATATATTATTAAGGAAATATCTCCCACCTTATCTTATTAAAAAGGAATAAGTTCTTTTTACATTCCTTTCTGTGATCTGAAGAATACGGACTCCTGTATAAAACAAGCAAATGCAAAATTTGTTTCTTTATAGTTTGAAAAACAGCCTTAGCCAACAAGGCAAGTCCCCTCCTGCCAACAAGGCAAGTCTCCTCCTTTCTTCCCCCTGGGATCTGTTCATAGTGAAGTTTTGATTCCTTTTTGTTACATCTCCTGTGGTTTTACTGCCTGCAGAAACCAGGAGTGAGTATAAGAGAGTTCCAAGAGAGTATGGTGATGTGGATACAGACAACACAGCACTCCCAGCAAATATTTAACTAGATCTTAACACCAAACAGCTAGCCAAACAGCAAGGTTGAGATAATTTAGTTAACTAGATTAAAAAAAAAAAAAAAAAAAAAAAAGACATGAGAAGTCTTCAAGTCCTTTTCATACAGCAAATTCATTAATTAACAGCTAATGAAGCCAATTTCAATAGGATTGCATAACACCTCCATCAGCAGATGGAAAACAGAGTCTGTTTTTCACTTAATTTTTAGCTTTCTGAAGCCCAAAGTCCAGAGTCTATATAGTTTGTACATATTGTACAGTATGCTGTCCACATTTATTCAAAAATATTCAAAATTATTTCTGTGATTCAGGACTCAGCCTAGGAACAATGATGTGCCCATTTGGCATAGAAATGCCCAAGATCAATGTGAAAGTTATTTATGATTCCATTTCTGTGCATTTGCTTGGCCTAGCACCAAGGTACGATATCCAGTCTTGCCAGGAGGTGTTGAAAACATGAATCCTGTATAAAACTCATTCAAACAATAGTTAAAAAAACGCTCACAACTGTACTATGTTAATGCATCTGAACTGAATTTTTCATTTCAATTTAATATTCAAGGAAGAAACTTTTAAATATTTAATCCAGTATTAGGTTATAAAATACATCTGGCAAAGCTATTACAATTCATTTTTCTGCTTGAAAGCACAAAATGCCATATTAAAGGTTTTGATGTTGTAATAGACTGAGGGGATGGAGAGGAAGAGGTGAACTCTCAGCATGGCTTGTCCTTTGTGGTGGCCTACCTGAAAGAAAGATATTTCCATTATGTGCTCTAGAGATAATGTATCAGCCTTCTATATAACACATGGGAGTCTCTTTCTGTGGATAAAATTTCTAGTTGGCACCTATGCTCTCATTCTACAAAATTTTAAACTGACCATCAAAATGTAAAAATCGTATTAGTGAAGCACAGTCTGATTATGCTTGCTACAGCACTTGGGCCCTCCCAAGGCTCAGAGGTGCTGACCTTGCTGAGGCACACTAGTGCCCTTTCCAACCAGGCAGGAACATTTCAGCTGAATTTGCTGTTCATCCATTTTCCTTCCACCTTCTTCCATGTTAACTTGGGGAAGGAAGGGATATTATACGGGCTTTTTTTTTTTGGAGTACCTGTTACTGACAGCAAATGAAGGCTGTATTCCAGAAAGCAAAGGACATGGAAGAGCATCTTCTGCCTGCAGACTGAGTGAGGGTTGGTGGCACTGCCAGTGCCCCGAATTGCAGTTGCATCAAGTGCAGATGAGGGGAGTGGCTGCCAGCAGAAGAAGGCTTGTGAATGGCAGTGGATGATGCTGCCACACAGTCTCTGTTGCCAAAACATGGATGCAGGTTCATAAAAGTCTGTAGCTCGCATTTTTTGTTTTGAAAATTTTCCTATCAAAAAAATTCTAATAAAAAGAAATTGCTGATGTTGCCACTCTGGCAGGTCAGGCCATACAGGTCATACTGGTGGAGAGAAATTATTCTTTGTCCTGAGTCTTTCTGAGGAAGTAAGGTAGCAGCTGACATTCACTGTTCAGGGCAGGTAGGTGCATGCAGTGATGACAAGGAACCAGCAGAATGAACAAAGTGGTGGACTCTAAATTAGCCTTTTTCTTTCAGGGAAGGCATCTTGGCACTGCAGCAGTAATTCTGTGTAAACATCAGCTCCAGGCTCAGTAACTGTATGGAGAAAAGTAGAATGTAAGGAATTATTAGAAAGGGAATTACTGAATGGAAAAAAAAATCATTATGTGTCGGAGGCGGGCTTGCGGAATCATAAGACGACTCAATATGAGCTAGCAATATGATCCGTTTATTTCAGCAACTTAACCTGCTTATATACCATCGTATGCTGTTCACACGCTCAAGCATCCWGCTGGCTATATCTAATTGGCTTACTACTATAGTTCACGCCGCAAAGCTCTGTGCTATTGGCTATCCACCTATTCACTGTCCCGTCTCGCCAACCCCTTCATCCTGTTTTTACATAGCATTCATTCTTACTCCCTCATTACTTGTCCTTCAAGGTGTCTCCAAGGTTACTCCATATCAGCAAGTCAGGGTTGCTCATTTGCACGGCCTGATATCCATGCTCGTCCAGCAAATTCTCTACAATTATGTATAAATCCACAAGGTCCTGGTATCTTGAATATTCTATGAAATTCTTGTCTCAAAATACCACATTAGAATTGAAATAAAGTACAGAGAATGATGACAAAAACGATAACAGATGGTATAGCTTCTGTGTAAGAATCCTGACTATAGACTGGTGCTAAAACTGCTGAGGAGGCTTAGTAGATCCCTTAGATGCATCTGATTTTGGAAGGTCACTGACTGGGTGCTGACTCAGGAGTCTGACTCCTGAGGTGTGAAGTGAAATGATGGTTGCTGCATGGGTCCCATGGCGGTGTCATGGCAGGTGTTGAGGTGGGYTGTCCTACATCAGTCCTGTTATTTTGTAAAAGCAGGTGCAATTTATTCAACTTTTAAAGCWGACTTTTTACTACTTAAGGTCAAAGTGTATCATAATTAAAAATTACAGAATACCACCAACAGATGTTGCAGGAAAAGATTTTTCAGAAATGAGTAAGAAGCTTCCTTCATAGCACAGTTCCCTCTGCTTTCCTTGTTGAAAGCAACAGATCTTCAAACTATTTCCATAATTTTATTCCCTTTTAGAGGGCTATTGACAAGGAGAGAAAAGGGAGTGGAAGGAAAAAAAGAAGTCCATAAAGCAAAACCTCTGTCCTTTGCAAGGCAGAATATATTGAGGAACTTGAATTCTGCTCTGTCTAGCAGTACTCAGCATCCGCATGTGTAGAAGACAGTATTTCTTTCCTCTCTATATTGCAAAGCCATATGTAGGCATTGTTGGTCCCTAGTACACATTAGAAATGTTTCAGAGCTGTTTAACCAGCAGACCACAGTATTTCTCTCCAGACATACTTGCCAAATGCATAACTGAGCTCCTTTCCACGTGTAAGGCACAGTAAACAGGTTCTGACAGATTCATGAATCAGGCATTTATAGTCTACATCAGTTTTCAAATGAAGTGCAAATGACAGACCAATGTTATGAAGCAACAAAGCCTTCCCTCRTGTACATTTACGGGTCTTTATTAACCATAAGTTCCATTTTAAGGATGGAACTTAGTGTTTCTAAAAACAGTACATCACAGTTTGGCTGAGGCAATGTGATTGACAGAGACAATATTAAATCAGGAATCCCATTACTTTAGGAAACAAGCATTAAATTAAGAAAGCCCATCCCTGCCTAGATGTAGAGCCAGGAGCTATAGTGAAACCACTCTAGGGCATCAGGCAGGTACTGAGTACGAAGGCAGGAAGAGATAGCAAGACTACAGTACAGCCCTGGGAACAGCAGCCATCAGAGCAATAAAAGTAAAGAAGCTAAGGAGAGATGCAGATGTAGAGGAAGCTGTGGATTCAAATCACTTGCTAGCTTTAAATGAGACAAAATGGAAGCAAGTCTCATGGTGGTAAGTGATGTTTTCCAAACCTTGCCGATTAATCAGTAAAAAACCCAATTTTGTTTTTCTACTCCTCCCTCCTGTGCACCTTTCAACACAGTTGTTCTCCGCATCTTTCTCAGGAGGAAGCGGAGGGCATTGTGACGGAGAGGTGCCCAGAGAGGTGGTGGAGTCTCCTTCTCTGGAGATCTTCAAGGCCCGCCTGGATGCAACCCTGTCTAACACGCTGTAGGTGACCCTGCTGAGCAGGGAGGTTGGATGATCTCCAGAGGTCCCTTCCAACCTTACTGATTCTATGATTCTATGATTGTGCTTGCAGAAGGTGAGCAGTGATAGACTGCCCCCACTCCAGCAGAAGGCAGTGTGGTGTTTGGCACTGACTCTTCAGGGCAAAGGGCTTGCAGGAGGGTGTGATCAGTGCAGCAGATCCTGGAGGAGGCACACCGGAGACCTGTGAGGGCAGGGGGATGCAGGACAGAATTTTCCCTGCAATACTCAAGGAACCAGAGAGCAAGGTTCACTGGCAGCTGTTAGAGCATGGCAGAAACAGAATATTATGTGGAATATAGAGTACCSAGGAGCCTTTCTAAGGTAGAGAAAGCAATTTCTTGAGTGTTTGATTGGTTATGAGCACTAGAGCAATCTTTAACTGAACAGATTTTTGTTGAGAAAGACACATCTGAAAATATTTGAATTCTTTGAAAAGTAATTGCAATTGGGAATGCTTTCTTTTCATTACAATGTCAAAATCATCTATCCTTGCTTTTATGGAAAGAAATGTTTTGATTTTTATAACTGCCTTTGTTTTCTATTACTTCTTATTTTTGTAAATGTATTAATGAAACCATTCTTAAAAGTGTGCTTAAAAATCTAGAGACTTCTGTGCCTTGAGACACAGCCACACTCCGAGTTCTCAAAAATCTTCAAAAATGGTTATTTCTTTTCTCTGCTTAGCTTTGGTAACAGTCACCAACAATACACTGCATATTAATAGTTTGTACTTTGGCTGCAAGACTTCACTTGTTCCTGAAGTTCACCAGTCTAGCATCAACTTGCCTCCAGCAGTTATTTTTGCATTCCCAAGAGAACTAGAGTTAAAATCTGTGCCTTAGTATTGCACAATCCTACTCTGCAGCTGAGCTTTCCAGTTCTCTGGTAAAGTTTTATAACAGCTTATATTCTGTAGATTTTTTTTTTTAAATGCGTTTAGCTTGTTTCCAAAAATGTAAAGAGAAAGTCCGCTCTCCTTTATAGTAATGGCAGTTTTCACTTTGGCTAGAACAGATAAGATGCCATCTACTCCTACCTGCATTAACAGAGGGCCAAAGATACCTAGACCTTCCCTGACTGCATTTGTAAACTTTTAATAAGGAGTATTTAACTGCAGTAACATCCCTTTTGAGTGTTTCAACAGGCTAAAGGTTTAAAGTGTTTTCCAAATATTTTGCTGCGAACTTCAGTGCTGCAGTCTCCAAAGCCTTGTTCTACAGGTCTCCTAAGCTGTATTCTTCAGGAATGTGTTTCTGCAGTGAATGATCACCTTAGTCAGCCCCGAAGCTTCTAAGCTTAATGGATCCCAGCTGAAAGATTACAGATTGGTCCAAGGACCAAGGACAATTACTGCTAACCTGTCCTTGCTGGCTAAGGCTGGCTCATCTTACGCCACAGAAAGCAGATGTTTTCCATCCATCCCTTACAGAGTAAGCTTCACCAAGTTGCCCTGGACCTCTCCGATAGCACATGCAATTATTTGCCCTTTAGGGGACTTCTCCTAGATTTTCAGCTGTTCGCTCACTGTAGTACCACCTGGTCCGACTGGAAGAACTAGATTTTCTCAGCCAGCTTCAGCAATGCCATTCATCCTAAAATTCAGTAATTAGATTATCAGGATCAAATCCTGCTATTCATTGACTCCTGTCAGCCTGCCTGTTTCCTGGGGCACTCTGCCAACTGGAGCAGTACGCACTATCCAATGCTTCAATTAGGGATACCTAGACCATTTCCCCATAGGTGACCCAGGACTTGAATGAAGCACCAGTCTCAAAGTCCTTGCCTGAGCAAAGTTTGCACAAACAGGGACGTATCCTAGGTAGCTGCAATGTGCTGCTCTCCCTTAGAATGCTTACAGAACTTTACAAAAAAATATCTTTCTTACTCTAAATAACATAGCCAGTGAATTCCTATAAACCCTCTGCTGCCTTAACACCTTTATCCCAGTAATACGTTAGGCTAAGCTGGGCTCCCTTTCAGCCAGATCACAGCTAAGAGTAGGTGATTTTCATCACCCATTTTAATCAGCAGTCTATTGAAAAAGAAGAATCAGTACTCTATTGTGCTGCTGTGATTGCAGGGGAGCTTTTGTCAGACTGTACCTTAAAATGGGTGATGAAGCAACACATTTGAATTCTGATGAATAGGTTAATATTTTGTCACATAATTTATGCCAGTTTTCTGTGGAAGAAAATTTGGGCAGATTACTTCATCTCATCATGAGGGGAAAAAAAGGCTGTAGTCAAGGTACAAGTATAATTATAGGCAAGGCTAATAATGCTGTGAGTTTTAAGTTTCCTTAATACTTCTCATAAAACACCACCTTCAGCTGCCAAACATTGATAGTTTGATTTAAATTTTTTTTCATGCTAGTTTTCTCCTTCAAGCTTGCTACTATATTTTACTTTTTGGAAACTTTAGGCAAAACAGCTTAGGTATTTCTCAGACTGAAGGGAAAGACTGAAGGGAAACAAAAATATATTATTTTGTCTCTTTTCCACTATACTTTGTTATGCTCTCTCTTTAAGACATTCTCTTCATGTTTTTGAAGAACAAATTTGAAATTGTTTGGAGAGGTTTTGTGCCATGGATTGACTTTCTGGTTATCTAAGAAAAAACTGCTCATAATGATAATTATCATGGTATTTGAGACTTGATGCTCATGGGAGCCAGTTCCGTGTTTGCTCTGAATGTACACCAGCTGAAGCCTCTCGTTTCCATGCTGTGTGGGAGCCAGGTGATAGGATTACACAGAATCACAGAATGGTTGAGGTTGGAAGGGACCTCTGGAGATCACCTAGTCCAACCCCCCTGCTCAAGCAGGGCCATCTAGAAGATGTTATACAGGATCACATCCAGGTAGGTTTTGAATATCTCCAGAGAAGGAGATTCCACAACCTCTCTGGGCAACTTGTTCCAGGGCTCTGTCATTCTCACAGAAAAGAAGTTCTTTATATTCAGGTGGAACTTCCTGTGTTTCAGTTTGTGCCTGTTGCCTCTTGTCCTGTTGCTGGGAACCACTGGAAAGAGTCCAGCCTTATCCTCTTAACACTCTTCCTTAAGGTATTTATAGACATTGGTAAGATCCCCTCTCAGTCTTCTCTTCAAGGAACCTTGGCCCTCTTCTAGGCCTCTCTCCCCATCCCTGGGTCTAGCAACATAGAGAATGAAGCTCCCAAGTTACAAATAAGATGAAAGCTTGGCTTGAATGGAAGAGAAATACTGGGACAGGGAATAGGGTGTGCAAGACTGGAGGAGAGCATCCTCTGTTCAGGACTGATGCTAAAAGCCGCAGCCCGCTGTGTCCTAGAAATCTGGCTTCCTAGTGATACCTCATGCTGTGTGCAGAGATGCTCAGGATCACCTGAAGGAAGGAGGCATGCAACCCCCTGAAGGGAATGATCAAAGGAAGAACACTTTATCTCAGTGTTTTCAGTGGTCTTGGGTCTCCCTGTTGCTTCCCTTGTGTCCAGCAAAGGGAGAATATGACCTGTTTGCAGGCTGCTTCAGTTGGATTTGAAGGTGGTCAAACACAGGTCTCCAAAGCCCTATTCTTCAGGAATGTGTTTCTGCAGTGAATGATCACTTTGGTCACTCCCAAAGCTTCTAAGCTTAATGGATCCCTGTGAAAAAAGATTACAGATTAATCCAAGGGCCAAAGACACTCACTACTTAACTAATTTCTCCTTGCTGGGTGCATACAGTGGAAAATCTTATCTGATTTTTTTCTTTGAACCAGTGAAATTACTTGAATTAGAAAAAAAATGTACTAAAGAAATGTTATGGAGATGTCAAGATCAAATGTTAACATAAAGACAAAATGCCAAGATCAATTTCAATATTAATTTATACCCTCTTGTACTGTGCAGCATATACATGCGTGTGATCAGCTGCTCTTTTCCCTTTGTCTTCCCTTTCCCAACTCACTAGTGCGTAGGCAGCCACCTGCCTCTAGGACCCATGTGCTTTTTGTTGCAGAACAGAGGTAAGAGATACACAAAGTAAGATAAGAAAAGCTGATGTGACCCAGTTGAATGTTGCCCAGGAGAAGTGAAGTCCATATGCCTTTTCTGTAGGTAAGTCATAGCAACCCTCMGGTGATCTTTAAATATACTCTGAATCTTTCTGTGTTCTAGGTTCAAAGGCTTTAATCAAACTTGCAGAACTGCTAAATGCTCAGAGCAACACAAAGGAAAGCTGTGTAATGCCAGAAAACGCATAACTTCCTATAGCTGGAATTAAATGACACGTCAAACTCTGTCTCTTTGTTCCTCAGTCTTTCATAGGTGAGGCTGACTTAGTCCTGCCTCAGCTTTCAGACACATTATAAAAAATATACTAATGCTTGTGCAACTTTGCAGCATGATAATTGCGATCAGTCCAGGAAGACCTATGAGAAAAATTGAATATTTTTCTTAAGGGTTTGGCTTGAATAGAGTGCAATAAATAAGGCTGAACACACACATTAAGCAGCACGAGAAAGCAAAACATTGGATAACTGCTGGCTATGGCAAAGTGTGAGAAAGCTTCACTTCCGTCAAGGCTTACATTTGGAATAGTTGGTTTTCTGACTCAGTAATTTTTAAATGTAGTTTCTGTGTGTACTTATAAGATAATACCTTATACAAGACTATGCCGGGTGTTATATAGTGAGACATGGTCTGTCTTGTTTATTTGTGTTGAGACAAGGGATAAAATATGATCATGAAAACAACTTACGTGTGATTAGCGTTACATACAGCCTTCCATTAGTGCTGGGATCTGCCTCAGGTCTTCCCACTACTGATCTGGGAAACTTTCTTCTATTTAACTCTGTACCATCTTCAGTGATGCTGATGAGTAAGTAAAATATCCAAAGTTCACTTGATAAGACTGTTGAAACTGATCAGCAATAGCTGTGGTGCCAGGCATGTTAGGTGGTGAAGTAAGATGGTGAAATAAGATTAAAATATCAACAAATTAATTGGCAGAGAATATATGTGTTGCACTGATTCTCCAAGAAATAGGAATGCAATACTCATCTCTTTTCAAATCCTGGCTCTATCCAGTGGCCGCTCCTGTAATCCAATTCTGACAAAAGCAAAGAGTACAAAGACTGCAGGTGTCACTAGCACATTGCCAAAGACTTTCAAGATACAACACAGTCAGAGGTTTCTTGGGACACAATAGTTACAATAAATGGGAAAACTGTATTCCTTGKTTTACTAGAGGCCTATCATAGGAAAACAAATTTGACTCGGGGAGCTTCACCTTAGTAAAAGAAACATGAAGACCTACTGGAGCGAGTCTAGTGGAGGGCCACAAAGATAAATAAGGATCTGGAGCATCTCTTATATGAGAAGGGGCCGACAGAGCTGAGACTGCTGAGCCTGGAGAACAGAAGGCTCTGAGGGGTATGTGTGTGTGGATCTTACCAAAGTTTATAAAATATCTGATGAGAAGGTGCAAAGCAGGCAAAACCAGGCTCTTCCCAGTGATCCCCAGTGAACAGGAAGAGAGTGATGCCCAGTGACAGGATGCTCTGCTGGTCTCACACTGGCAGTATTATCAATGCAGGCTCATTGGTAGGCAAGTCAGATCGCTGACTGACAAGGCAAGAACAATTATAAAACAACCTGTGCTTTTACAGCAGACAAGTACCAAGCTGTGTATTGTGGGATGTATCAAAGCACATGCTGAGTAACTAGTGAAATTAATTGTCTGTACAATACAGATGGTCAGACTTTATCATCTAAAAATATCTTCTGGCTGAAGTACTAAGGATCTCTGTCCCAAGTCTGTACAGCATTAGAAAATGAGAAACACATTAAATGAGAACATTGTAAGATGCATTTTGATTAGTTTATGAAAAAGACTGTATGATAAAATGATCTGCAACCGCAGAGGACAAACCTCCTAGCCCTGGAAGGCTTTTCTGAGTCCATGTCTTTTTAATATCTCTGTTTTAACTATGAAGTATAAGTAATTTTACAGGAGCAAATGCTCACATAGGAAACAAATAATGTTCTTTATAGTGCCTAGCACTCTTTGCAGAAATTCTAAGTACCCTTATGTTTACATCATAAATAAAATCTAGCTAGAATAGCTTGCTTCCACTAGATAATCTAGCCCAGAAATGGGGAAGGTTTCCTAACATCTGTGAAAGTTTGGCTCTGAAAGGATGTAGCCAGAATGACTTTTTGTTTATTACAGCTACACAGAAGCTAAAGACAGCTTTAATCATTGTATAAAGCATTCAGTCTCAGTAAACACACTAATTTCTAAGTGCTGTGTGTGTGGCTTGCTCTGGCTCTGTGCTGGGACAAGGAGGCATCATGACAGCTGGCCACAGCCCTGGCAGCTAGATGAGGGTCTGGAGCAGCTGCTATGCTACCACTGCACTTAACCAGGGAATGGAAGCCTGGGAGAAGCTAGACAGAGCAAAATGCCATCCACGTCTGCTTTAGATTTATAAAGATCAATGGCTTTAGGTTACTTTTGTCATCCGAGAGGAAATCCTGTAGGATGGTTTGCTGTTGCGGGTAAAGAACTAACTGCAGTCTTTGGAACTGTGTTTTTGCTGAAAGCTTGTTGCTCTGCAGGAAGAAAACATGTCATATTTTTTGGTTTGCTAGGAAATTCAAGTGCAGCTTGTGGAGGAGAGCCACAGTAGATGGCTCATGAGAGTCTGGCAGTGAGGTGGTATCCTCACGAGCAGAGGGCCACAAGGGGCAGGGAGACTGTGCATGCACCAGGCAGCACAGGGCCATGGCTGAGGACAAATTTCATATGAAAAGTAGAGGGGAAGTGTCCTGAGCCCTTTCATATTGCAGTGACCATGTCCCACCTGTGTCTTTCTCTCACAGTTCTTGCACACATCATAATCCCTCACCCTGAGAAACTGGTGCCACCCGCAGCAGCTTGGCAGAGGCAGTGGTCCGTGAGCATGTGGGAGGATGGCTCCGACCTGCATGACGGCTCTCATGCAGGTTTGCAGACACCATGCAGGGCTGTGGAAGACAGAAGCTGTGCAGAGATGGACACCTCTGTGGCCACTGAACAGGGGAGGAACATGACACCTCCAGGTGGAAATGGTCACATGTAGGAACATTTGCAGCCGAAGAAAACAGGCATTCCTATGATTTATAAAAGTGGTGGAGTGAGCTTCTCTGGAACAGATTCACGGAAGCAGCAGAGTGAGCAGCTGGTGAGTTTCTGTGAAGCTGGTCACTATGGCACTAGTGCTTGCTTGCTTTTTTCTTTTTCTTTTTTTTCCCCTTTCTTTTCTATTTTGGAGTTGTCCTTGATTTCCAGAATGGCTGAGTTACATTTTGAGCTGGTTTGCTTTAATTATTGATCTTGACTTTTTTTTTTCATGTTTCTTACTCCAGAGCTGCAACACCTGTTGAATATTGCAAATAAGATTGTTGAAGGAATGGGACTCATATATTTACATTTAATGGTGGTAACAGAAGTGTCATGGTAGAGACCTGAATGAGTCCTACTCAGGAAATGAATAGGAACAATTCATTTTTTTCTTGCTCTCCCAGAATTTTGAGAAAAGAAAGGAAAGAAAAAAAACCCCGTGTCTGGAAAATTATAATTAACCCAGCTACATGTCACTTGTACGGTCAAAACAAGGAGTATACCACAATTTTTGAGTATCCTGCTTAGATAGGAATGGTGTGAATCCAGCTACTGTCTGTTTTACAGTGTAAAGCATTGCATTGTCCCTGTAAAATAAAAGCATCAATGTTTTACTCAAATTAAAAGCTGAGATGCTTTATTTTTGGAGCAATATTAGGAAAATACATTTTTTTCCTTCCCATGTAATTTTTCTTTCAAATGTGCATTTCTACTGATTTCAGACAGACAATTCAGACACTATGAAAGTTCAGTTTATCATTTAAAAGTGCTTCTCACTTCCAGTACATTTCAATAATCATTTTTTGCTTGTTTTTTTTTTTAAATAAATTCATAAATAAATTTACATGTGCAATTGAAATTAATTTTAATTTGCCTTTAGCTGATTTCTGCAATCAATTCAAGTCTAATATTAATTAAGGAAAAATTAATTCCACTGCTCCTTTCAAGATAGTTTTACACATAACAAATGTAATATATTTTAAGAAAATAAGAGAATTACAATTTCAAGATGGAAGACTATAACAATAACTCACTCCTTAAAACAAGATTACCGAAACATGCACATAGATTGTTACAGGATCTCTTGGTGTTGAATAATCTTCTCATAAAAATCCACATCTAATCTTTTATGAGGAGTCAATCCTTCTTTAATGCTTATGATTTCCCAAGGAGTCAAACCTTGTTTTGACTTTTCTAAGGTAATTCTGTTATTATCTTAAAAATTTGAATCAAATACCTGACATGAGCCAGCGAGTGAGTTTTACCATTTTTCTGTTCTGTCACAGTATTTTTTAGGTCAATTTGTTGGTCATTTGTGTAATGGTAATTCTGTACATGTTGTTCTCCAATAAAGTCATCATGGAATAAACTTCAGTCCACATACAATTATATTGTCTCACTTTTTAAATTATAGCATTACACACTTTTAACACAGAATGGAATACAGGCAGTGTTCAGTCACTGAGCATGCATTTCTATCAATCCTATCTCTATCAGCCAAAAGCTGCAGCTGAGAGATCTTCACTAAGGTAGAGAAATTAGCTGAACACTTGTCATCTGTAGGGTGCAGCAATGATCAGCTTGTGATGATCTACATTAGCATCTCCACACTCAAAATCTGGCAAAAAAATGAACTCTCTCCTATAGCTTGAGCATTGTTTTGGCAGATGAGGTGAACTGAATGCAATATTTTTTTATACAACCATCAAGATCAGTTTATACTTCCTTTATTACAATGCAAAGCTTTTTTAAGGAGTGCTAATCTCTTTTAATAGTGATAATAACTGAAAAAAAGCTTACAATTTCAGACATATAAGTCATTTTCCTGACATAGAAGTGGTAAATTACAAGTAAAGTACAGTTTAGGGCAATTACTCTGAATTTAACCTAATTATGTTAATTAATTAGATAATTTGAGGGAAAAGTGGCAGACATCTGTGAAATTGAGGCATGAAAGGGATATACTTTGCACCTGCTGAATACTGAATACCTGAATAGTGTGAGCTGAAGAATTGAAGAAAATTATAATATGACATAAAATCAGCTTCTGTAGAGTCCATGTTATTGTATGTAGAGGAAATAAACTATTCATCCTCAGATGTACACTTTGAAGACCATTTATAGTTTTCCTTGGAAGATAAAGACTGAGAGGTTGGTGATGAAGCAATCATTTTGTGAAAAAGTGTTTTCCCACTCATCACTGAATGCTTCTATGCTTTATTACTTGCTTTTGACAGTTTGTTATGGTGCACAGTGCTTTTCTTAGTATCTCTGCCATCAGAGGGATTTCTCGCAGTAGCAAATTTCACATTTGTTGTTGCAATAGAGTATTTGTTTTTTATTGGTGTTGCCAGATTCAGGGGAAACTCTCTATTGCTCATGAGTTTGGTTAAAAGCATATGTGTGTGAAGAGTGGGGAATTATTTGCAAGATTTTTTTCTGATATAGGCTGTAACTACAAAATGCTTTCCCACGGTGCCCTGGGTGAGGAACAGCTCAACAGGTGACACTGGCAGTGATTTTCTGTGTTATATTGGGTTAATTTGTACCTCTGTTCAAGTGGTTCATTCAGAGATGGAGTCTGCTTTGCTGGATGTGCAGTGAATGTCCTTGTTGCTGTAAGATGTTTTCTTTTCTAAGACTGATACGGTGGATTTTGCAAATATTCCCATCAGAGCAAGTGTGGTAGTACAACAGAGACAAGCTGCCCATCACAGTTTCTTTGGATTGCCTTAAGTGGTTGATGGTTTGGTGGATGTAGGTGTGCTGTTTCTTGGTCTTCTGTATCTTGTTTGTTACCAGTTTTTACATCGATCCTGATGCCTAGGAAGCCGACGTTAATGTAGACGTGTTCCATGGGGCATTTGAGGGAGAGGGATGGGACAATCTAATGATTAAATTCCAGGGTGCAGTCCAGTTGTTAAAGAAATGATTTGTGTGTCTTATGTACAAACTAAAATATGCGGTACAACTTTCTAGCACTTCCTTCTGATGCTTCATGAAGAGACGGACACCTTCTGGCTCGTTCTGCTACAGATTTACGTGGTTTTGGGGAGCGAAGGAAAGCCAATGAAAAGCTGAGCTGTGACTAAGCGAGAGGCGGCTGATAATGGATGGAGGCATGATTTGARGCTTGGGAAATTGCATATAGTTGATTAAATGGTTCAGCTGTTACTATATCCTCTCTGAGCACTGCTTTTGCACCATTATCACTTATTGACCTTATAAACTCTCCAGAAGAGTGTTCCTCCTACTTTCTCACAGTGTCTTTTGGCCAGCGGCTTGGTTCCATTCATTCCTCACTCATTGCAAAAGTTTCCCTACTTCCAGTAAATTGAACTCTCTTTTCTACTTGACTTTCTCTGTCACGCATTGAGATCGTGGCCAAATGTATGRGACTAGAAGCATTTCAAAGAATGCTGCTACTGATGCAACTGTCTTCACCCTCCTGAATGAGAGCCTCTATTTTGTACCCAATGCTTCTTGCTTATTCCCCACCATCACTTGGGCTCGCTTGTGCCTGGAGGGACTGTGAGAGCTCCAGGAAACTTTAGGAGTGTCCAGGAGGCTCCTCAAGTCTGATACCTTTGCAATTGGCAGGCAAATGTCCATACAGCCCTCAGTGGCACTACAAATCTGTTTATCCATATGTTTGATAATCTACTACTGCCATGTAGCTGTGCAAGTACTTCTTAATCTGTTTTATGTTACTGGGTTTGAACACTTAAGGCTTGTATTTTACACCTCTTCATTTACTTTAAGAAATGAATTTAAGCTTCCAGATTCTAAAATGTGTCAGGTTTCAAAAATAGATTTCCAAATAAAAACAGGCTATAGGCTTGCTTTAAATAAATCTTTTATCTTATTCTCTTAACTAGCTACACTTCATGCTGTGCACATGTACAACGTTATGAACTTTAGGTTTACCTGCATGCAGTGAGCTCTCCCTAAGCAAAATTATTTCACTACAGTACTCTAGTCATAATCATTACCTGACAGAATAGTCCCTTTTCAACTGTGTCGTAATGAACATCTGTTGGAAACTGTTTGATATTTCTGTCAGTGGCCATGGAGAAAAATTTGCCCTTTTCAGTTTTCTCTTTTTTGTTTTTTGCTTTTTATCATTTGAAAGATTTGGCGAATTAGTTTTTACCACCCAGATCCTTTGGTATGACAAAGACATACAGTTTTTAGCTGGGGGAGAATTTAGGAAATGATCACTATTTAACATTAGGTTGCAATTAAATGACCTATATGACTGATTAAAGATGATGCTGTGCTATGCTCCTGTTGCTTCTGCAACAGCTGGTTTGGTATTTTCTGTATTTTGTATTCTTGTACTATAAAAATATATTTATATATCTTATATTATTATATTTATAAAGGTTTGCTATGGATAACAGCAAAATATAAATAAAAGAAGAAGTAGGAAGTGATATACTTCACCGATAAAAGAACAACTGTTAAAACCTCACAAGAGTCTCATTTTATCTTAGAGTTCACTAGTAGGTGGCCAGCCAACTACTCGCTTACCTATTTCAGCTGCTGTGTTTTCTGTGAAGATTTTGGTCATCTGTTAAATGGCTCTATGATGTGAGCCTAGAATAGCTGGAATGCTATCTCAGAGGTGCTTTTTAATTATTGCTAATTTAAATATTTCTGAGTAATGTAATATAAAACTATCYTACCTGAATAATAAAGCAGATACATCTGTTCTGTTACTTGTGCTTTCAAGATTCAGTTTCTTGAAAGCTCCAGTTCGGACACTTTTCCCATTGCTTTGTGCCAATTAGTCTGACTTAGCCTGACTAAGGTCCAGTTAGACGTACAACTTTATGTATCCACTGTATAAGGCTATTAAGATAAGGCTATGTATCTGTTATTCATAGCATATTCTTAAAGCTATTCTTAGTCTAATTACATTTTTATATAATCTTCTAAAGCCTAAAAAGAGGTAAATCGGTAGGAGTGGATGACACCTCACCTTTGGATTCTCTTCTTCCTGGTCAGCACTGCTGAGAAACCCCCCCAGGCAGCTGTGAATGCAGGGCCCTTGCACTCAGGGACTTCTTGTGGGATGTTGGTGAGCGTTGCATAAATTTTGATGATTTGGTCTTACTGTATGAAACACCTTGACATCTGGAAAAAAAAAAAAAAAAAAAAAGCTCACAAGGAGCATCACAGACCCGGGTATAGATGGACCATTAGACACTAGAACTTAAAAATGATTTTGACTGCTCTGTCATTCTTTGTGTGAGTATCCTTTTTCCATTGTTTAACCATGACGGTAATTTAGTTTCTTTCTTTTTTTTTCTTTTAGATTTTCCAAAAAGCAAATAAAACAATACTCTTACAATTATTTTTCCTTTCATTCCGTTCCTCTTTTCCTGCTTCCATATTTTTTTGTAGATTCCTATTTTAAACTAATCACTTCTACAGCTATTTTTCAGTCCAGAAATGCTGAAACTGAGTTGCTATTGCAGAGGGGCATGGTGCAGTAAGACGCAGGAGAGAGCTGAGTGTGTGGACTGGCCCAGCACCTTGGGGCAGGCTTGTAAAGAGAGGTGAGGACTGTTTATGTGGCCTGGTGAGCTGACATAAACAGGGGTGGAAATAGTTAGATTTGGAAAAAAAGTGAGGCAATGCCCTAAAATAGGTGTTGAGAGGGCTACAGGACTGCATAATTTCCCCACATGTACCCTGCACAGTCTAAATAATTTAGAGTACAGCCCTGCCATGGCTACTCAGCTTTTGACTGGTAGATCCAGCTCCAACTTAAAGGATCATAGCTTTAATTAAATGGAAAGGTTAGCAGGAGTTAATTTTCTCTTGAGACTTTAAAATGCTATTGTGATTTTCACGCAGTGCATGCTGAGCCAATTTGAGCAGCTGTAATTTAGATTTTCTGCTTATTTCTTCTATGCTGTCAGAAATTCAGTAGAGATCAAAACTAAAAGTGCATTTGTAAGCACTGCATTACTTCTATAACAGCCTTTGATTCAACTTCTTACTATTAGAGTGTGGAAATTGGATTTTGCTTCATGAAATTTTCATGCAGTTTTCATGAATTTCCTAAGGACTGATCAGAAGATCTTTCAAGGTATACCCAGTTGATGAGACACAGTTCAGACTTATGGGTCCCAAATCCCTTTTTCTACCTCACACCCAACATTTTTAAGTATCATTATGATGCATTGTGAAAATCTATCAACTCCCAGCAACAAAAGCTGGGACAGACATCAAGGGCTTCCATCTTGGTAGGGAAATCGATCACTCTCAAGTTAGAAGGGAATGGCTCACTTGTCCTGAGGAGCAAAGGGGGACTGTCACTTGGTGTCTCACCTGGAAAACGAGTCCAATATTTGTTGTTGCAATGGTACAACCAAATGCTGCTGGTGCTAACGCCAAAAGCATCAGGTAGCCCAACCTGGGGCTGTGCAAGCAAACATTTTCTCATCAAGATGCAAAGATGAAGGCAATTTGTTATTTAAAATAGTAATATTATTAATGATTTGAATGTGACAGCTGCCTTTTGTTGAAGAAATGGGAACACAATGTGATTTTCAAAACTATAAAGTTGAATGGTTATAGCTTATTTTAGCCTCTTGCTAGGGGCTAATACTAACATGGACTATTGAAAAGGCAGTGGAGGGAGCGGCAGGGGGAAGGCATATAGGATGCATTTCCCAGCTTGCTCAGGGGGGTCCCTAGACCATGGTGTACTACTGTATTTATCCATGTGGCCAGGGCTGGGGTGCTGCTTTGGTACCTGATGGGTAACCAGCAGTCCCAGAGCCAGATGTGCTTAGCAGAAGCGTCTCCTTACTAGGAAGGTCTCCCCCCAATAAAGACCCTGTTCTTCTAACAGAAATCATACGAAAGCACAGCACCGCAGGATAACTGGGGCTGGAAGGGACCTCTGGAAGTCTCTAGTCCAAACTAGAGACTGCTCAAAGCAGGGCTACATTATGTTGCTTGTGCTCTGGTCCAGAGGAGTCTTGAAAATCTCCATGGCTGGAGATCCCAGAGCCCTTGTCCCAGCACTATACCTCTCTCAAGGGAGGATTTTTTTTTTCCTTTTGTTCTATTGGGATTTCCCTTGTCACAACTTGTGCTTCCTTTTGGGCAAGAAAACTCAGAATCCAGATGTATACAGCACTAAGTTTTGATATCTCTATTTTAAATAGTTTCATCAACCTCACATAAATTGGATCAGGGATGTAGTTCTACAAGGACTCTTGATTTAGGAGATTAAAAACTGAAGTAGAAGAGGTCTGCACATGCTGCACAGTCACACTCAGATATGTGCATTCACTATGCAGTAAGTCATCAGATTGAGAAGGCAATGCCACCTGCTTCAACAAATTCTTTTTCCACCTTAAGCATCTGTGCCAATAGCACATCACTCTGATTAATACTCTCCTTTGGCATTGCATCTGAATCAGATTATTTCTCTTCCAAGCTGTCATATGCAGCTTTAGTAACATTATAGAAAAATGAATTCTTTAAATGATTACATCTCAAAATGGGAATTCTGGGATTTCAGTATTGATTTCAGGTGCAGAAAATCARTTGAATACTTTATTTATTTAAATCTGAAAATTGTAGTGACTTTCATATTTATTGTTCTATTTTATTGGTTTGTTCTAAATTAGCTCTTTCTATAAAAAATGAACATTTGCTTTCGCAGCAGGGGAAAATTCTCTATACAAAAAGGCATTATCAGCAGCTGAAGGCTAGGCTATTGTGATTCATGAGCCCCAAGCTTTAAGGCAGGTTTCTCTTAGGAGGCTGTATAGGGACTGGAAGTGCTGCTCTTCTGTTGAGAAACCCCATCCAGAAATCAAGGGCATTTAGTCCTCTGCTTGTAGGCTCAAGAGCTTCTGCAATGAACTATATGGGGTGGACCTGATTTCCCACTCTTCCAGCAAGCCAGGGTACATGCTACCTTTGAAAGCCAAGAGGAAGAGCAATAAATTTTATACAGGGATGCAGAGGGGCATATATAACCTTGGAAATAAGGAAAGCAGCTGTGTGATGTTCCCTTCCCCTCTGTTGTCACCAGTGTCCCCACTGCAGCAGAGAGCTGCTGTACAGGATACCCCTGGCAAATATTAGCTAGTTGTATGTCTGTATTACGCTGACCTAAAGCCTGGCAACTCCACTGGTGTAGTATTGCATCACACTAACTCCACCCACCTTTAAAATATGACATAAATGAAACAGAAATTAATGTGAAAATAAACTTCAAAGGTAGGCTTCATTTCTCATTTCCTATTTCATCCACTTAACCTTTCACTTAGCCATCCTTTCTAAATTTAAATGAAGAGTTTAAAAATACATGCTGTATTTCAGATGACTGAAGTTACTTCCTACCCAATATTTGTCTCACAAGACCTGCTGAAGAGCAATACGCCAGAAAAGGGTCTTGGAATTACAATGAATGACAAACCAAATATAAACTGCTAACAGATCCTTTTCTCCCCCCCCCCCACCCCCCCCCCCCCCCACCAAAAAAAAAAAAAAAAAAAAAAAAAAAAAAAAAAAAAACAAAACCCCCCCCCCCCCCAAAAAAAAAACAGAACAAGCTCAGACATGTAAACAAAGGTATTTTCTGCAAGCTGTCACAAGAGAGTTTTTCTGATCTGCATGGTGTTGATGAAGCTTCAGATGGAGAACATCATCCTAGATGATGCACCATGTGGTGCACTGACCGTGTAGAGAGTTCTGGGGAAATGCAATAAGGATGACTAGAGATCTAGAGGATATTACCTAGGAAAGGGTGCAGAAATTGGTACTGTTTCATCCAGAGATGATAAGATTATTGGAAGTTGCTAGCAGTACCACTACAAAAACAAACAAACAAACAAAAACCCCAAAACCAACTTCATATTTACGTAAGACTAGAGGTAAGGAACTAAACTGCAGCAAGGGACATTTCTTTTAAGAAAAAAGCTCTGAGCCATGAGAATGGTGTGCACTGGAATACAACACCTGGAAGGGGGCAGATGCTTCATCACTGGAGGGCTTATAAAAGCATTAAATAAACCTTTGTCAAGGATGACACGGGAAGAACTGATCCTGACTTCAAGACAGGGGATGGAGTAAGTGACTCTCGCAGTTCCTCCCTGCCCTGGCCCTTCCTATGCCATGTCTAGGCTTCTGGATGATGCTAAGTTCTTCCACGTGGTCAGATGCACTCGTGGATCCCCCACTTTTAAATAGCAAATAGATTGTATTCTGTCATCTCCTGATTCTGTTTCTATTTTCCTAGCAGGACAGTGCTTAGTTCCCAATGGCAGAACATACCCTCTTACTCCCAGACTACAGTTCCTCCAGCTTTCTTAGTTTCTGGGTCCCCTTTCAGAGAAAAGGCCCCTCACAGAGGCCATTCCTCAATAACTGCCACTTTATTACTCTAATTTTATCCTTGTTCAAACTCAGAGAACTGCAGGTGCTAGCTTAGTAACGAGTTGTTTTTATCTTCATGGCCGAATAGTTTTGTATTCGATTTGCCTTCTTAATTTGCAGCTTCAGTGCTCTGTGGTTTTGGGCTTGGTCTCAGTCTGCATCAGCAAACAATGAGCTTCTATGCAAATCTGTGCTCTTTGTATGTTTTGTTCTTGTGTCACAGCTTGATTCGTGTAATCCCTGATCGCCCTTTTAAAATGAATGGTGCTGATACTTTTGCTTCATGTTGAAGCCATGTACTATCCTTTAACCAACGGCTATTGGATCAAGCCCTACAGTATCTTGGCATCAAGGATTGTCATGGTGTTTTATGCAACAACCATCAGGCCACCAAACAAGGTTTTCTTTCACTTTCTTTTTCTGGCTCAGTGAATCCTCACTGCTTCGATGTGCATTTTGCTGCCACCTGGTTCAGGCGTCTCTGCTCAGCCGCCCTTTTGAGAGTTGCTGTGAGATGCCCGATTTCTCCTGTGTGCAGTGAAGGGGTCCCAGCAAGCAGTCTCCATCTGGCAAAGGTAGAGTTCCCATGGAGTTACTGAATGGGTCACCCCAGAGGCTTTAACACCCACCTCCAGGCTGAAAGGATTGAGGTGAAATTATGCCTTCCTCCTTCACCTCCAGCATACCTCCTCTTCTGTCAAAGCAGCCTGCCCAAAGACAGCACAGCAAATCTGACAGAGCCTTCTGCAACCCAGGGGATATGCTGGTCCAGCTGCAGGCAGACACAGGTGTCTCTGCTGTGGTCCAGTGCAGACAGACCAGCCTTCCAGGGTGCAGCTGACTGCCCATACTTTAGAAATGTGTGACTGCTATATGCTTCTATATAGTATCAAAACTATATGCAAGTGCTATGTGCGTGTGTTTATGTATACATATATTCTATAGAACTATAAATGATATATGTATTTACATAGACACACACACACACAAACATATATATATACACACACAAAAAGGACGAGAACTCCAGAACTGTATGAAATTAGAACTATATCTATCCATATGCATACATGCACATACCCAGAGCTGCACTGGTTGGACGGCTGGGGAAGGCTGGGCCAGCCGTGGCCAGGACCCTGCTGCTGGGAAGGGCGTTGAGCATGGCCAGTGACTGAATTCAATACACCAATCCTGCGGGTAAGGAAACCGCATTCCCAAGAATATCGACTGGTCCAGGACCTAAGGGCAGTGAACCAAATAACAAGACATATCCATCCAACCGTGCCAAACCCATATACTCTTTTAGCCTCGGTGCCTGAGACTAACAATTGTTTTACAGTGCTAGATTTAAAAGATGCTTTTTTCTGTATTCCTATAGAATACAGAATGCAGCCCCTCCTGGCCCCCACGTTTGTCCGGTTGCAGCCCTCCCATGTGGTGAGCAACGATCTCGCAAGGCTTTCTTGTGAGATCCTTCTTTCCAAAGGAAGGTCCTTCTACACTTGATTCAAGAACTAGATAAAAATTATCACAAAGATTTTGTATTTTAGACTTTTCTTTGTGTGTACAAATGTACACACCTGCATGCATACATACAACGAACTTAGTTGTTAAAATATAATCACACGAAAACTGTATGTCATTTTTTTCTGAAAGTCTGAAAAATTTGAGAAATGTGGACTTTGCAAAAGAAATGCAAAATTCAAGTTTTGTTTTTGAAAGGGATGATTTTCAAGGATTTTTGAACGATCAGAATTGACATGAAAGCTTCATTAAAAGATTCCCAACAAGCTCTGCTGTCTTCCGTTATGCTAGCGATATGATGATAAACTAGACTTCTTGCTCTCATTTGCAAGCTGTTACAATAAACTTGGTATTAAAAGCACTTTTACTGCAGTACTGACATGCAAAAATCTGTTCAAAGGAAACTTTAAATGACAGAATTGTAGGGGATTATGCTGATATCAGCAGATATGCAGGCATTACACCAACATGAGAGGAACCATCACATAATATCTGTCTACAGTGCTCCTGCGGAGTTAGAAGAAAATGAGAACACTCCTATGTGGCTGATGGTACCATTTCTATTGCAGCCTAAGTTTCCAAGTCTCTGGAACTGCTCAGCTGTGGAGTTCTGGGCACTGCATTTCTAGCAGGATGAATTGTTAGAAATTTCAAATTGTACTGATGTGAGTTACGACTTTCAGCTGGTGAAACGCTGGAGAACAGAAGCACATACTTTAGAACTGTTTCACTCGACAATGACTCACAATGCACTGGCAGAGATCACCGTAAGCTTGTGTTAGTATCACCCACTGAATTTATGCCCTGGGAAATAGTGTACAAATCTCATAGTTCAAGTATAAATAGGCGTTTGGAAGCCTAATTAAAATGTAGGTGTTTTCTGGATTTAAAAACATATTCTGCCCTTTCTGAGAATGGTCTTTGGACAGTCACTGTCAGCAGACCACAAGACCACAGAGAGCTGAACGAGTCACGTGAATCCGTGCTCGTGCTCACCCAAGCTAGACTCAATTTTTCACTTATTCGAGCCACTGAGCATTTCATCAGTCTCCTTGGTGGAGCAGGGTCAAGCTCTCCGTATTCTTCAACTTTGATGCATTTCACTACCGCTGTATCAGCTCTGCCATTCAGTTTAATGGGGAAAAGGTAAAGGAATAATTCTTGCTAAGTCAAGCAAACAGTAAAGAAGTAAACTTTTCCTTCTATACCATAGTCCTTCAGTACAATGTGGTTGTAAAAATGTGTGTTTAATAGAGTAGGAGCTGAAAACCTACCAGTGACTTATCTTCTTTGAAAATATGATGTATTTTTGCAATTATGTTTTATGTACTTCCCTGATGATGTTATCTATTGCTGCAGAATCTTTTTACCCATGACACCATTTCAGCCAAATTGTTTACTGAAGACAAGTGTGCATGTAGGAATAAAACCATTCCTATCTTTTCACGTGCATAATAACAGAAATGTGCTCCCATGCAAATGTGTTCCCCAGCTGCCAAGTTTTATTCCTTGAGCACAATGGTTGCCACAGTGTGTGCTTAAGCACAACATTGGTACGAAACACAACTTTAACATATAGATATTTTTCAAAACATCAGAAAACACATTTCTAACTCAGCATAACTTTGAGTACCATTCAAGTATGGGGTGAAAAATGAGGCCTAGTTTATATTCCTCCTATGAGACAGGAGTTGAATGTGTGACTGAGAAACTCATGTCTTTATCCCTTACTGTATGTTAAAAAATGGTGGAGTACATGTATGAAATGTTGTAACTCCCGTGCCTATATGACAAACAAATAAGCCTCCATGTAGGCTCAGCAGTAATCTTTCACTGATTTTTCTGGATGTTTTAGATCTCATAAATCTGAATGGTGACCATCAAAATCCCGAATAAAGAGATGAAATCTCAAAGATTGAAGAATCTGGTCTTCTGTGTGGTGGACATGTGTTTCCATACTTATGCAATTCTAGGAGATCCTTCACATAAAATGCGAGTCAGGGACATGACTCAACAACAGTTTCTACGTTGATCAGAGAGACTATGTTTTCATCTCTGCAGTGTGTCTGAACAGCTGGATCCAACCAATACCCAAGGCATCTCAGGTTGTTCCAGTGTGAGACACAGATGCACACTGGACCAGTCAAACAGCAGGTGAGCATYTGATGGGAGTGGGGAGCTGCAAGTTCTGGTTAAATGTGAAGTGGGTGTCACCTGCYCTCTGGAGACCTTCTGCTTTTCTTGCTACTCTGAAGGAGTAAGGAATGAATATAGTCAGTGCTGTTTCAGATAATCTGATTTGTATTCTGTTATTTTACTTTTAATTTTTATTAATTATTTATTAAATTTAATAATGTCTCCAAATTATTTAATTAGTTTAAGAGACAAGATGTTAAAACTTCCTGTTTAACTTCAACCTAATCTTTTTATTATTCTCACTTTTCTTTTGGCATGCAATCCCCTGCACATTCGAATTAAACATTTCTTAAGCCTAAGTATGCAGGAGATCTTAATGGCTGACAATTTCCTTTGTTGCTTGCTGTGCATTTACCAGTCTCCCAGTTCCATCTCATCAGCAAATTTAGCAGTTTATGGATGGTCTCCCTGTGTAGGTCATTTATATGTATTAGAATGCAGAAAGGTTCCAACAGTGACCTTTGGGACCTAGTCAAAACTTGCTGGCTGCTTGCTACACATTCATTTGTAAGTCCTTTTCCCGAAAGCCTCTTTAAAATGTTCACTAATATTCTGAAATGCTTCTGACTTTACTAAGTAAAAATCTTCAACTGATTTCTACACAGGTCCTCCAAAAACTCTGTGCAGACTGTCCTATGTGGTCTCCACTGTAAGACGATGATTTTGTGACTGTTCGCAGAGTGAATGATTCAGTGAAAAAAATGCAATGAGATTCATGTAAATTAAGATTTTATGTCATATTTAACACTGTGTATTCTGAACTTGTCTGTAGTATTACTTTCCAGCCTTGATCATCTGTCCTGAAGATGAGTGGAAAAATAGGAGGTTCTTGCTGCTTGCTTGCTGAAGCAACTGACAAACCAGGTCCTAACACTGATGCTTGGGTGGAAATAGTTAAAAAAAAAAAAAAAAACTGTATCCCAAACCCCAGAATGAATTAGCTTCTAGTCTCATCTAAAATTTTGTAGCAATCCTGTGCATTATGGATTTTCAGAGATTGTCAATACCGGTTTGATCATAGTATTTTCTTCTTGAAAAAAGCTAAAAGCGGATCAAAATAGGTAGTTGCTTTTTCAGCCTTCCCTCTTTGCATTTCTGGCAGAACTTTGGAGGAAAGAGCTCATGCTGTACAGCTGGTGAGACTTTGTAGATTAGGGATGCAGAAGTGGTTCTGAATAAAATTGAGTGAGATACTGGCAGTATCTGTGGAGACAGAGAGGATGTCTAACCAAAAGAACCTCTGTCTGTAGAATTTAAATGGAGGATCAAAAATGGCTTCAAAATAAGATTTTCTTACAAGGTGATCAAGGCAAATGTGACCTCCAAATAAACCACCTGCTTCTGAGTTTAAGGCAGGCCTGGACACTAAGGCACTAAACTCATCATGCTTTAAGCTGAAGCAGACAGAGACAGCCATGCCATCATCAGACTAAGGACTGGATTCCTTACTGCTGTTCAGCTCCATCATTTGTAGAATATGATGATGTACAATCCTATATGGCTCATTAGCATTTTATGCCGCCGATTTGTAGAAATGTAATGGAATTCAAGCCATGCAGCATCTGCTCTAACCCTGATCCTGCCCCTGCACAGATCCAGGAGACACAGCTCCCACTCGCTAGTAAGGGGGTGAGTTTGCCTGGGCTGGCCTGCTCCCACCATATTCACAACAGGTATTCTAAACAAACACATAAGTTTTCAGGTCAAACACATTCCTCCCTCTCTCCCCCCCCCCCTCCAAAAGAAGTGAATGAATTTGAGAGGAGCATCATTTTGTAAGAACCTGATTCAGAGCTTATCGGTATCTGAAGAACTAGTATTTATCCTCAGTATTCTGGCACTGTTAGTATCAATAGATACTAACAATGCATCTATTGTTAACTATTGTTAACAAAAGAAGAAACAGACCTGTCCATACTGGATGATGTTAGCGCTCTATAAGAGAAACCATCTATAATGAAGGATAACCTTCGCATATTGCCAGTAAGGCTAAGCGTAAAAACAAAACAAACAAACAAAAAAACTCAAAACCAAAAAAAAAAAAAAAAAGGCATTTTGTGGGGTAGAATGATTAAGCAAGCTGCAACTGAGAGCTGTAAATCCTGTATTTCTCACTTGCTGCACAGATGTTCAAGTTCTTTCATCTCCTCCCATTTAGAAGCCATTCCCAGAAAGCTTTCTCCTTATCCTATAGTACGTGGTGGGGACCAGGCAGTGCAGTACAGGTGTTCAACAGCTCCCCTTTTTGTTTGTAGGATAAGACTTACAGCTTGAAAGGAGTTCCTTTTTTTTTTTTTTTTTTTTTTTCCCTCAAGCATAAAAAAGATGTTGCTGTGTGCCCTGGTGTCAGACTCTCACAATTATCATGTCAAGACACAGCTGCATATATTGCGGAGCACATTCTGAAAACAGGAATGAATGCGACTCTAATGTTTCCCACACTGTATAAGTATTCAAAAAATGCTTCTGTTCTAAATATTTCTGTTTTGAAAATCAGCAAAGACACGAGCTTTAGTAGCATTGATAACTGTAGTACTAAAGCAAGTACTGGGCAAAAGAACATATTTGAGCAAATCTGCTGAGTTAATCAAAAACACTGTGAGGAGCCAGGGATGTGACATCGATCCTATGTGAAGTAACAAGGAAGCTGCCATGTGATTCAACTGAAGAAAATAAAAAGAAATACTGTAATTAATGTCAGTAGTCAGAGCTTGATGGGAAAATAGTGTTTAATAAAATTAGACATTCAAAGGACAACTTTTTCTTCATGGATGAGATTAGAACTTCTGATTTAGTTTATATCTGTCAAGAGAAAAAGGGTGTATTTCCACAGGCGAGAGGCAGGGAGAGCTACTTAACATTGCACCTCAGCAGAAACAGAGCACAAGGAAGAGGGACTCATATCTCCCCACACGCTTATGCGAACGGCCAGACTCCCTCCTTCCGCGYGAGCAGCACCCCCGTGCCGGCGAGAGCCCATCCCCGTTGCCCGCAGAACGGGGCTGCCGCGGCACGTGCGCAGCTTCCTTCGAGGAGCGCAGCGGGCGCCGTGAAACGTGCCGGGTGTGCTGCCTCCGTATGTCCCACTGTTCCCAGTAGCTCAGAGCAAACTGTAGCCAATAATTTTCAGAAGCCTCGTGGCTTCCCAGCTTAAGCAGGGAATCGAGCTAATTCCTAGCCAGCTCCAACACTGCAAGTTAAGGAGGGTAAGTAAAAAGGGTCCTAACTACAGATCCTACCAGTGCTTCCTCCCCTCTCTTTCACGTCTTGAGGTAGCTGAAACTCTCATGCATCCTCTGACCTCTGTGCTTCTCAGTAAGTATGCTTTCAGATTCACCTTTAAGTTTGAATATATAAATTAAACTAATGATTTTGAAAAATGCATTTTTCCTCTATATAGGTCATCACAATTTCTTGTCCATGCAGCTGTTTACATACGTGTAGACTGCACATCAGTTCCTTTGCTAATAACTGCTACAGTTTAGGAATCATAAATTATATCCAAAGTGCAGACGTGCATTCTGACAAACACGATTATCATTACTAACGTTACTTCAGGAAACAAAGTGACATGTCAACAGRTGAAGATTTAATCCTACAAAAAGGAAATGCTGCATGTATCCTGTTCATTAAAACATAGGAACAACTTTATGGGATTTTGATTCCCTCATGGAAAAGCAAAGATGCTGCTCTTGGATAGTTTGCCAAGGCTGTTTTTTAAGCTAGTCAATGTGCCAGAAACACTGTACTTTCAGYGTTTCTTTATTAATTATGTAAGTAGCAATAAAACTGGTCTTGTGCTGTGAAATTGTATTTGTGGAATGGAGAGGACTATGTATGTTTTAATTTTATACATCTTAAAAATATATCTTTGACTATAAACTTGGGCCAGTGCCATTTTCATTGCATTATAAACAGTAGGATCTATTCTAATATCTTCAGTTTTTCTGCTAATAGGTTATCACATTCAATGGCCTACATTTCATCAACAGGTTTTTGAATGAATTTCCCTTTCAAATGTATATATAACCTTGCATTTTCCTTTCTTCCTCTTCTTTGTTTTTGTGCTTTTTATGTATATCAAATATATCTTGGTTCAGTATTTCTACAATTGTCTGGCTTCTGCAGTATAAAGAAACTGTAATAATACACAGGCCAGCAGAATTCCTGTCTCCTTTGCCATGCGAATTATTGCCATATTCAAAGGGCTTTATTAAATTAAGTGTTTGTGCTAGGTAGCAAAATATCTTGTGATTATGGTATTGCATGATGAATAGTAACTTCCACTCGCAAGAAGGAAGAATTGAGGATGCAAGAATTATCCCTGAAGGCCAGCTAGCACACAATACTTTGGCTGAAAAATAACAGTCTGGAAACAACAGGACACATGCTGAATAGATCAGCAACCAGCTAACTGTGAGTCTCAGCACGTAACTGTAAATGGAGGATCATCACTGTGAAACTATTCCCTTCACTTTATATTTGTTGTCAATTATCCAATCTGCCAGCACGCACAATCAGTATTTTTTAATGTTTCATGTTAGTCACAGAACATGGTATATGTATCTACTAAAGAGAGAGATTGCTATACAGAACAATTTGGATAACTTGTAAAGCTTTATGAAGGCAGATAATTGATTTTAGTAGAGTCAGATGAGGCATCTAAGAGCAAAGAATAAAGGTAAGGAGGAAAGAAGAGAGATCTTTCCTTGGGAAAGATTCTGAGAAGGATTTAGGTCATGGTGACTAAAAGAAAGAGAAGACGACCAACTGCCACAGAAAAAAATCAGCTAATCAGTAGCAAGCATCTCATAAGGCACCTCTGGGCCAAGTTTGATCATGTTCCTGTCATCAAAAGGGAGTATTGGGAACTGGTCTCTGCTTCTGTCCTGATCAACGTTCTGCAGTGACTCCAGGGCGCGTTGTAAGCCAAGCGGCATGCAAAGTGAGCTTTAGGAAAAGCTCTTTACTTTCATGTGACAGGATCATTATAAAGTTTGATCAAATCATATAATCATAGAATCAGTAAGGTTGGAAGGGACCTCTGGAGATCATCTAGTCCAACCTCCCCACTCAGCAGGGTCATCACCTAGAGCACGTTAGACASGGTTGCATCCAGGTGGGCTCTGAATATCTCCAGAGAAGGAGACTGTACAGCCTCTCTGGGCAACCTGTTCCAGTGCTCCGTCACTCTCACAGTGAAGAAATTCCCCCTCACGGTCAGGCAGAACTTCCTGTGCTTCAGTTTCTGTCCATTGCCTCTTGTCCTGTCACACGGGACAACTGAAAAGAGTTTATCCCCATCACCTTGACACCCTCCCTTCAGGTACTTGTACACGTTGATCAGATCCTCCCTCAGTCTTCTCTTCCCCAGGCTGAAGAGACCCAGCTCTCACAGCCTTTCCTCATGGGGCAGGTRCTCAAGCTCTCTGATCATCTTCGTAGCCCTGAAGAATCTGACCCTGCAGGTACCATAACCTATACATCTGAGAGTCTTAAACTTATTTAAGTGTTAAGTTCAAATCAGATTTCTGAGTAGATAATATTCTAAATAGCAACCTATGGCTGCAGGCCTCATATACAGTGTATATACAGTATGTGCTGTTTTGCAGTACTGCCTGCCTCTCTCACTTCTGCCAGAAGTACCCAGAGGCCATAGAAAGGGGAGGTGGATTTGACTTCATGCAGAGGGGAGCACCAGGCAGTGTGAAGTGGCATCTTCTTTCCTGCCTGAGCTAAGGTATGACTTTGATGGGAAGCTGGCATCCTTGCTTTCCTGCTGCAGCCCCCTTTCCCTGTAGACCTGGAGGAGCAACTCTACAGCAGTGTCTGGTGTCTTTGTGTTCAGCAGCACCAGGTGCAACCTGCCAGAGGAGCGAGGAAGCAGTGTCACACAGGGTGCATTACGTCTTTGGCTGCTTCTTATGGGCGAGGGATGGCTCTACCTGCCATTTGGGCTCCTCCTTTTTGACTGGCCAAATTACACTGTATGTGCAGAAGCAGAGCTAGTTCTGGGGTGAATGACAGGTTTGAAAGGGGAACAACAAGTGCAAACACCATGAAAAACTAACGGCAATCTGCTGGGCATCTGCCAGTAATTATGTATCATTTTAAACCAATTGTAATATTTAAATGATTAACTGATTTCAGCTATGGTTTGAACCAGTCAAGACTAAGTATAGTGCTCTTGAAAATTGATATTCACTCATCCAAATGAATGAGCACTCATAGCAGAAAAGCAGCTAAGAAACAGATTTTTATAATTTCTTTAACAGTTATAATAATTAACCTTTTATTTGCATTCATTGACTAGGAGCCATGGTTCCTTTATAAGCTCAGAAGCTGTGAGTGTCAATCACCTTGTATTCCACTGCCAGAGAAATGCAATTTCACCTCCATAAATTGATAAATTCTCAAAGAAGCCCTCTGAGAGCGTTGCCTCATTGTGTTCTGAATGATCTTTTCTGTGATTTTCCTTGATAGAAACAAGAGTGCGTCAGCGGTAAGACTGTTCCAGCGAACACCTGCAGCTGACGCACGAATGAAATCAGTGTTAAACAATAGCGATACCATATGGGTGCCGAAGGACTGTGCTTTCAAAACAGCATGGAGCCAGAATCACTATAATCATTGACTCGCACTGTGAGTTTGCAGTTTCTGAGACCACATAAGAAATGGCAGATTTGGTAACCTAACTGAAAACATTCTGTTATATCATCATTGCAAACACAGTGAGGCATTTTACTGTTTAAATGAGATTACCTTGAGTAAAACAAATATGAACATCGTGGCTCAAAGTATCTAATTGCAAAAGAATGTACTGCACGTTACATAGGCCAAATTGTATTGAATTAACAATGTACTATTTTAAGGCTGGACAGTTTTTGGGGCGCAATTTAACTACATTTCAAAATTTTCATAATTTATTTTCTCGATCAAAGTATTTACTCTTTTTTTCCACAGAAAACCACTGACCTAGGCTTGAACAAGCCAGCTTTGCAGCATTTAACAGCAGCATTTGAAAAAAGTCTCCTACTGTTTATATACAGAAATGCCTACAACTTTGCAACTTCATCATTAACATTGAGATTTATTCTTGAAAATTCGCAGCTGGACTTATACTCGACTAAAGGAAAACCACTGCAAGAAGATTATTTATTACTAACAAACCGAAGCTCTTGAAACTAATGGAAGTAAGACAACAGTCACTAAACACCTTGAGGGTGAGAAAACTCATCAAGATTCTCTGAAGGATGAGTCTTGGTGGAAAAATCAGAGCACTCTTCTGATGCAGGATTGCTAACAGTAAATTGGAAGGGCCCAATTTCACATGGCCTGGCTCTCTGTAAGACCCATCTGGGAGGTGCTTTGCACCCTAGATCCATACTCTGATGTGAGGTTTATCTTGGCTAGGACTGGACAGCAGTGAGGTACGTGTTTTGCCATGCTGCCAGCTGTGCATCGCGCACGAAGAGAGGGTGCCTCAGCAGCGGTGAGCCCCAGCGCAGCTGCAGGAGGCTGCAGTGAGTGCGCTGGGGTGTTGGGGAGGCACAGGACCTAGTGCCCGCGTGGCTTCGCAGCGCCAGCATGCGAGTCTCTGTGCACCAGGTTTGGGCCTCGAACATGGACAAGCAGGCAGCCCTCTGGCTCCTCTCTTGCCTTTACCTCAACCACTACTTCTGCAGCATAGTCAGAGTTTCACAAGCTCACTAAAATATTGAGGTCATACAGTTCTTCGTTTTTCCTCTGCAAAATTTCAGGTTATCACTTTGCCCCAGGCCAAATAGCTTTCATTACAGATGTCATCTATTTTTCAAAGTATTTCCACTGGATGTAATGAAAGAACATGAAGACTGAGACCTATTTATTGAAGACAGAAAGAAAAAAAAATGTCTATTGCTATCTGATGAACTCTGGCATAGCTCAAAGGTATGTGTGTTTAATATAACAATTTTAAATGCTCCTTAGCTCTTTTGAAATGTCAAGCTATTAAAATGTATGTATTTTTAATATTTAATATTTTTACTATTTATTGATAAATTGGAATGAACTAGAGCACATAAATTGACTCATGAGAAAATCATTACCAGTAAAAAATAGTAAGCTGTAAACTAGCATAGTGAATGTTTCTGTGAATCAATCTGTTTAGAAGCATTAACCTCAAGGGAAAAAAAGTTATCACTGGAAAAAATAATTCTATGATTTTTCAAACTGTGAAGTTTTAAGATAGTAGTTACTCTGGAAAGTAGACAAACCCCCTTGCCATTGTTCATTAAAGATTTTAGTTCACAGCCTCAGACTTTCTAAATGAGACATTAGTTTTAATTTTCTCCCTCAATTTTAAACTTATTTGAAGTAATTATTACAATATTTCATATATTTACAGCCCGTCTGCATTTTTTTTTTTGGYTGATCTAGAATCACATCTTTTTCTCCTAAGAAATATTTAAGGATGATTTGTCCTGGACCTAGAGATGCACATTCATTTAACCACATTTAGCTTCTTCATCCAAAGGTCCTATATACCATGTCAGACCTCCAGTACCCATGAAAATCACTGCACTGTGCTGTAAGCCGATGTTGTATGTGGTTACTCTATATCCACCTTTTTTTGCCATTAGAAAAGGGATCCTCAGTGCCTACTTCCATTGAAATAGGTTTCCAACTGCAGGCCTTGCTGCTCATGCGACTTTGACATAGATAATGCAATTCTCACTGTTTTCATGCTCTAGATTTTAAAAATGAAGCTCCTGTCTGAATGAAGCTACTCTGGTAACAGTCCTGTGGCTCCTGGTAGCTGCAGAGCCCTCCCAGTACTCGTGCTACAGCAGCTGGATCACCCTGCCCCTGAGGGCTGCAGAGACGAACAGAGCACAGTGGGGACGGGAATGCTCGCTCCCGAGCCATCAGGAGAGCAATGCCCAACTTTGGTTTAGTTTCAGCTTAGTTTTGTGCAACTGTGTGGTGTAACACCGGTTAATCACTGGATTGTGCTTGCAGAGAACAGAAACACTGAATAACTGGAAACCAGCGAAGAARGAACCTGTTAGCAATCTGTGCTAGAAAATATATAAAATAAGCCCAAGTAGAGCCAGGACTGAGGAGAAAGAAATCCCCACGAGCAGCACCATACTTCTCCCTGCGGAGCCAGGCATGGTGACTCCTCATCAAAATGGGAGCTCCCTTTCCATGGGGTGCACAGGCTCATTAAAAGCAAGGGCATAACACCAAAGAAAAGGGGTCAACACAAGGAGTTTATGTTACACTTTTTGAGGAGTAATCTGAACCCATCTACTTTCTAGAGATGCTGTTTCATGTCACTAGGGTGTTGCATGGAGCCACTAGAAGAACTCTAACAATTTTAACTGTATTTAGTGAGGCATTTCTGCCATAATTAGATAACTTGGACTAAGAGTTAGTATCATTGTGACTGGACTGGAGAAAAAGTAACTTCTTGCTGTGTTTTGATTACACTATTCAGACTTTGATCAGAATAACAACAATTTCTTGGCTCTACATAGTAGATGTGTTCCTGTTTGCCCATAACAAGATTTTGAGAGTGACACCTTCTTAACAGCCGGTTGCATGTGTGTAATTGATCCATTGAGTTGCATACAAGCAAGTACTTGCTAATCCTATGCAGGAGCAAATTTGTCAGGGGCAAGAGAAAGGAAAGTATCATTCATTCATATCCTCCAGGACAACCTCTTCCAGCAGCACAGGTCAAACAAATGGTGCAAATGTCTAGCTCTGGCAAGAGCAAAAGAAACAAAAATGGAAGGAAAGAATGGAAGTACATTTTTTAGGTGACTGTTTGACTTAGGTTTATTTTAAGAAATTATGTTATATGGGACTTTTCACTTATCTCTGTGCTAAACACTATGAGCACAGAAAGAAATCCTCAAGCTTGTATTAACTGCAGTTTTTTTAACTTCAGCTGATTTATGATGATTGACTGAAGTTGGAACTCTTCCCCTGAGCAAATGGTATTATTAAAGTTCTATTTTAGTTTTTGTATTATGACAAGATGCTTTCTGATGAGTAATCTGACCTGAGGAGGAATCTGAAGAGGAATCTACTTTCAAGAGATGCTATTTCACGCCACTAGGGTATTGCATGGAGCAAGTAGCAGAACTCTAAAGTGTTTAGCAAATGGTAGTATACCATCCTGCAAATATATTCATCAGGCATGGAGTAAAATATAGATGGAGAAAGTATGCTCGTTATGTAACAAAGACCTTATCAAATAGCTTGAAAGCCATGTTAAGATTCATGTTATCACCACCAGTGTTTGTTCCACCTTCGTGGATGTGATTATTTCAGAAAGTTACAGTTCTGTTCACTTTTTCATAATCTGTTTTTATTAAGCATTAAGGTAATTGTAAAGGAATGAAGCAAAACAAAGCTTTCACAGAAAAATAGGGTTAGCTAAAACCGTGAGGATGCATTTCAATGGGTTTTAAAGTTCAGTGGAAACCTATGAGCTTTCCTGTGTTGCTGGCAGAGCTCAGACGTGTGTTAGATCACAGAATAGTCGGGGTTGTCAGGGTCCTTTGGAAAACTAGTCCAACCTCTGCTCAAGCAGGATCTTTTGGGAGATGGCGTCAAAAACCTTCCTGTAGTCAAGGCAGACAACATCCACTGCTCTCCCCTCATCTACCCAGCTGTATTCCATCACAGAAGGCTGTCAGGTTAGTAGTCCCTGTCAAGCATTTTCAGAATGGTCCTTATAAGAGGAAACAACTATTTAAGTGCCAAGTTTGTTACACAGTGAGGTCAGAAAGCTATTGACTGATGATACTAAGAAGGTACACATCTGTAATGGCTTTCTTGAATGAAAGGCAGGAATGCATTTCACAAGGAAAACTGCTAGGGAGTGTCTAGAAAAGTTAGATTTTTTTTACTTGACTGGGCCTAATGGTATTTATACTACAGAAATGGTGAAGGAAATTCAGCAGTTATTTCAGAAATTCAGCAGGGGAAAGATGCAAAGGGAAAAAAACGTGTGTCCCTTTCTATGAAGGTGGGAGTGAAGGGAATGCAGTGAGTCTTTGCCCACCCAGCTCTTGAGAAATCACCCTACTAGTAACTAACAGAGTAGGTAATCTGTGCACATCTTGCAGAAAAGGAGGTTGTGGCTAACAGTAACAATAATTATTATTATTCTAGTTGTGGCTGACATCAGGCCAACCATTCTGTATTTTCCAGATCATCGTTTCCCTCTCCTTAAGTACTAGAATTATTTCTATAAGCTTTCTGTTCTCTGGTGTTACTTTAAATTTTCAAAATTCATTAAAAATTATTACTGCTTTGGAGTGTATCTGAGCTGGACCATCAGAGCAGATGACTAAGACTGTTGATTTAGAAGTATTTAATTTTAGCAAATGCAGTCTCATAAATTATGTTCTTATAAGCAGAATTATTTCATTGCGCCTGCCATATCACATGAGATGGACTGTCTGCCTTTTCAAGTCTCTGTCTTTCCCACATTTCCCTCCATCAAGGCTCATACACTGAGTGATGCCACGTTGGGGTGAGCAGTCAGTGGCAAGGGCAGGGCTGCTGTCCAGAGGGCCTTGGGCTTGGGCAGGCTGAACGGCCGCCAGGTACCTCATGCAATTCAGCAAGAATACAGTCGAGTCCTGCTCCAGGAAGGAAGATCCCCAGCAGGATGCGTGCTGGGAACACCTGGTCTGGAGCAGCCCTAGGGAGGGTGCAGGTCCTAATGGGCAGCTCTTCCAGTTTAGTTCACATTTTGTCTAACCAAGCAGAGTCACCTTCGCTTCTTGCAGAGCAGGTCAGTGTAGACCAGGCAAATGAAGGAGACTACTAATTAATTCTAAGCAAGCATACAAGATTTTCACTGAGAAGGGATTACCATGAGAATTCCCCTCTGCTTGCAAACTGCAAGAAGAAATATTTCCTCTTCACCTGTTTGTGCTTTGGTATATATAAAAAGTGGTGCAGAGAGCTCTTTCTGCTGTAATTTATTACTTCCCTGCATATATTGCACTCTCCTGCAGCTGCTGGCCAAAATATTTGTCAAAGGACGGAACTCTGGAAATATCTCACCCTTTATGTAACAGTAAAACTATTCAAATGAAATTTAGGTTATACACTGTGCTCTAAGGTCCAAAAGCRAGAAAAAGTTTTCATGTGACCCCTTAATCTAGTCTCTCGGAGGATGCTATGGTGGCATCYGGGGCTGATGGGGAACTCTTCTCAAGCAGGAGAAGTAGCAGAGAAGAAATCACGAGGATGCTACTTGGAAACGAAACGGATGGGCATCGGTGGTGGATCTGCAGTGGGAGCTGCTCAGTCAGGGGCCGGTGTGGAGAAAGCAGCCCTGGGCAGAGCGCAGGGACATTGCACTGGTGCCGTTGGAAGCGGAGCCGGGGGGAGGAAGCGTGGTGCGAATGGGCCGTAGAGTGCCGCGCTCTGCCAGACTTCCCCCCACCCAGCAGCTTTCCTTCTGGCAGCGGCGTCTTGCCTGGCACCAGCAGCGTTTCCTAACTGATCCCATGCCCAGGCCATGGCACTGTGGGGCCAAGATGCTGCTGCTGCCTGCAACCAGCAGCTGTGGTCTCGGGGTCATGGTGTGTGCTGGCCGCCGATGTCCCTGTGCCTGTCCCTGTCCCATGCCATGGCACCTGCAGCATCCCCAGGATGCACCTTGTGCTCCCGACTGGGTGCCCCGTGGTGCAGGGCACTGCCGAGGTGCTCCTGCTGAGATCAGCGCCGCTGCGGGGACAGAAGGCAGCAACTAAAGCAAGTTCCAGGACTCCTTATGAGCATTGTCTTTGCTGCACATAAAGGAAAACTCAGTGAAGCTAAAAAGCTATTAAAATGAAAAACACCCAGAAAGATTAAGGATGTACTGATGCTTTCTGGAGTCATAATTGGAGGTCTGTAAAATGTCAGCATGCACAAGCTGGAATAGCCTCGTTATTCATCCATCAGTGGTATTGTTCTTTTTTCCTTGATGCTGAATACGAACAATGSTTTCTCTGGCTATGTTTAGGCCCTAATATATATGCCAAATGATACTATATTATTGTAGCAAAGAAGTAAAAGGCAGATTTATTCCTGACTTGGTACCCTTTCTTTACGATAAAAGGGTACTACATGCATCGCAGCTTGTTTATCACGCTGCCTTCACAATACAATGCTTAGAACAAACACTCTTCTCAGTGTTTAATAGTTTTCCAGAAATGAAACATAGTTATTAATTAAAGATACACAGACAATGATCTTGTGCAAATGCCTGTAGGAAATGGGAAACCTGGATATCTTGATTAGTTGGCATTTTATTTTCAGTACAAAGGAGCTGACTGTCTAGGATTAAGTATTGCAATGATATATTTGTCTACACCAATAATTTTTTTAGCCTTTATTTCTTCCTTGTACACTGAGGAGAGGTAGAGGGAAGTCAGTGGAAATGCAGAAAGCCCTCCTTGAGCAGGCCTGTGTCTGCAGACAGCTCTGTTGCTGCTTGGGCTTTGTGCCAGCTACCTGGCATCCTCCTGAAAGCTCAGAGCAGTTTTGGCTTCTGCTTTAATTCTTGGCCCTACCTCAGTCATGCTCTTTTCCTTGTCATTTCCTTTCTTACACTCTAATCATATGGTTGCTGATGCATCTGCCCCAGTGATACACACAAGTCTTTTCCTTGAAGCTAATTATGGACGTACAGGGGCTATGAGTACAGTTCAGCTTCCTAGGCTCTGTGAGCAGCCACAGTGATTGTTTGCTGGTAGTAAACAATTTGCTGGTAGTTTGTGGTGCTTTGAGAGAATCTGCCTTATGTACAAATTATGAACTCCAGTTTGATTTGACAAATGGCTTGCATTATTAGGTCTGATGATTGCCTTTTGTGCTGCTACGCTCTTTGTACCACGGAGAAAATGATTGGCATCTACCAGTCTGTCTCTGAAAAAGGCATTCGTTCACCTCCCTCGACCTGCTGGCAACACTCTTCCTAACGCACCCCAGGAGACCATTGGTCTTCCAGGCCACAAGGGCACATTGCTGGCTCATGGTCAACTTGTTGTCCACCAGGGCCCCCCAGAGAGGGGGCCTTCTCCACAGAGCTGCTTTCCAGCAGGTCAGCTCCCAGCCTGTACTGGGGCATGGGGTTATTTCTCCCTAGTTACAGGACCCTGCATTCCCTTTTTGAACTTCACGAGGTTCCTCTCCTCCCATCTCTCCAGACTATTGTACTATCTTCAGATCCAACTAATCTGCCCCCTCGCCCCCAGCCTGTGCAAGACAGGCCTAGATACACAGGAGTGAACCCAGAAGAGGCCCCTGAACAGATCAGGGCTGGAGCACAGTATAGCAGAGGAGAGGCTGAGGAAGGGAGTTTGTGTTGTGCTGCCTGGAGATAAGGTGAAGTAGGGGTCTCATTGCTGTCAGAGACTGCCTGATTAGGGCATACTGAGAAGGYGGATCCAGACTCTTCTCAGAGATGCACAGTGACAGCAGAAGTTGGAACACAGGAAATTCCTATTAGAAAAAACAGGAAACATTTTTTCACCATGAAATGCTGCGATAGGATCTCAGAGCGGGTTGGGATCTCTATCTTTGGAGATATCCAAAACTATACTGAACAAGGCCCTGAGCAACCAGATCTAACTTCAGTTAGCTCTGCTTTGAGAGGAAACCAGAGACCTCCAGTGGAGGACAAGTGGAAGTGCCTTTCCCAAAAGAGACCTCAGCAAGTGAGAGCCTCAACCTGCTTCATCAGCCACAGCTGGTATTAACTGTCCTGTAACATTGACTGGGATCTGCCGGACAGCATTAGGGCAGAAAGCGTAAAGCTTGGACCACAACCTGCCTGTGCTATAGCTCAGACCCCAGGAAGGTGGCCAGGCAGCTCCTATAGTGTTCATCTGGGAGGGAATGGCAGTGGCAGAGCTGCAGCGATGTGCACGGAGGCAAACAGGGCGGCTCTCTCAGCCACGGATGGGGATGCACCTCACGCAGCTGGCAAAGCTCCTGGGGACTGCTGCTTAATAAGGGGGACAGTTTCCTCCCAAGCAGAGAATTAAAATCCATGATGGTCAAAATGGGTGACCGCATGACTGGGCATGGTGATATGAGGAGCCATGAGAAATGGCCTTTTGAGAGCTAGAATATGGGTGAATGACAAGAAAAGCGGAGTTGTGAGGGTAGGCAGCTGGCCAGACCTAGTAGTTTTGTGTGGTGTGCGCCTAAGCCCAACACAGATGTCTAGTCATGGGACATGGAATGGCAGAACAGAGAACAAACCACCAGGTAGGTGGAACAGCAGAGCCTTAGGAGGAGAAACAAAGTTTCAAGGAACACAGTCTCCTTATTCTTCCCACAGCTCAGCACCTGAACAGAGATGGTGAAAGCAAGCAAAGAGCAACTGTGCTAAGAGCTAACCTAAAAGCTGACTCTGAAATGTCTGGAGTATTTTGTGAGAATTAGACATGCTACCTGACGCAGTAAAGAAAATACCCACTGGTGAGCTGATACAAGAGCAAGTTACATAAGGTCAGTCACTAAATGAGAACTTAATGGCTGTTAGAAGAAATCTGCTCATACAGCATGCTGTGGCCAAAAAGAAATGAGTAAGTAGCTGAAGACTGATACAGCAAACCAATATTTGAATAAGCAGAAAGTCAGACTGTTCTTCACTGACAATTACCTTGTGAGGGTAAAGAATATTTCCTTTCACATACTGATTTATGAGAAAGAAACATCTCACCAGACTTGATGTTCATAAGAGATTGTTTTTGTTCATCCAGCATTCAGCTCTCCCCTCGCAGTACTATCAATTCTGAAAGCACATAGCATTGGCTGCAGCTTCCACGTGTATTGACATTCAGCACACAGACTTTGGGTGTTTCAGAATTTTGTTTTCTTTTAAATAGTTTTGTCAGGTGGTTCTAAACCTCAGTAAGTACCGATCTGTCACTGATTCTATTTTTGAAAGCTGCATCACGACGTTTATCTAGCGTTGCATATTTTCAGTATTCTGATGGATTTTTAAGAGTATCTTATTCATTTCTTACCAAAAAATCACAGTGGTCAGTAAGTAAATCCATTAATAAGAATTTTTGTCAAGTTGTGATAAGCACTACATAAATATAGACAAGTAAGCATTTGCCCCTAAGTACTAAATAATTCTGAGACACACACAAAACAATTTTGTTTATTCTATAGAAAGATAAGTGCCAAAGAGAACTTGGCACCTCCTGTTTTAAGGAGAGCGCTACTGAGGTAATTCTGAAATCACAGCTGGGACCTGAAGGTTAAAAAAAAATGAACACAACTCCAACACTGCTGTGCAGAACATGGTTTGAGTTTTGACTACATTGATGTTGGTCAGCTCAATTCCATGGCAACAAGCATCATTACAAATCATAGTGTGATTGTAGTATAGGAAGTGAAACAAAAAATAGTTAATATGTATTTGAAATACAAAGCACTAAAAAGGATTTCACAATGTATTCATTCATTCACCTCATATTCATTTCACATTTAAAGCAGAAATTTTTCATAAAAGAAACTATATTTGACCATTTTTATGACAGCACTAATGTTGATGCGTTTTTTCCACCTTCATTTATGTCCATTTTTCAGCATRCCAGAATCAGCCCTTCGACACACACACACACATCTTCCTCCTGTTTACTAAATGCCATCCCAGCCAGGCCCTTAAGGGAGTGCTTTTTTCTTACAAAGCAGTTAATCAGTATATCTTTAATTCTGCTGGTTTGCACAAGTGATAGTACGTATTTTGGGTTTTGTGACCTATGCCAACTTTGGGAAATGAACTGATGCACACCTGTACAGAGGGTGCACACCAACACACACTTGTGCAGCGTGCACTGACACAGCTTCCCGTGGGTGGACACCTGGTGGGGCCAGAGAACAGAGCCCTCCTTTGCCGTCTGGGTTTTGGGACAGCCTGGCAGTGCCCAGCCCCTCACTGCTGCTCCCCATGAGCCATCCGGGGGTGACGCACATGGAGCTCCTGGGTACTCAGCACCGGGACAAGGCTAGAGGATCCCAGCCTACAACTTTATGGGATGAGACATGATATCCTTAGCACTTCTGCGACCAATGTACTTGCCATGTGTGAGCTGCCAACAACTCTCACTTCAGCACAGCATGGCAAAGGAACCACAGGGGCATAAGTCCCCTGCGCAACAGCTCTGCAGTGTCATATGTGAGCAGGGCACATGCAGTGCTCAGTAATGGGATGTCCAGCGCTTGATCTGGGCCCTGGAGACCCTCCCTGCAGTGTGCAGGACTATCCTGTTGCCTTTAGAGGCTGCTCATTGCTGAATATTCCTCCCTTGCTCCCTTACAGTAACATATGCCAAGATCTCCTTCAAGTTTGTAAAATATTCAGTGCCCTTGCAAGGCAAAAGTTACCTCTTTCCAGGTGTATGGCACTAATTTATGTTTTGGCCAAGAAAAAACACTAGCAATAAACTGCAATATTTGCATACAAGTATTTAGAGATTAGGGATGCAGCCCACTCTAGAAGAACTAGTATTTCAGAGATAAGAGCTGAAAAAGAAGTCAATTAAAAAAATCTAGACTTGGGGCTTAGATTTCAACCTTCTAAGATGAGCTACAGAAAAAGGTCAGTTAAAACCAAGCTGCTCCAATTTGGATGCAACTTTATGCACATGTTTCTGATAGGGAGAATCTCTGGAAAAGTCCATAATGAGCCTGGAGTCCAGCTGCCAGTATGAGTGCCATGCATTGCCAATCCTGCCACAGGTGACCTGATTTCACCTGGTTTCGGCCTGGAGAAGGCACCAGATGGAGAATTGCTGGTGCAGGAATCTGCACCAGGACCTGAAGGAGGTGGGAAGCCCCAGAGCTCAGAGCAGCTCCTGGGACAGGTAAGTGTGAGGACACACCCCAGGGCCACCACCTGTGGTCTGCAGCCAAGGGCGGCTGGCAGGAGCTGATGGACAGAGGGACACACTCCCCACACACTCTGAGCCCCATCCGTGGCTGGTCTGCCTGCCTGGCCCCACCTGCTGCAGTCACTGTGGTCAGCATGGAGGAGGACCCAGAGCCACCCAGGGTCAGGCAGATGTGCACAGCGCAACTGTCCCACAGCCACAGTATGGGCACATGTGGCAGAGAGGATGCTGGTGGTGAGAGATGTGTCCTCCTAGGTCAGCCCCACTGCCTGGGCAATGCACAGCGAGGACAGCTCAAAAGATGACAAGTGCCAGTGCCCACACATGGCTTGCATCCTTGCGCCTGTGCACGGCCTCCGCAGCACTCAACTCCCACAACCACCTGCAGCACTGTAAAGAGCCCACAGAGAAGCGCAGCCACTCCGTCAAGCCTCTCCTGTAGGCCATGGCAGCACAGACTGCTGCAGATACCAGACACAGTGATGTCATCAGGTATGAGACAGTCAAGCCAATTGACTCTAGGAGCTAACTTAACAAGTGCATAATTTAAAATGCAATTTAATTACTGAGTCCCTAATCACAGATATTTATTAACAAGTAGTTTATTTTTAGTTGCTGATCCATAGCTTGCCATTTATTTATTAACCTAAACAAACTTGTGATTTCAGTGATTTAAGGCAAATGTGCCTACTCTCAATGAGTACTGGAATGAGTGTTCAAAAAGCCTTAGCCAAGAAGCACAGCTGCCATCTATGCCTCTGCATGAAAACCAGCTGTGCTGTGCCCAGAGCCACCTGCAGCTCCTTGCCTGAGAGCCAGCTGTCTCCTACTGCTTCCTTCTCTTCGTCATGAAGATGCTGGACAATCACCAGCTATCATTTCTACAGGACACTCCAAATAAAATCATCAGCCCAGATAATAAAAGGAACATTTGTTTCCTCTTCTAAACACTCAGGAAGCTTTCAAAGATGTAGTCATGATCAGTCATCAAGGCAATAGGTAAGTGAACACAGAACTGTTATCCACAACATCCCACAGAACCTGAGAGGCACTTCTGGGAACTACTAGGGAGCTGTTTAAAGCAGATAAAAAGAAAGTGCTTTACGTAGCAGGTAGTAAACTCCTGAGATGCCCTTCCAAGAGCTGGGGGAGACAGATGCACCTGCAGGTTCAGAAATGGATATGGGAATTTACAGACAGYGGGTCCAGCAGGACCAGGCAAGAATATGCCCACTAACATCGCTAATTCAGTGACTGTGGAGGCTGATGGAGCACAGGGGCAACGGGCTGAACACGACCAGCCATGTGCTCTCCTGAAAGAGCATCTCCTCCTGCTGCTTCTGGGGTGGCACCCCAACTCTGCCTGGACAGGTCCAATGAGTGTGTCACTGGCCAGACCCAGGAGCACATTTTTGTGCCATTGTTCTACAACCATACCAGCAGCAGGGTGCATGCATGTACACATACGCAGCACTACACAGTCCATGAAACCTTTATAGGGCATGCTTGCTACATTGAAATACATAAATGAGCAGTACATTAATATATTGTCTAATTTGGAAGGACATATCCATAGTAAGCCTTTTCAGCAGAAACTTGCATTATTGAAGAGCAGGAAAGGAAAAAAAAAAAAAAAAGCAAAGACAGAACATGCCAATTTGTTTTAATTCACGTATTTGCTCTTATAAGCCATGACAAGAAAAATACTTTGAAAAGAAACTACCATAGATACTTCAACAGGAGGCAGAACAAGCACAGAAATCCAAACACAAATCATCCTTTAGGAAAGGGGAATCACTCCCAGCATCTCTACACCACAGCCAGAGGCCCCGAAGCCCATGACTTAAGTTGATTAACTATGTTACAAATATGATGCAACACAGACCATAACTATTGCTCATCCCAGTCCACACTAAAACTATTAGAAAATTAATCACTACAAATTTTTTACAATCCCTTTAATTTTTTTATTCAAGGATTATGCCTTGATAAGAGTGCAAAACCATTTAAATTCTTGGTTGACTGCTTCATTTCACAGGATGATCTGACACTTTACTGCTCTGATATTCTGAAAAATTCTCTCAACTAGCAGCCTAAAATCTTTCATGAATGATTTGCATCCTCTTGATCTTGTATCACAATCAAAGGAGTAATTAAATACATGCAATCTGTAGTATACTGCTTTTCTGTTTTTTTTGTTTTTAAGTTATAAAATGTACAATGATACATTTACAAAAGAAACTTTTCATCCTGCTATCCTCAATGTGAGAATATGAAAAATAGTCACAAAACTGTTTTAAAATTCTGTTCAAACTACACAGAAAATAGTTTCTGGTAACATGAATAACATATACAGGGTATGTACTAGTTAAGTATAGAATGACATTGCATAGATAAAGTGCATCATAAACAGTTCCTTAATTCATAATGAATTCTCTATTGTTCTATATTTCATCATGGGAGAGAAGCATGGACAAATTAACATGATACTATTTTCATTTCATGCCTCCCATTTGTAAGGCCTTAACTATCATCCATCTCATTTTTGTGGGGCTGGAGTCACCAGCTCCTAAGATAGAGCTCTATTTCCTAAATGACTGCTATGTGTCTGCTTTCATAAAAATCGCTACAAATAGTCCCAGCCTAACTGGACTTAATGTTGTGAGCAACTGCTGGTATCAGAACTACAGAAATGCTGTAAATAATTGAAGGTCTGGACCCAAATCCATATTAAATTAAAGTTAGAACATAAAGAGTCAATTCACACTGCCTGAGAGCACAGAGGTCCCCAGGACAGCCAGCAGACACCCTTGTGCTACCCGCAGCAGTTCCCAAAAGCAGTCACAGCCCAGGAGAGATGCCTGGGACTGGCTGAGCAGTGCCTCTTTGCTGCGTCAGTGAATGTGGTTCTAGGTTGCATAAAAATAGTGTTAAAAAAAGCATTTTTTAAAAGAACTGTTTATTCCCTCAGCCCCTTCCCACAGGGACATTTTTCTATCACCCAGGGCATGGAAACTAGAGCTGCTGTTACTGTCAGGGCCTCCTCCTTCCCAGCCTGCCAATGGCTAAAGCCACTGGTATAATGCAGCATGTTAGAGCCCAGGTTCTGGTCTGTGTTTGTGCTCACCTGTATAATGCTACTTAGCAGCCTGAACTATCCGGCTGCTTTTCTCAAGTCTTATAGTACATTTCCTCAGCCTGCATTCTTAAGTTACTTTAATAAGTTTATGCAGTTGTTTTCACATATTTTCAGCATGCAGAGACCAAATGAAGGAAATATACTGCATCTTTCACACACAAGAGTTCCTGAATGGTTACTTTGAGATATTTATGTAGCCGTGAACAGCTCTTCCATAATACTTCAGAAAGCAATTAGTTTAGAGCAAGTTCTAAAGCAACCATTACAGTATCTTGTTTGGTCTCTACCATTATACAGGACCCTTAGATTTAGCTTTGTTACTCCCATATTTGTATTTCTGGAAGATATTCTTGGTTAAACATAATTTTAGAATTTGAAGACATCACAAAATAAAGAATCTAGCACTTCTCCCTGAAGTTGATTCCAGTGTTTAATCATGCCTGACATTGTACGCCTCGTTTCTCTCTGAATTCAAATTTGYGTGCGTTAATCTCCCAGCCTCTGAACACTTCATGCGTCCCTCCTTAGGATGCTGACACAGACCCACGTGGCTGCATCCCAACCTTGGAGGAGGTGAAGAACTTTGTCTCTGTATTTGAGGTCCTTCTGCTAAAGACTGCAAACTCGCATTGGCCTGCTTGTAGGTAAATATAAGAAGCCATTGCACTAGTGCAAGTTTTCACATATGCAGTGTTCACCAAGACACTTTGCAGAAATAAGACAACCCTCAACCCCACTCTATTGTCAATCTGTTCCTTCTGGAATTTCCACATAGCTGCTCAATTGCAATTAATCTGGCACAAGATATTACAACATCACCACTACAATTTTGAGATAGCCACAAGTCAGAGGAAAAACAAAAGCTCATGCAAAATGAATGCCTCACTAGGAACATCACTAAAGTGGAATTTATTCAGGAGAATAAATCAAGGAATCTTAGTTTTATTTTGCAGTTAACAAAACATGAAAATGTGAAAATGCACATATGAAATCAGTGCAGGGTGTTTTATGCAACTAAAACTGATAATCTATACTCCGTGCACACCATAATCTGTTTAAACTATCTCATTTTCTATTATTTTAAATGCATACACTTTCAAAGGCTTACAGGAAATTCTTACAGAAGTTACTGTTGAAGCTAGCTCTAGTATTTAATAATACTGCTGAATATAACATTACCCAGTGGGAAGCATTTTTAATCGACTTGGATTACTCTATAGAACAAGTAACCATGTCTTTAATTAACTGCTGTTGAATTGTTACCTAACAGTTTCTCAGACAGACATTTATACTCCTCTTGTTACCCTGAAATTATTACACATATCTTCACTTTCAGGGGTAGAATTAGCACAAGTAGCAAGATCTACTACCAGTAGCAGGTTTAGATTGGATTCAGTGAGGCCACTTACGTTAGACACAGGCATTCATGAGCGGTGATYTCCAGGATCCTGTGGCCAGCACTGCTTAACATCTTCACTGAAGACCTGGGTGGTGGGACAGAGCACACTCTCAGCAGGTTCATGGTGGTACTTGTGAGCAAGAGGTCTGTGCAAATAGTAAGCCCCATGGCAAGGTAGGGTATCAGGAAAGACTTAGAGAACATGTTGGAGTAAGTCTTGCTCTGGTATATAGACTGCTTGTGTATAAGAAAGTGCTAGAGGTGAAGCGTAGCTTATTGAAAACAGGCAGAGCAACCAAGGCTATGTTAGAATGATCTCTCTTGGAAAGTACATAAGTAAACCATATGAACCAGACAGCTGAAGGGTTTTTTGTCTGTTTTTGACTATTCAGTTGAGTCAGTGTGAGAGACAATGGCTACATCAAAATAAGCCCCGTAACAGATATCATTACAAGAGCAAGTTTGAAGAACAGCTTATGAAAGAAAACATCAGGTTCCTTTAAATATGTAAGAGATTCATTAGGATTCCAAGCAGAGAGGGAAGAAAGGATGGGAAAGTCCTGAAAAGAAATTGAAACATAAGTAGAATATTCATTTTTCAGAAATTATGAAAACAAAATTTATGTCCAAAATGGTAAAAATAAAGAACATTTCTTATTTATCAAGTATAATGATCTAATGCAAGTGGCTCTGTGTCACAGTTACAATCCTGACTTACCATAGTAAGAAGCAAAGTACTATATGGGAAATTTTTACAGAAGTGAATACAGAAACAAGATTTAAGGTCAAGAACATCTATTAAAAAAAGTTTCTGGAAAGAAGGAGGTGACTAAAGACAGCTGTATGCCAGGGAGTGGTCCTGAGCAATTGCTGAACTGACCAGGGCTTTGCCTTTCACCTCTGCTCTTTCTTCATATTCCTAACTGCCAATAATCCTAATGTATACAGCATATATACACACACACACACACACTTACATTAAATACGAGCTAGGAAAAAACAGCTAATTAAGATTAACCCCCCCCCCCAGAAGTATGTGAAGATTCTGACAGCAGACTAATAAAGTGTGACGTAGCTTGGCTTTGAAGTAACAGCTAGGGATCAGTCTACACAGTTTCATTATTTATTACTGCTGACTTTCACAAAAAAGAAATCTCAAGGGAGATGCAGAATTACACGAATTGAGAAACAGATTTGCCCTTCAGATCTCAACTGAAAGAAATTGAATTGAACACAGACTTTGAGAGCTGTAGTGCAAAGCAAATGATGTACTTCAGAATAAACATATTTGAAGTGAATGACAAGYTAACAAGAAGTCACTTAAGCCAAAGTGCAGGAGATCTTGAAAGGGAAGGTGCAACTGCAAGGCCATTCTCACAGTGAATGCCAGGAATAGCAGGAAATGATCAGGAACTGATCAGGAACTGGACATCCAAGGAAATCAATCATTAGGTTTGTTTTGTGAGCCAGCTGGAAGCTTTTCCTTCATCCATGAAGGGTCAAGATCCACTCCAGTGTCAGCCACCTCATCATCCCGAACGCCCCAGGGACTCTCTCTCTGTTCAAAACTGCTCCAACCGTCACATCTCCTTTTGCCTGTGCCCCTTCACCCACCCAAACATTGTCTATGACCTGGATCTGGAGGAATCACAGTTGGCTGGGGTCATGTCATTCATAACCAAGGGGATGTTAGCTGGCAGCTAGGTTTTAAAAGGTTTTAATTTTGTGAGAATTTTGTATACATTTGTATTTTCTGCAAGACCATAGCCTTAATTTTAGCAGCACTAAAGAATGTTTCAGCAATTAACTTTGTTTTACTTCCACTTTCAATTGATTTCACTTGTAAAGTTTATTCATCTATAGATTAGAATTCACACATTGACCCAAATGCAACTTACAGATTGTTAAATATGTGAAGTGACAAATATCACTCATAGTCCAGTTTTTCCTCCATTCTTGAGCTTTTTTCCAAAATAGTAGTTCCTTAACATTAGGGAATAYGTATGACAATCTATAGGACAGAACTGAAAGACTTACAGTGTGGGTCTCTGAACCAAGGACTGGTACTTGTCTTTCTTGCCCCACAAAACCAAGTCACACAAAGCACTTTTCAGCTGTGTAGCTTCTGATATTTCAACAAAAAAGCACTCTATCACACTTCTAAGCAAAACCTTTAAAGCCCCAGAGCATAAGCATGTGTTGCTCCTTACCTCTGGCCAGAGGAATAGATTTCTGCTGTGCAAATGATAGTTTTGCCTCCTTGTTGAAGGGGATCATTCTAGACAATGACTAGAAATGATGTATGTGCAGGCCAGGATACTTAGCCAAAAGGGTTGGAATTACAAGTAGTTCTGACCCCACAACACCCGTTTGTCAAGGCCTAAGGCTTTATGAACTACTGTCAGGATTATTTAATTCACTGCATCCCCATGTGGGGACAGGCTCTGACAGGAATAAACTGGGTCAGACCAAGTCCATCACCTCCAGTGTCCTTCTCCATCAGTAGCCAGAAGCAACTCTCACGGGTAGGCTATATGAGCATGGAATGCATATACAAATTCTTCCCCCTATGAAGGAAGATTCAACTTGGTATGTGCTAAACCAGAAGTGGTAAATGTGTATCTCATAGACCCTGATGCTTTCTTCTTCCATAATTAGATCCATTTTCTTGAGCTTATCTATAGTTTTTCATATCCACAACTTCCTATGGCAATGAGTTCCACAAAGCACTCAATAAAAACTATAGAAAAAAACTCCAATTTCTTCAACTGACTTTAAATCTGATAGTTTCATTCAGCATTCCCCATTTCCCATACTGAAAAACTGAGTAAGTGCTCCCTGATCACTTCAACATCATTCACAATTTTAGTCCTCTGTGTATCTTCCCTTAATTGTTTCTTTGACAGAAGAAGGAATCATTCACTTAATGTCTTCTCCTACAAGAAGGATTTCATACCTTTAATCATTCTTGTTACTCTTTCCTATATCTTTCATATCTACATCACTTTCAAATRGTAGGGGACCAGAAATTTGGATAGTATTCAAGCTATAGTCACCCTTTAAATTTATGCAGAAATATAATCATACTTTCTGGTATGCTTTTTATTCCTTTTTCCAGTAAATATGAATACTAGTTGCATTTACTAAGTATTAAACTAGTAATTTTCCAAACAATGGCCACAACAATTAAAGAAAAAAAAAAAAGTCTTTTCAGTGGTAACATTAAGAGCCTAACATCATCACCATATAACTGTTTCCCTCTATTGGAATTACTTTGCATTTATCAATGCTGAATTTCCTTTCAGATTTAGTTCTCCATCACTGTCATGAAATTCTGTTTATAGAAAGTTTCAGAAATTTAGTCTTTGACTGTTCTAGACAATTTGGTGTTTTCAGCACAGTTCTGTTGATTCCCCTTCCTAATGATCTCTGAATGTTGAAAGCAGAGTGTCAGCACAGACCCTTTTCATTTTCCATAGTAGCCTTCCTCCAGTAGGAAGGCAGAGTATTTACCACTGTTTTGCTTTCTATCAATCATCTACTAACCCTTCAAGGGCTTTCCTTAGCTTCTGAAGTTTCCCATATCTGAGTTTTCAAAAAGATTTTGAAGTTCTTCACCAGTTGGATCCCCCTACCCTCAGGTGCTGGCTCTTTCCCCAAACTAACAGATTTATGAGGTATATTTCTCTCTAGAACAAGCTTTGCTGCCTCCTCCCMTTTTTATCATGTTCATCCATTATTCATCTGCCCATTTCATTCTTCATTTTAGTCCCTACTACACAGTAGTTAGACTGTCACATACAGACCCTCCAACCCTCCAACCACACACANACTCAGCAGGGTGTAGAACATAAAAAAAAAAAAAAAAAAAAAAAAAAGAGAAAAAAATTAAAACATAGTGAAATACCTAGATCCCTGCTCTTCTGTTACTAGAGAAATTCAAAGTGGCAGTATATGCACCCAAACCACCAGACCTGCTATTTCATAACCCACATTACTTAGAAAGAACCATCTCTTTCCTCTGATAGCATTAATATTCCCCCAAATCCACACCAGCAGGACCACACTGCCTTTCACACTGGTATTCCCAGTAAGGCTTCAACTGGTCTGACTGGGATCATCACAGTCCAAGGAGAAAAGGGATCTTTCCTTACCCTGCGTTCTCAAGATCGCAGCCCATTGCTCTTTTCTCTTCAAAGCATTACTTTGAAAGAGCCCTGCCTCTTTCCCCTCCTGCCTTTAGTTCAGGACCAGAACAGGCTTGCTAAAACCCCAACAATTCCCAAGAGCCCCCACATACTCACCACCCTGCACRCTGCCCTGCAGCTGTACAGCATGAGCCCACATTACTGACCCTTATACCAGCTGTGCTTATCTGCTTGCCAGCACGCCTTGTTACTTATGATCACCTGTTGCTCATCAGCTGTTTGGAGCAAAGATATCTACACTCCTTCTTCCTCCCCCTCTTTTTTCACAACGTGATTAAGCTGGAGTTTTAGCATTACAAGTAATTAATGTTGGAGAGAATAGCAGAAAGCAGTTGCATCCAGAGAAGGGAAACACAAAAATCAGTTCTTTCAGTGGTTCCTGATCAAACAACCTTCTTGTAGCTTTGCTAGGAGATGCTAAATAGTTTGATGCAAAAGATAGTCTTAGGCATTTTTCTGATAGCTTCCCTGCAAGATACACTAATTTTATGCAAAATATACCGAGTTCTTTGGCATTCTATAGTGATAGCTTATCATTTTACAGTCTTGGTTTTTGTTGGAGTTCTATTTTGTGCCAAAAGTTTCTATTTATGGGAAACAGAAACTGCTTGAGAGAAACTATCAGACCTGATGATTTTCCTGACATATTTCTGACAAGTTTAAAAGCAGTTAGAACAACCCATTAAACCTTGTGCAATTTGTATGCAATTCAGCTCCACACACCTGTGTTGTTTTGTGTCATTTCCACTCTGGATGTTGCAAGATCTTATAAGGGAAATTGCACCTACCCTGCAGCAGACAAGAACCGGACCAGAGGTTGCAGTTTTACTTGAGAGAGATGGCTGGAGATCTGCTGATTCTGGCACATCAGTGATGCCCACTGTGGTTCTCACAAGTGAAGATCACTATTAAGCATCTTGCCTGCTTCCCCCCGTATGCATACATTCCCAGTCCTTGGCACAGAATATTTCTATCTCAGTTGAATGGCTTTTCTTGAGAATAAAACATCTTGTTATTCTCTTTGCTAGTTAGAGAAACAGCTGTTGTCTTTTGCTATCTGAGTGCTGAATATTTTGATCTGCTTCCATACGTATTTAGATTGTTCTATATAGCCATGCAATTATTTTCCACTGTGTCCCTGACAGATGGAATATGACTGTTTAAATTGTATCCTGTGTATACACTTATTCATCRTCCTTTATTCAATTTTAACAATCTGAAAGGCTGCTGGTAATGATTTACTTTGTGTTTGCCCTAATTGCTGAGCTCAGTGATTGTGGTGGGAACTCATGGAGACAGTTTTGTATGCTACACACTKATGGGAACGTGAGATAGCAACAAATGAAGGTGTACTCTTGCAATGCTTCCATTATTTTCCTCTTTTTCCTAGCTGTTGCYGAATCTTTAGAAATGCTCAGAAAATCCTCAGTGCCAAGTTTCAATGAATTTTATTAGTGTTTGAGACATGGGTCTATAGAATAGGAAATCAAGTACATGCCTGAGTATATTTCAAGCATGCAATTTCTCACAAATGTCTCAAAAACCTCAATCCTTTTCTTATTTGCGTATCTGAACTAGTAATTTTGATATTTATCTTGATGATCTTTTCATTATCTTAGACTGCAGAAAATTATAACAGTGATTCTTACTCCTCCTGTCCTCTTACAATGTGATTCCATATACCTGGGAAAAAGTCTCTAAAGAACAGTTGTTCCCATTCTGTAAATTGTCATGTATTATAAAAGGAAATCCCACTGAAGTAAAGCCACAGAAACTCTGCACTTCTTGAATCTCTGTTCCTCCAGTTTCAAGGCTGTGGTGGGCCTGAGCACAACTGTCTTGAAGGGCAGGAACAGAATCAACCTCTTGTTAAYTGCATCCAGGTGCTTCATTTGCCAGTTTGAAGTAAGTGAAACAAAAATGATCATCAYGGCATCCTGATGTTCTTCAGCAGAGTGCTCCTCCTGCTACCCCTCTCCTGCTGCTCCACTGCTGCCCCTCACCTCCTGCAGCTCCAGGCAGGGAAGGCCACTCATGCTGCAAGGTTTCTATGTCTTACACCTGAAGACACCTGTCACCTGTGCTGAAGCCAGTGCCACCTCTTCACTGGAACATGGCCCCTTGTGGAGGTGGGGTGAAGCACCTGGAGGCTGGCAGAAACCAGAAAAGGGAATGGGAGCAGCACAGGGCAGTGGAAGGGCAAGAAGTATCAAGTGAGCATGGCTGACGGTAAGTATCATACATAAATCCTCCTTTTTAGATCATCTGGCATCTCCTTAAATTTACAGTTTTTTGAAAATATGTCCTCAGGTAATGAAGATTATCACATAATCCACACAGAAGCARAGGCCAAGGTCCAAGTCCTATCTAATGAGGGGCTGAGGGACAAGCATGCCAGGGCAGATCGGAGGCAAAAGAGCTGCTGGGSATCATGAGAGGCATCGTTTACCTCCTCTTGAGTTGCCCAGATGTGCATACTGACTGCACCTCTGCTAAATCACAGGCTTTTGGGGTGGGGGGGAAGAAGTTTAGTTTTAATTTTGGAGATAAGTGTGAACAGTAGCTGTGAAAATATGGTACAGCAGTGGAATTTTGTAGAGCTGATACTTGCTTTCTTGAATTTTAGATAATTCACTGCACTATTAAATTGTGAACTACTGGTATCAAAACACCAAAGTGTAGACTGTATTAAGAAAAATATTCAGTAAATTATCAGCTATATTCATATGCCTTCATTTAACCACAGACAATCTGAAAACCTGATCAAAGAGCTCAGTGAGGATAATCCTCCTATACAGTGCTGTTTCACATCTCTGTATAACAACTTTCACAAAGTAAATTACATATTTTAATAAATGCCTAATACTGTTTGTTAAAGAAAATACAAAATGCTCTGAACCAAGAAGCCATCATAGGTTTTAGATGTGGTGTTTCTGGGCTAGATAAAAGTAATACAGACTGCAAACTCTATTAAAGCTGTTGCCTGATGTGAAAATTGTGTTTGCATTGCAGATAAACTCTTGATTGTTTCAGGGACAACTGCAGAAAGAAGAACTTCCAAGTCAAATAGGGATGTTGAAAAACACTGCAGTGGGACAAGCTGACAGCTCTTCTGAAATATTTTGGCATCTCCTGCTGAAGAGATCTCTGACTGGATTTCTGGGCAACCTTTCATCACTGAAGCAAATAATTCAACGTTGTCACTGCTCACTTAAGAAAGAGCTTCTCAGCTGGAATTCACTGAAGGTCGGGAAGACAAATGATTTTTTTTTCCTAAAGGCATGCGTATTTCATATTTGAGCTATTGTGCCAAAAGACAAATTTATCAACTTCAGGCTGGCTGCCCTGGCTTATTTCTATTTTAGCTTAACCTACTCATGTGAATACACTTTTTTTCCCTCTCAAATACATAAAATCAAAGAGCAGATCTGCTAGGACTCATGTGCATTGCTATGTATGTTTACTACAGAGTAGAAGCCAAACTTCAGGAACACAGCAGATATTCCAAAAGTTACACTGTGTCCAAAACTCTTACTTCAAAGAAATGATATTGCTGTTGCCCTTTTTTCCTAGTYAGTAAATAGAAACTATCCTTCAGTCTATTACAGAAACAAAAACAAAATTACCACATACTGGAAATACACTTGTTAGCACATTTATCAGTGCTAACTATGCAAGGAAGGCCAGTTATCTTTGACTTACCATAGCAGCAGCAGTAAAAAAGATTATGAAATACTGAATAATGGGGAAGGACCACAGTGTAAAGAAGCTTTAGTCCTTACTCAGTGTTCATTTTCTTAGCTTTAGTTCTCCTGAAGTCTTACCACCATTTGTCTGACAGTATACTGAACTGATTGAAGACTTGAAAACCTTACAAATAACCAATAACTTTTCATCTAAYACAAAGCAGGTTAACTTTAGTTTCTAGTTTGAAAAAAATCTCCCAAATATTTTCTCCTTTGCAATAAATTCACAGAATTTACCTGAATTTTAGTGATTTGATGCAATGTAGGTAAGACTTGTGCTATCTCTCCCTATGTTTCCACTCATTTTCTAAAAGAAACACTCACAAAATAGGGAGTGAAACAGAGGCAATGCTTTTTTAAAATATATTTTATATGACCGCAACTTCTAGATGCTGAAATCAGTAATGTACAGAACCGAGAATCTGCAGGTATTATTTTTTCATAAGGAAAAGAACTTGCTCTGGAACAGGAAAACTCATGAAGGCTCTGTTGCATTGCAGCTTGTATTAGTACAGGCTGGCTGCCTGTATATAGAGTCAAAAAGTAAAAAAAATCTTAAAAGGTTACGTAAAAATTCATCTTATATTTTTATTTGCTTAAAATTAAAAAAAAAAATACTATCTAAGCTGATATTTATTCCCYACTTCTCTAAAGAAGCAGCAAATTTCAAAAGGAAGTGTGCAAATAACCACTTTATGATATCTCCAGGTGCCAAAATAAAGTCATTCAGCACACTTCTAGCTTAAAAATCACTAAGACAGAATAACAAAACATTATTTCTGCCATCTATAATATGGAGGTTCTTCCAGAACTGCAGTTAGAGAGGATAGAAATTAAAAACTGAAATTTAGAATGGAAATCAAGCCCACCTGTCAGGACAGCGAAAGCAGGAGCAATGTAGTGTGCAGCGGAGTAGCCTGAAACAATTGCCATAGAGCTGAGCTAACACCGTTATGAGATTCACACAAATTGTCTAGAAAAGTTAACATCCCCTGTGTGCTTTGGAATAATTACGAGCCTTTTCAAGGGATTGCTCCCGCAGGGCACGAAGCTTAGTGACTGACRTGTGGGCGCACCTTATCGTGGGTCCCTGCCACAGGGCCACCCCCATGGTGCGGTGATGTCCAGGGGAAAAGCTGAATGCATGAGATCAGAGAAAACTCAGAGGGTGGTCTGTGGCCCCCAGAGAGACATGTCTTTTAGCTATAGGAATAATTTGATTTGCTGGTAACTGTTGCAGTCTGTAGACATCTGCTCTATCCWCAAGGACACACCTAAGCATCCCTGAGTATTACTACTTTGATAAATGCAGGAGATGCAGCTCATTACAAAGAGTGAAAAATAAACAAAGTTTCATTTTTCCTTCATTATTCCTCAGGAAATAATGAAGGGCATAGATGGAATTAAACTTATCTAGAATGGACTAATTTGCAAATAAAACACAAAAAATACATGTTTTTGAACATGGTACAGTAACTTACTGTTACAGAAATACTATTTGTAATTTAGACATTCCAATAGTCAGCATTTAATTAATTATATCTGCATTTTAAACCCTCTTTTAGTAAATGTCAATAAAAATCACTGGAAAATAGTGATTAGCTCATAACCCATATTATGCTGCATAAATAAAAATATGTATTATCGTATTAAGCACTACAGGTATGATGAAATTTCAAGGTTAATCTCACATTTATAAAGACTTTACAAATTAATTATTAACATTCATAGCTTAACCTGTGCATTATTCTTACCATACCTAATGATACTGTATAAATATTCATAGACAAACATCCTTATTGTTACCAACGACAACTGTATGCATTTATAAATTATTCAATTATGTATATAATCTATATTCAGGATATTTGCTCAACTCATATTGACTGCAAAATGAATTATTTTTGACTCTATATGTAAATGCTATGCTCTCTGTCTGCATAAGTGTTATCTTCTTTACCCTCTTTACAAAGTAGGAAAAAGAGAGAGTGTGTGCTCATTAACACAAAACAAGTAACAAGGCTGAAACAGTTCGSCTGAAATCCAGCACTCTAGAGCTCTCAAACTATCTCCTGCAACTCAGAATCAAGAACCAATACTGTCAGYTTGAGATGCAAGAGCCAGGCTTGCCATTGTGTCTAGCATGCAACGAGTAGCCCTGTTTTCTTTTCCGGAAATTCACCCAAATTTAAAGCATGTGCAGTGAAGAACCAAAGGTGACAGAGGCTGTAGCGGCCTCCATCAGGCCTCTGGCAAACAGAGAAAGGCTCAGCAATGGTGGCAGCATGCATTGCAGAGGAGGTCAGGGATGTAAGTGCTGATTTGCTCACTAGATGTTGTTTATTACATGTGCAAAGTGATGGAGCAAATGGGTCGTTCAAGTAAAGCAGATTGTTCCAACAGAAGTTTGCATGCGTAGGCTGATAGTGACAAAAAGGGAGAAAACTTGATACTTCCCTCAGCAAGTTTTAATAGCAGCTAGGGAAAACATATCTCAGAATATACTCTGGGGTGCAGAGTAAAGCTGAGCACTTAAGAAATCAGTGCATTGGTTTCTTGAAYGCAACACCTTGTGTTAAAAAAAGAAAAAGCCTTTATATCTTTTATAGCAATGTATGCTCTGGCTTTAACAGAGCTATRTGCTGTATGATGGGGCTTGCCAGGGAGGAGACACATGCCTGTCAGCTGCCAGCTGGAGTAGAGAGGAGCAGGGGCTGTGTGAAGGAGTATGGGATCTAAATTGTCATTTCATGGAGGGTGGATGAAAAACATGCACAGTAACATAAAAGGGATGAGTTACCAAACAACTTAGTGGTGCTGGAACAAGTACAGACGGAAAAATTTTCAGGTCCAGGTGCAAAATGAGATATTGATGAATATTAACAAAACAATTAAACCAAATAGAACTGAAATGATACTTTCCTGGACTTGTGTCCGAGGCTGCAACTGCCAGGTCACTGCAGCCCCAGCACTTAAGCAGGCAATGCTACTACGGAAATAGTAACATTATACTCCTGCAATATTCTCTCGTTTGTGTGCTGCATGTTTGCCTGTGATACCCATGGATATTTCATAAAGATTTATGAGATTAATTACTTGTGATCATAAAATTTTCTGTTTTGTTCCTCAGATTTCTACTTTTCATTTGATCGATAGAACCATGAAAAACTGTTAAGTCCTAAAAAGTCCTAACTATTTCAATTGAATGTGATGATATTGAACAGAGCTGTAGAGAGGCACCAAAAGGGTGCATCTCTAGGGCAAAAGTAGAGCTCTTTTTATGAGATTGTAATAATTTCTCCCAGCCAACAGAGGTGTCTGAAATGCACGAACCTGACATGAGAGAGAGGCTGTGACTTAACATCAGCTCTACGGCAGGAGAGYGTGTTCTGCAAGTTTTCCAGTTGCTGTAACTTTAAAAAAGTTGTTTGTGAGGATTTACATACAGTTTAACAAGTATTTTCCATACCTTATTTAGTGTTTTGCAGAGTAAAAGCTGAACTGTTCTGTCGCACCCTTTTTGAAGTTCTGGCTGTGCTTCAAGCGTGCGACCTCTCCTCGCGGCCGGTTCTCCTTTTCACGGCGCGCTGCGGCCGCTTTCCTGCGTGCTGAGCAGGTACCGGCCCTGGCGGGAGAGCTTCCCTCCCCGCAGCTCCAGCCAGGACAGCGCTTAAAGTCATCGGCTTCTCTGGAGAGCTGCGGGGTCCCGAGGGCCGCGGCCTGGCTGCTGCGCTGGAGCCAGCCCCGGAGCAGCGCAGCCGCGGCCTGCACGACCGCTGGGCCGGGCCCCGGCCCGGGCCTGGCGCGGCTCTCGCCTCGCGCCTTGCCTGAGCTCCTCCGCAGCCTCCGTCCTGCCCGCGGTGCCCCCCGCCCCCGGCCCCGCTGCCCGTCCCTGAGGGGCCGCCTGGCGCTGGGCCCGCTTCCCTCCCGGGCAGCCCTGCCAAGGGGCCGCGGGGCTGCGCCGGCGGCTGAGGGCGCTGCCTCGCCAGGAGCCGCTGCTGCCCCTTCTCCGTCCTGCCCTTGCGGCTGCCCCACCAAAGCGTTCGTGGAAATGCTGGAGTCACGTTCTGTGCAAACTCCGTGAGTTCTGCTCTCTGCTCCCACTGCATGAAGCACCCCTACCAGGCTCTTCTGTCGTGAACAGTTCCCGGGATACTTCAGGAAGCGTGTGAGTGTTGGGCACTTGGGAGCATTTAATTTGTTACACACATTAGTGTAGCCACTGAGGCCTTGGCACAAGCAGATCGCCTGCTTTTTCACTTGCATGCCAAATTGCCATTTCTCTGAGCCCTGTCCTCCAGCTTGATGGCCATTCGTATTTGCATGGGAGCCCTGGGGATGTCAAAAATACATGTGTCAATATTTACTTTGCAGTGAGGTGGGTCGGCTTATAAATATCTTTAAGTATTTGTGATTTACAATGCTGTGCAACTCTGAGACACAAGACATTTAGAAAACAATCCGAAGTTTTGACACAACATAACCCAGTGCCATCTGCAACCTGTCTCCAGGATGGTCCTGCTTCTTTGCTGGCAGTGCTCCCTCTCCCCCCAAGGCAGGTATCAGAGAAGCAGCATCTCCTTCTTTTCTCAAGCACAGCTGTGCCTGCACCAGTGTTTCCTGCCTGTCTGAGCTGCAAGAGCTTCCCTATATCCTTGGGCTAAAGAGCTTTTCTGGCACAGTACTCAAGCTGGGAGCAGTAGCATTTGGCACTGGGAACTCAGAAACCCTTCTGTTGTCTGAGCGTTTGGAAGGGACTGTCATGGCTGAAGCTCCTAGCAAAGGGCTTTAATGGACCAAGAGAAAATAAGCAATGAGTTGGAAGTGATCATGAAAGGGTTAATGCTTGCTAATTATGGAAAATGGGATTGCTTCGGATTTCAGCCAAAGAAAAAGCAGGACATTTTATGCCTGTTTGTTTATTTTTCCTCAGAAGTTTGCAGTCATTTCCTTTTCACTAGGAAAGGCAGCTCTGCTGAGGAGCTTGAGGATCAGCGCTCATGAGGGCAATGAACATGGCAGGGAGTTGCCATGGCCTGATTAGCAGGTGCTTCAGAGGCTGCAAAAGGTCTATCCCCAGAACCACTGCAAGCGGAGAACAAGGCTGAGCAGACTCATGCTAAGCGGATATATAGCTCCAGCTCTTTCAAAAAATAGGCTCTGAAAAAAAAAGAAGCATTTTCATAGCTGTCAGCATGAGCTTGCCTTCAGTCTGACATGATCTGACCGAAAATGAATGGCTCCAGCAACTCACTATAGTACAGTGCTTTAGTTTTCCAGTTTGTGGCACTCTCTGCCTGTCCAATTCACCTTATCTTTGTTGTGRTTAATAACTGTCCTGAAAAACTGTGCTGAGCTGTCTTGTTCTGCTCTTAGCCTACTTCAGTTGCCTCTTATGAGGAATGTTTCCTGTTTTATGGTATGCCCCTGGAGATGAGTGATGTGATGAATGGCTGCTGCTTGCCTGCACTGATGGCAGCTCAGCCCCATCGCTCCCCGGATGTGGCTCCTCAGACATCAGCCTGTGCTCTGACTGCGTAACCATGCAGGATCCGCTGCAGGGCACTGCTCACCGCTGGCTGGGTTACATGGGAAAAAGTGGGGATGAAGTTTAGACAAAATGATGAGGCCGAAGCAGATGATCAGAGCCACTTGGGGCCTAGATGTCATGGGGAAATTTAGCAGCCTGTGTGACACAGATGGGAATGTGAGGTAGCTATGTGTCTTTTGACCACAACTTGTTGATACAACGCTGCATAAAGCCGAGCTGTCTGCACGTAGCTGGCTTGTATGCAGTACAGATCAATCGTGTGCAGTACTTTAGGGCTAGCAAATCTTGAACAAGACAAGGAAGTTCATGTGACTGAAGCAGATATACACATGCTGTGAAACGCAAAGAGAAACATTACCAGTCCCTGCTGATGTTCCTCCCAGTTTTTATTTTTTTTTTCCTTTGGGATGTGTAATTTCTTTCCAAGTAATTTGTTCTTGAATTTGGTATTCATTGCTCTGTTTGTATGCTTTGTGTTTGCTCTTCCTTTTGTGGACTGTTGACTTCTATGCAGACACTACACCATACGCAGTTCTTTTTCTGTCACTGCTCTAGTGCAGTTACTGCTCTTTTCATCTTTTCCTCTGTTCTGGCACTTCTTGCTGTTCTCTATTTCTTTGTGGAGTGTTTTTTACGTCCATTTCCTCTTTGCCACATTCCAGAATTTCTCCTGGCCTCATTTCTCTCAACTCTCTTTACACTGCAGGTGCCAATAAAAAGTAATTATAAAAGAAACTTAGAAACCCACTGATGTCATGATCTTGTCATCTTTCTTGTTGTCTTCATCAGAGAGGAACTGGAACTCAAATGTGAAGTTTCATGTTGCCTGGAGATAAGTTTCTCACCAGTGTGGGACTGTGATGCTGGGCTTACAATTGCATTTAATGAAAGGGACCGGGCAGGAAAAAAATGAGCCAAACAGGTTTGCTCTAGCAGTGTCCTGCAAGTAGAGGAGAGGTTCAGACAGAAAGGAGAGCTTTCTGATCCCAGGCAGGGAACAGAAGCTTCCCCTGACACCCAGCTTCAGGCTTGATGTGCCAACCACTAGAGCTACGAAGTATCAAGGCAGTCACTGCAGCTGAATGTGCCAACAATTACATACAGCCACTGTCCCTCAACATGCTGTTCTGAAACGAGGCCACTGGCATTTGTTGCTTGACTTTCCAACACTCAGGGCATTGCACTTTCCTCTCCCACAAGGGCCTTTCACTGCCTAGGGAAGTGTTTTGCATTCATCCTATACGCATAAGCTCTTGGCTATACAAGTTTTGGAAAGTATCTAGGTTATGTCTGTAAACTTTTCTATGTCTTTAAGTGTACTGTACAGCCAGATACACATTTTTTAGAAGTGGTTTGGCAGAGCTATTTCAAGATCATAATTCTTGAGGCTTGCTGAGCACTGAAACATCTGTTTGAGAGTAACCTACAGAGAGCATGCTGTATCACATGGAAATAAAAGATAGGCCAAAGCTGCTGGGAGACTGGTAAGTATTTCAACTCTGGCTACTGCTGCTGTCACCCCTGATCCCTGCTGCAGCCCTTCTTCCTCGCTAACTCACTAGGTGCTGGGTGTTACTCACTCCTTAAGACCCTTGATCACTCAACCTCCCATACGCATCATGTGCTCAGCACTGTGGCTGAGCACAGGCAGGCAGCGTCAGTGACATTCCTCAGTGCCTCCTCTGTGGCACACACAAGTATCAATGGTCAGCATCAGCTATGATCGTCTGTGGAACTGGTCAACAGTTTTTATGCACTGACAACTTGAGGATAGCTGAAGTTATTTCATGTCATGTTATCACAAATACCAGCGAGAAAGAGGTGGGTAGAATGAAGAAGCAAAGGCTGAAATGTTCTTATTAAGGGGCAGGGAGGCATTAACCTTTCAGCCATTGATCTCAGTTGAGATTATTCTGATGATGAGAATAAAGCTGAGAAAGCTGTCTTTCCCCACAACAACATTTTTTTTTAAATGTTAGGATCTCTTTTCCAGAGTAGTTGCTTGAGCATTGTCTTGGCTTGATCCACTTCGGAATATTTGTGTCTGTAAGATTAGGGCCAAGCAGAGAAGTGGGACTAGTCATGAAAACAAATCAAGTGTTTTTTTTTTCTTTTTTGGAAGCAATAGGAGAAGGAGAACTGAACCACATCCATCATTTGATGTAATACTATTATTTTTTTTCTGACTTTCTCCCTGAGATTGTATGATTGATTTACGGTAGGAAGTAAGAGAGGAAGGGAAAAAAGGGAAGATCTGGTCTTTGTTTCATCAAGGATTTCAACATTTTCTAACAAATTTTTACACTCTGTTTATGCTGCTGTTGATTAGTTTTTCATACTGAGTCCAATACTGACTGTGTAACTATTCAACTAATGACTGAGGCTGTTACATAAGTACTGTGTATTTCAAATGAATGCTTAATAAAGCATTAGGTTTAACAACTTAATTAAATGCTACATTTTGCACAGATATGTAGTTCAGTGAATCACACTGACCTCACTGACCACTATAAGAATTACCTCATTGGGCCAAAATTCAGGATTGCAGACTGTGAAAAAGTTAGACTTAAGAGAAAAGGTGAATCCAGCCCAAACAGTGAACTTTAAAGATTCCATAATTGAGACAATTCCATTTTGGTGACATTCATGTGTAGAATTTTTACAATGAAATGTGAAAGAAGTTGACTGGTTACAAGCACAGGTATGATTTTGTAAAAGTACTATCTAAATTCTCTTTTAGTATTGTGGGTTGAAGCTTGAATCTTCACACTCTGCCATGCTGGGGAGACCCAGGGTTTCATTCATGGGGCTGGAAGATGAGGCAACACTCCCGAGGCAGCGTGGTGCAACACCTGAGGGTCCCAAGGCAGGGGTTATATTGCAACAGTGTCCCAAAGCTGCAGTGAAGATTGGCCCCCTTTTGCGAGGTGCCAGGCTTAGCGAAGCACAGCCGGCCAGCCCCAGACAGCAGAGGCAATCTGCTGCCTTAGCCAGATGCGGAGCCCAGCTCTCCTGGGCACCATGCAGGCCCGGTCCCTGAGCCTTTCTGCTGTGGGAGAGATGCAAGTCCTGGCCTTGAGGAAAGACTGCTGCATCTCTTGCAGCAGGCATGGTGCGGAGATGCCCTGCATGATAGGGCAAGCATGGTGCGGAGATGCTGGATCACTCGGAGGCTGTGCTGCACTCATCCTGCACTGCTCACTGCAGAGCCAGGCACTGTGGGGAGAAGGCCTGAGACTCGGAGTCACTCCCCATGCTCTGCGCCTGCTGCGTGCAGCCTGCTGCAGCTCTGTCTGAATCTGCTTCCTGCTTGAAGGCACTGGGGAAATTCCTTCCTGTGTAACAGCTTTGTGCAAGTATCCTGCCCTTGTGTAATTTTTCAGACACTCATTAGCTTGCACAAAGATAACAGCAAAGCCATTTGGTGCACACTGGCTATTTTTATGTAGCCAAGGTAAGGTTGTGAAGAAGGCTGTGCATTTCTCTGTATTTGACAGGGTATCATTTCTGATAGCTACTGTCAACTGAGCCACACTTATCGTGTCACAGCTATTTTCGTTTGCAGCTACAGAGCAGCTGGAGGCCACAGCATTTTGACAAGTACTGTACAGACACAAAGGCTGGGAATCCCTCCAGGCATCTAAACACCCAGATGCTCCAAGAGCAAGAGTAAAACAGGGCTGTTGTTCTGGTGTGGCAGGTGGAGAATCGATAGATGATTTGCTCAAAATGAAAAAAAAAAAAAAGAAGAATATAAGCCTGATGAAACCCTGTCTGTTCCTTAGGGACAAGACCATATTCTTCTATTTTGTGCCTGGACCACAGCAGGCATTTGTTACTAAAGCATGGCTTGAAACATACAGGTACTTCCCCACCTGCAAAGATATCTGCAATGAAAGCAAACTATGTGCATTACTGTGACTTTGGCTGGCATAGATCCTATCTTCAGAGAAAGGGAGGGATTTAGGCACCACAAGGGAAAGGAAAGGTTGACTGTCCTGCAGGTCACCCTTCCAGTGTCTCAAAAACAACAGGCCTGTCAGGCTTGTCATGTCCCTGCTGTCTGTCCAGTAATGTGCACAAACTATGCAAGGTGCTGAAAGGGTTAGAACCATATTTAGAAAATAGATAATTCCAATTCCCACGTGYCAGGCTGGCTGCTAATTTTGTGACTTACTGGACCAACAGGTCTTTCTGTGCTGCAGATGTAGCTTGGGTATATGGATTTTTGGGAATGTTTTCTCTCAGGGCAGTGAGATTGCTCTCACTTCCAGATGGAGGATATACAAGGGTGCTCAGGAGGCTGATGTGAAGCCTGCCAAGCACCAGGCAAGACTAATGCCAGGCTGCCCTGCAGATGGCAATCCTGCACTGCAGCAGCCTGGCAGAGCAGTGCTCCAGGGCTCTAGCTTTATGGTAAGGGGGATACTTGGCTTTTACCTTACATTTTGAAGTACACTTGCTGTGAAACAGTCTGTGTCCCAGCATTTTATGGCTTCAGTAAAACATGGTCCAGAGAAGGAGATTCATAGCTGTTATTTACTTCTGTAAAACAAATGCACAGATTTACTGTGCTGCAGGCTCATTTGTTTCAAAGGTGTGTTCAGTACATCACAGAGTTTGCACTGCTGCAGCGGCCTAGGCCACATTTCAGCCCTTGCTGACTAAAGGCTTCATCTGGTGGCCATTACACTCATGCTTTCGCTTTGTTCTAGGCAGCATAGAGTAAGGAAACCAATCTTACAAAGAATATGTACAGTTTTCCTTCCAAAATATTTGTCAAAATATTTTCCAAGTAATTCCCCTCAAAAACACCCTGTGGGAGAAAGGAAGTGTGAGTGATGGAGAAGGATGGGAAGGAAGAAAGGAAGCTTCACAGCACCAGTCTGTCTGTAATACTGACTCCAGGTGTGATGGAGTTGGAGTCAGTTAGTGGTCTTCATGCTCTGATTGGGTCAGTGAAGAAAGCTCTACAGGAGCTAATCTGCCAATCCAGGGCAGCACCTAGAAAACGCCCCAGCACAGCCCCTTTCCATCCCAGCTGCTGCTGGGTACAGGCTACGGGGAGCTAAGGGGTGCTGTGGCTGTGYCACGTGGCAGTGAGCTGGGGCTCGTAGGATAAGGCTGCAGGAGGGTGTGAGGGGAGGAGCAGCTGTGCTCTGCAGGCACAGCGCTGCAGTCCATCCCCAAAAGCCCAGAAGGGACACATCGTTTGAAACCAGTTCATGCCCAGTGCTCTCTTCAAAAGTGTTTTGTTAGTTGTTCCCTTTTTATACTCTATGTTGGGCTGAGCTGTGTATACAGCCACCTCATGCTGGTCTGGCTAACTCAGGGAGAAATTCACACTCTTGATGAACTCAGGGAGAAGCATTTACACCAGTTGATCCACTGAGCTGTGATGAAGTCATCTGATCCACTTGATTGACACAGCTGTTTATCTAAAATGAAGGCCACTCTCCAGCCCTCTTTGTGTTGAGATAAAGTCAGCTTTCTGTGCAGCTGCTGTGGTCAGTCACACCCAGCGTTATTCCCAAAGTTTCATAGGCACATTGCCCTTGCCCATCCCCTCTGAGCCTTCTTCCATTGCAGGGGTTTGTTGGTCAATCACGCCATCACACAAGGCCTGGTCTCCGGCAGCAAGGTGGCCCAGGGCACATACGTGCTCTCCGGTACTATGTGCAATAGAGAGCTCTGTTTTCTGAAAGCTGTGTTGGTTTAACCCCTCCACTTTGGCGTGGGAGGCTTGAGGGTTGACTGTGGTGTGTTGGTGGGCAGGAAGAAGGGCAGAGTGAGAGCAATTGGCCAAGGGGTACATCTGTGGGCTTCTTTGGCTGTGCTACATATCAAGGAAGGTCACTGCCTGTTGGAAAGCTTCCCCAGACTCATTATTCTGGAAAAGTGCACAATTTTCCTAGCAACCTTAACCTTGCAGGTTTTTGTTAGTAAATCCGTGAATGAAATCTTTCTCCTCGGAAACTCAAATTCTCCCTTCAGCTTGACTGTGGACTGAAGTCATAATTATGCATTTATGCTATCAGTCTGTCACCATAGCAACAACTGTCATATGCTTAGCATTGTAGCTGAATCACAGGAGCCACCAGGTGGATATCATCACATGGAAAGTATCCATGTTTGACTGCAACCACTTGCAACCATTGCAGATGTGGCAAGGAGAATTATGGAGAAATCATGAAACGTTTCCCAATATATTCCCAATATATTTTTTCCTGGTAGGAAAGCTAGTCTTGAATATTATACTCAAAAATGTTAGGGTTCATAATCCATGAACTGACTGTCTTGGTCAGTATCTTAAGAGCAATTATATATAATTATATATAATCTATCGGGTTAGAATAAATGCCCCATTTTGGGTTTGTGACTCCATTCTCAGTTTTGAGACAAAGCCACGGCTGATCTGATGGTAGTTTCTCTTCAAGCAGGAGGCTGAAACAGAGAGTACTGAGTATCAGAGTGGATAAGCAGACAGTTCTAGAGACTCAGGAGGTAGTTGAGGGCTGCAGCGTCCCTTGAGGGTGAATAGCAGCCATAAGAGTCAAAGAATAGCCAGTGGACTGATTTTAATACAATAAAATGTCAAAACATAAATGGAAAGAGAACATGGCTGTCTAACTTATCACTAGCATCTCGATGGTCTGTCAGCATAATGTACATAAGATGTAAAGTCTCCCATTTCCATCTCTGTTGTTTCCTTGTTTTCCTCATCTGTTTGTACCTTCCACTTGTCTTATTCTCATATTTGAGGTCTATAGCTATGATTTTGAGTAGAGTCCTTTCTAGTTTGTACTTGTACAACACAGAGTTGCAGTTCATGCCTGAACTTCCGGGATAGTATACTATTAGGGCTGACAGAGATAGGAATAGACTGTTCTGAATGCACGATAGGTAGTCGAGTATAAATAATCACAAAGATGTAAAAGAACAGAAAGGAAAGGAATTTTCACGTGTTACCTAGAGACAAGACAGGAGCTGCTGTCTTAAGTATTCAGCTCACTGACTTGCAGCTGTTGAGAGAGAAAAAAGTACATGAATGAGTTGTGATGTGTAACTCATGTTCTGGCCAATGCTAGACTAGAAACTTCTGCAGTGATATCTTCTTTCATGTCAATTGACAGAACAATTTTTCTTTCACATAAATTTACAGAGACAACAAATTACCTTCTGGAACTGATATGCACAAGTACTCTATTCAGTTTTGATAAGAGGTGGTTTTCAGATTAAACACACAAAATGAAGGAATCATAGTTGCCCCTTTCGTTCTCCCATTGAATACAACTGCTTCTGGGAGCTGGATACTCCTCAGCATGTAACGGCAGTATGCCTGGAAATAAGATTCTATTATTTTTTTCCTTCAAATTAATTCAAGCAAAAAAAAAAAGCTAGTTCTTACCAATTTCTTATCACAAGTTTCAACAGGAATCTTAAGATATAGTCTTAAAATTTCAAGACAGTTTGCATGCGATTATTGCAAAACGCTGTTTCCAAACCCAACAGATAAATTAAAGCAAGAGTGTCCTGAATATAGAGGAATCCTGAAGTAAATGATATTGAGCCCCCCCCCCCTTTTTTCCTCCCCAAGATCTCCTGGTTTTAAAGAAATCAAATTTTTGAGCACTTTATAAAGAAAAATTCAAATATTCAAAGAAAAATGCCACAGTCATGAATCCCTTGGAATGTTTTGGACCCCAAAATAAACATAACTCTTTTTAGGCTTTTTATGCTCATAGAGCAATTATCAAGAGAGTCTTTTCTCTGTCCAGCACCTTTTCTTCCATAAAAAGTGAAAACAGAACTACTCCTAGCTGAAGTAGTATTACCAGCATTTTTGGCAGTTCTCTTCAGATTAATAATGAAAGTTGAAAAGGTTAAAGTTCAGGCTAACTCGCAAATCCTGCTTTAAGAACAGGGCAGTATTCTTTGATGCATCCTCTGATTCTAATATTTTCAGCTGGGCCTATCTCTCTTGAAAGAGAAAGAATAACACATTTGATCTGTGTAAATAGAAAGGAAATAGGGTAATAGTAGGATCTTGAACCTATACTTAGAGGCACCTGCTTTCACAAGATATCTGTTAGCATAGGTGAACTTTGATTGAGCATCTCATAATGCTATTACTGCAGGGAGAAGAGAAATAGGATCAGAAATGACAGGTATATGTAGAATAAAGATCCTTGTAGAAGAGATGATTAGTGAACCTTTGTTCTCCCAGTCTCATAACAGAAAGATGAGGGACAGTCAGTGAATAAAGACAAGAGTTTAAAATGAATACAAGGAACTACATTATGCAACATATGACTAACTTGGGGAAATTCCTGTCTTAGGAAGTTCATGAGGTCAAAAACTTTATGGGATTCAAAATATGATTGACTGCTATATGAAGACTATTTAAGAATATGACCAAGCATTAATATTTTTGCAAGTATATTYGTTCTTGTATGTCAGGTTATAATCTCTTTAGAGAGACAAAGATGAGTTAAAGCAGTTTATAAAGTTTATAAATGAAAAGCAGAAGAGATTATCAGATTATTTAATTTGAACTCTGACCACAAGGCAGAAAAGGGAGCATCAAATGCAGGTATAGAGAGACACTCAAGATTCATGAAGGGTTAAACGGGGCAGATTTTATAAAGGACTTGCACTCCAAGCTGTGCAGGGAGCCCCGAAAACTGCACAGAGGGGTCAATGATGGGAGGCTGCTGGAGGAATGGGTTGAACACCTGGGTCGGATGCCCAGGTGGGACTCCGCTCGTTGTAGTCTGAGGGCTCTACTGGAACTATTTCCTTGTCTCAGCTGTGCTAACATTGAGAAACTACTGTACGGGAAGCAGCTAGACATTGTTGACAAAATGGAATATGCATGTCTGGCCCTGATGGAAATTTGGTCAGTATGTAGGTTCACATGCTGGGGCTGCTATCATGTACCCTGCCAGCCACCTGACTCTCAGCCAGATCTTCTGCAAGTGTTCTCACTACAGCCTCATATATCATAGTGCATGAAAATCTCAAGTAAGTGCCTTGTATGAGCTCCAGAAGCCTTTTACTGGGCTAAAGTGTTTCAGACTTTGGGACACTAGAGTGCTAGCAACTGAGATCAGGAAAGGCTTCAGCGTCTGAGGCCTCTGAAAATGCCTAGCAGTTAATTAAGTGAAGCAGGCTGGAGCATTTTCTGTTGGTGATCTGTAAACAGATACATGAGCAAGGGAAAATCCCTAAAGTGCCAATCAAACTGACTTGAGTCAGGGATGGAGATTTGTAGCAGCTTGTTTCCTTACCGATCCCAAATGCACAGCACAAAGTACTTAAGGAAGAGGGGTCTTTGCACCACTCAGGATGATTGCTTATGCCCTTAGCACCTCATCACCAGCTGTAGCCAAGTGCTGACAATTCCCCTGCTGCAGAAGGAGATAGATCTTCCCTTTCTTCTTACATCAATTCACTTGTTTATTTGCATATCAAGGGAAGATGGCCCACCTAAGCCTTACTGTTCAGCTGAAGTGCTGAAATGTGATATATGGCTACAGCCCATGTCTCAATGTAGAGTTAAAACTGTTATGCTTACCACTAGGTCAAGGCAGGTGTTTTTGTGCTATGCAAAACTCATAAAAATGGATAAACAAGGGGACTCAAATGCACAGAGTCCAAGACCAGAACGTACCACTGTAACCATCTAAGCAGGCGGTGCACAAAAGCTGACACTTGCATTGTCTTAAGAAGCATTTAGGTCCAGCTGTGATCAGGCCTGGACATTGGCGTAGTAGCCTATTGGTCTGTTTCAACTAGGTATTTTTGTTATTACTAGGTAGAGTGGTATAAGGTGTCTTCATTTCTGTGAGATGCTCTCTGGAATCACAGGGCCCTGAATTTAACTTACTGATGTGTTTAAGTATGCTGGGAATCCGTCTAAGTCATAGCTGCTAAACAGAAACACTAATGCACTATCTTGTTATTAGCTGTCTGGGCAGTAATCACTACGTGGGGAGGAGGAAGTGTGCTACTTTATGATGCTCAGGTGTCAGTAGTTTAAATGATATCCCCAGAAAAGCTGTGTATCTCTTATAAAGACAAGCTCCAGGCTCTGTGCTCCTGAAAAGAGACTGAAAAACCCTCAGTAAGTATGCTTACTTTAGGTCCCAACAGAGGTTATTCAAGTAGAATGAGATAATAACTAATTTATCTTTAAGCAACAGTGGCTTCAGGTTAATACTATAAAACAGAAGCATGTGATGCTCCTTTCTTCTATATTGCTAGCACTTTCTCTCTTCTTCACACCATTCCCCCCTAAATTATGATATATATTGGATACCTTTTGAGCACAATTAGAAATGATGGCAAATTCGGAAGATGGCTCTATTTCTGTTCTTAACAAATAGAAAAGAGGAGATGAAAAGAGCAATCAAGTAAAGGCAGGTAGTGCAAAACAGAGGATCAGAGAGCAAACATGGAGAATAATGTTGGAACCTGTCACTACCCCTGTCACTTCAACAGTAAGATAGGAAAGAACAATGAAGAATAAAAAAAAAGTCCTTTGGACTCTCCGACCCACAATGACAATAAACTGAAATAACCTGCACTTCGGTAGGTATCTTTCCTATGTCACTGCTTGCTTCAAAGCTGAGCGCAAGAAACTATGCCTGGAAGCTGCTTCGTACTTAAATCTGACATTGAAATGTTTGTACTGTTCTGTTGTTAATTGATGTTAATTTGTCTACCAATGACATAAGCAAAAGAGAATTTAATAATTTATTGGTATCGAAAGAAATCACATTTTAGTGAATGAGTAAGAGGTTTTATTGTGCTAATTCTTCTGTTCTGACCAAGTCAGAAAGAAGAATCTTGTGAATATATAGGAATGTGTATATGTAGTCCACATTCCTTGCTTGCTGCCTTTGCCTGTTCAAATGGTGTTAGCAAACAAGGTAGCCTAGCAAAAGGGCATGTAAGGTGTCAATGTGATTAAAGTGCCTGTAAAGGGAAACTCACAACTATTTAATAACTGCTTAATAATTGCATTTTGAATCACAATGTAGTAGCCTAAATCCTAGCATCATCAGAGTCACCTGAAGATTTGCCATAAGAGATAAACAGTTTCATCAGGTTTTAAAAAATTTGCATCTCTCCTGGATCATTTACAATAGCAGCAGACTCAGCCAAAATGCTCAGAAAGGTGCCCTACCCAGTGTTTTTGTTTGCAGTATGCATCAAAGGAATATTGAGAACTACTACCCTTAAACAATATTACAAAAGATCCTGAAACAACATGCTGTAAACAAAAACAAACAAAATTTCAAGAACCCTAGGGGAGATTTAAACAATGCAAGTGTGCCTAACTTGTGTACATCTCTGTTCTCTTATTATCAGAAACATAACACCCAAATGATGGTGGAATGGAAAAATGGTAGCTAACACACTTTAAGAACTGTTACAAATGAAGCCATCCTCAATACATATAAAAGTCTATGATTATCTGATGTACTAATCCAAAACATATAGGACTAGAAACCTTCCTCTTAACAAAGGTCAACTGTTGGATCTCTAATGCTAAATATTATCCCATTTTTCTAGCCCCCCAGGATCAAGATACTGGATCTGGGAAGTTTTACAGGGTCAAGACAGACAACTGGATCAGAGAGAGAAGTTCCAGTTTATGAGGGAGAGCTAGACATATCTGGTGATTTCTGTGGGAGGCAAACATGCTTGATTTTTACATAGGAATACAGAATGACTCAGATGAAGGCCCCACATCCCTGGGCTCCTGAATCTCCATCATACCAAAACTTCATACTCCAGGAACTCTGCTGTAAGTTGATGTAGATTGCATCTATTATAGAGCAGTCACATTAACCTGAAATCCACCCTAACAATGATTCTTGGCTGCATCGAGCTCTTCTTGAAAGTATTTGTGTTTTAGCTATGTTTCAAAGATTACTAGCAAAACATCCATCCAACTGGTTAGAGAACTGAGCATCTATTTCTAATGTATTACCTTGTTATTAATACTTGCTTAGGTAATATCTTATCTTTTCAGTGTGATAGATAGCTTTGAGTTATTTACTCATCATTTACTGTAGGCTGAACACCACACGGATTTTCAGCAGTCTGACCTCTAGTGTGCGTTTTCTATTGCAAAGAATGGAAAAAGCTGCTTCTCAAACAAGTTATAAAAAGTCTGGACCAAAACAACAACAAAAACCCAAAAGGATGCTAGGTTGATCCTAGAACAAGATAACTTTAAGCCCTGTAGATCATCTCTAGTCAGGAACAGTATGCTTATTCCCAACTTTGTCCAAAATTTCTTTCGGTAGATGTCTGCTGGCTGTTACTGTACCGAAAAAATACATGTTAATTCTGAGTAAAAAAAAGAAAAACCTAGAAGAATTTCTTTGCTTCCTGGAGTCCTAAGGAAGACAACTCCCATCCTTCACCTCAATAATCAGCCTAGTCTTTAGCTTGCTCTTGGTTTTCAGATGAAGTTGGTTCATCTTGGTCCTTTTTCATTTCCAGCATAGGCCATTTTCATCCATCCTTGCAAAGTTCTGATCCACACTGGGTGTATCATCTGATCACACTGGGTGACAGGCATCATTCCACACACATCTAATCACAAATGAATCTCAACTATCCATTCCTCTCTGCTGTGTTGTTAGCRTGTTCATATGCTTATCTAATATCCRTTGTCACAGTAATCGGATATAACATTCAAGCAACAGTGTTTAAAAACACACTCAAAGTAAACCACAGGCCAATGATAGCACTCAGAGAGTTAATAGCAGACTGTACAGCCACCCTGATCCGGGCTTTACTAATTGAAATAGAACAAATAAGCCTTTAAAACAATCTCATAAATAATGGGAAAAAAAGGAGGAAAGATGACCTCTCAGATGACTATCAATGCACAGCTGAAGAGCCTGCTACCACATAGGAGATGAAACACCAAGAGAAGCTGAGCAACACAGGAACGAGCAGAAGAAAAAGGAGAAGGGATCAGGCATGGGGCCTGCCCAGGCACAGACCAACTGGCAGCTGAAAACTGAGGGTTAAATATTCTCTCTGCTCCTGTAAGGAAGAAGCCAGACATGGAACTCATCACACCTTCTTCATGAAAACCTAAAGACATCTTTATTTGTCTGTGCACAACACCCTCAGGCCTTTCCTGATGGAAACTTACCACACATAACGTGCCCGCTAACTCATTTCCTGGGGTATTGCTCTGATAGGGCTGCCTCAAAGCAGGCACTGCACAGCCTGAGCTGACAATATACATGATGAACTAAGAGATAATCCTACTACAAAGAGATAAACAGTTATTTCCTAGATGTTAACATGCCAAACGTCAAAAAAATTAAACATACTGACAATTTAAAATCTTTGTGACAGCATAGTTAAGATAACAGGAAGCTGGAATTGCCTATTTCTGAATTTTAGATTTAAATGGTTTATCAACTTTGGTGTAAATGAACAGCAATAATTTAGACTTGAGATTGTAGACAGTCTATCTATGAACACTGGATGAGAAAATAGGAAAGTATGTGTTTAGAAGTACTTTGATGGTCCACTCTGCAATTATAGTAAGGAGCATTCAATGACACAGCAAATCATGGAAAAAATGCCAAACAGGTGTATAGCAAAGTTCATAAGAGAAGATCCCCCATTAAATATTAATTCATCTCAAAGAAACATCACTTTCAATAATTGGTTTTGCTTTAAAAACCTCTGTGAAAGGGATAACAATTTCTTCCTGCAGGCTGTATCAAGAAAAGCAATAAATAAAGACAGGAAAATAACCCTATCTGTGCATTTTATACTAGTGTTCAGTTTAATTACTCTTTTTGTTTCCTTCTATTGCAGATTTCCATCCTATATTAAGGCAAAAATATGGGTCCCCACCAATAAGGGTATGTATCCTTCACCGATCAATTATTAGCAAAGAGTACAGACACTGCAGTTACTTGCTGTACTGTCAGTTATTGCTATGAACTCAGCCCGAAGTAGAACACATATATACTAAGGAAGCAATTTACCCTAAGATTAAGGACTTGTTAACAATAATGTCATGTACCAGACAGGAAGAAAAAAGTCTTTATTTTAAACTTTGAACTGTAAACTCTTAAGGTCAGGTTTAGGCCTGGTATGAGTGTCAGAAGTACATTGATTTTACATTATTATTATTATTTTTTTACTTGTAGCTATGTTTGAAAATAAAGTAAGTTGTCAGCTGGCATAAAGATTAGTTATGGTTTGGGGGAATAGGCTTTTACTTTATAATCAGATACAAGCACTATGTTATACAGACTTTTTATAATGCTTTTGCATTGAAAATTAAATGGATGACACCTTTATGTGGTGTAAGAGAGAGACCTCAGGTTCTCAGAGACACTGTGGAAGGGCTATCCTGTGCGGGAACCTGGAGACTGATGATTTGAACAACACAGCAGTTTAATGTGAGAGAAGGAATTACATGGTGCAGCAAGTGGGTTGTCTTTGTCTCTATCTCAGACTGCAATAACAGCGATGAGTTGGTCACAGTAAGATTCTGCATGGCACATGTGGAAAGAAAGCTCTTTAATAACCTTAGGATGCTCTTCATTTCAATAAGCTGTTCACTGGGGAAACTAGAAAACTAGTGAGCAGATATAGCTAAAATGTACTGTAAATATGACCTCACAACTATATTCTGTGTTCTTCTGGCACAGCTAACTATCTTCTAAAACTACGTGTAGCTTTTTCCACACAAATAACTTGAAAGTATGCAAGAAGGGGCAACTCAGGTACTCAGAAAGATTATTCTTCTTTCTTTTTCTGAAACTGGTTAGATGTTTGCCTGATACACCAATGCTGGCATTTGGCAGGAATGGACAAAACAGTTTCAAGGACAGCTTCTTCAGGCCGCTATAAAACTTCATCCTTCTCCAGAAACAGTACATATCTTGAAGCTCTGAGTGTGGCAAATGCGTGAGATATGCATCAGCATCTAATATCAGGATCGTTACCTGCAGCAGGTCCCAGTGAAGTAGTGGATGAAATGAGAAGCAGCCTTGCTGCCTTTGCTTTAGCCACATGCGGAAGAAGTCAGTGGCAGTAACAGGCACAGTGGAGGGGGAAGATCTATTTAAGAATTCCAAGCAAAAACTTTTGCTAGACCCTACTGCAAAGCTCACTGTGACAACATGGGACACCTGCGTCACACATGGGCTATTTTTTCGTGGGCAGCAGCATCTCTTCAGTGGATTTACAAGGCATGGTGGCCTGGCGATTCAACACAACAGTGATAATATGAAGTTCCAAAGTATCACATGGCTGCTCACGCTGCAACTCAAGATGGCTCCAAAGCTACTTTTCTTGCACATTTCCTCCCTGTTTCATGCCCAGCGTGTGTACGAAGCCCAGCAGAGTCATGCCCAAGGTCACACAACCAACCAGGAGGGAGACAGAGCACTACCAGATCCCTGTTGAGAGCACAGTTGGAGGGAGGGCATCCACTGGTTGCACTGCTGCTGCGTAGTCCACATGGAGTTCAGTGTCACCACAGCACACAGGCACATGCATATCACTGCCCCAGACTGCCAAGGTCTTCATGCTAGGATATTCAATATCCAGAAGTCGCACAGCTCATCCCATCTTAGGAGCACCATCTCCATAAAGCAAACGCCTTGAGTGCTGTCCTCTTCAAAACTGCTTTGTTTTAGCATAACTCAGATCTATCTGCAGGGAAGAAAGGAGCTCAGTTTTCGTCAAGCCTTTCACATGCTGTTGGCTTCACAGAAAGCTGGATGGCTGCAGTTCCTACCATGAAACCTTGTTATCTTTTCCTGGAGAGAGACTTAATCTCATTCTTAGCTACAGTATTTGGTATGGGTCAGTTACAGCTGACCATATGCTTTCTGCACCCTTAGGGGACCTACGCACATTGTTAAAAACTCCTGGCTTTGGAGATTAAGACACAGGAAATAAGATTGAAAAACACCTCAGTGTTGTAATGAGAGATTATTGTGTTTTCTCAAAGGGATCAACATGTGAAGAGTTTTTAGACACATCTAAGATACTAATGGAGATATGAAATGCAAAGACTGCCACTACGTGCTTTAGAAAAATAGCCCTAGAAATATGACATTATCTGAAGCACCTCCACTTTCTAACTACCACATGCAGAACCTTCTCATCATTACAGTTAGATCAGAAAGTTAATGCTCTGTTACAGAGCAAAGAGGAGTTCAAGACTCGTTATTTTAGACAGAAAAAGAGACTATCAGTGTCTCATTTTTCATTCAGAATGAGAGGAGGAATCCTGTCCTGATTCCTAAAGTTGTTTTGCATTTTACCTTTCGTTATTAAAATGCTGTTATTAATTTTATAAATAAATTATGTAAATATATTATAATTTTATACATGTACTTAGCTTACATAAGAGTATGTTATATATATTTTATTATTAATGTACAGATGTTCTTTTAGGAAAGAGGCTGTTTTTTGTCAAATGAAAGGTAAAACAATGGGAAATTGCACCTTTTTCAGTGTGGGTTTTCGTTTTGTTTTTGAAATTAGTTTCCTGGGAATTGTAATAGGCATTTAGGGATCAGAGGCTACTGTAACTAGAAAGATCTGCTCCAAGGGTTTTCTAGAGGCTATATCAACCTGCTCCCTACAGCATGCCCTGGCACACAGTGTAGAATTAGCCCCTCTTTAAGGACATTCAGGAAAAGAAGCTAGGCTTTACAAAAAATGGCAATAGAGAAACAGGTTTCTTCCTTGCACTTGTGTTAATTATTCATAGCTGCTGACAAAAACAAAACTAACAAAGACAATACAGAAGTAGTTGTATTGTTTTCAAAGGCACAAAAGCATTTTAAATGCTTGAAAAAACAAAACACATCAGCCTTCTCAGATGAGAGTCTAAAGGGAGCTCTCTGCCCGCTTGTAATTTTATACAACTTTCAGTTAACTTGTCTCTCTAAATGTAAGATTCAGCACCTAGGGAAATAACATRCTTATGACATCCTGAGGGATTCAACTCATGTACTGATCCAAGCTATAAGAGAAGGCACATGAAGCAAATGTTCTTAAAAATTGACTTCAGTAAGCAAAATGTTATTCTTACTGTGACAAAGACATAATTTTATTTGAAGTTCATTTTAAAATGCAGTCTTAGCACTAAGCAGCAATATATTGTTTTAAAAAGCAATTATGTCTGCTTCCTTAACTAGAGACAAAACCAACAGTATAGATAACATTTGGAAAGGAATTTCCCCGAATGATCTTCCCCTGAATTAATAAAGCCTGTATCTTGGAACAGAGGCCACTTTAGAGTGTTCAGGTTCTGTAGATCAATTCTGGTATTTTCTGTAGTAGACTGGAACCTCCCTGTACTAAGTACTGTCCAAACAGAGGACAATAAGGTGAGTTTAGGTTTGTGGAGTACGTTACCCGAGTATAAAACAAGTGATGGGCACAGTCATATCAGAATGGGAGAACAAGAAATCAGCACAGCAGTACTTAGCAGGAAGAACAACTGTTTCAGTAGAGCAATTGAACTATCTTTGCCCTGTTACTTGTAAGTGTTACAGCAAAAAAAGTTTAAAAAACTTTTAAGTTAACTTTGCAGAAGTGTTGGCTGATATGCTAGAGAGGCAAAGATAATATTGGTAGTTTTCTTCTTTTAACAAGGCACACATAGGTATAATTGAATGCATATTATTTTTATCTATATTTGTTATTAGTTTTACACTACAGAATAGATACTCTTCTTGATTCTTCAAAATCTTTAAAACAAAAGCGAAAACCACAAGTAATTTTGGGCAGACAGACATATGGTCAAAAATTAAGCTTGCCTTTCTTATACTGTGCATGAGAATAACTAGAGCATACAGTACTTTCTTTTTTCCTTTAATGTGGCAAAGACCCAGAAACAAGGAAATTTCTTCTTGTAAGGTGGCATTTTTGAATGACTTGAAAGAATGGAGGGACAGGAAAGGACATACTTATGTTAGGACTGCAGGAATGGTCAGTTGCGTTGTTGTTATTGCAAGGTATACATTGCAAAAACGTGTAATAAACTAAACCAGATAAAATGGGATTAACCAAACAGACAGAGTGGTACTCTCAGCAGAATTGCTCGCATAGCTGTGAAAACTAAATTTTGACTCAAAGTAAAGGCAGATAATTTATTTTCTCATTTAGTGTGAGCAATTAATTTATTCTTTGTAGAAAATCTCTAAATGAAATTTGAAACTTAAAGGGTAGATTGAGGTCCCAGTAGCATCCTGACAAAGTCAATCCACTTGCATTTGAATGAGCTTCTTGAAAATAACTTCACACTCTTCAGGTAAATAGAGCTTTAGAGAAATGATAAATAGACTGTGAACTTGTCTTATCCTCCTTGGGGTAAAATACTCTAAACAAAACAAACTTTGAGCAGATAAATTCTGGCACAAAGGGAAATACTGTCATAAAACTACTGCACTGATGGAGATTTTATTTACAAAGGTGAATGAACAGAGACTATATAAAGCTACAAATTGCCATACTCAAAAAAAGAAAAAAAAAATTGACATTCTGATACGAATTTGGAAGATTTAAATTGTGAAAAATGCTTTTTCATATCTCATGAAATCAAAATATTTCCTAAAAGGAAATCCATTAGCACTGCCAAAAGTGATTACTCAAGGAATGAACTCTTACAGGAGAACGGCAAATGGTGTTTCTAGCAGTAAATTCATTTTTTATAAGTGAATAGTGCCCTGCAATAGAGGGCAGGCAAAGGCACAGGGAATGGGAGGTAACTGTGGCAAGAGCAGGTAACACTAAGTTTACAGTCATGAACATTGCATTCCTGAGCCTCTAGACTTATTTTCTCAGCTTCTGCACTGCATTACAAATTGCATAAAATTGTAGGAAGTTTTAAAAATTTAGACTAATCGATGAACACTCTGTGGAAGGAATAATTTAATTCTCGACACCTGTAATGTATGCACATTACACTATAATTACTAGATTCTTTATAATTTCTATAAATCTGTACATTGCCTTATATAAGCTGTAACTGACAGGTGAACATGAACACATGTTTTACCTCTTTCTGGAGCTTATCAAAAACTTTGAACTTATATTAAGACCTCTTTTTGTTATAATTAAATTATTTTAGAACAGTGCTAGTGTTTTAAGATATATGTGACCATTGCTCTGATTTTGGCACGCTATGTTTAGTCAGTGAGATGAATTATTGAGGATCAGCTGTGATGAGCCAGAAGCACAGTCTGCAGGAACAGACAAGAAATGTCCGTAGAGTGAGATGTATCATGGCAAAGGAGAGTGCTGCACAGAGGCTTTTCGTCAAACCCATTTCACTGGCCAGCTCTCTGGGTCTTTTAGCAACACACAGGCTGTAATGAACCACTGCRACAAGGAAAAGTAGACATCATGTGACTCTTCAATAGGAAAATTTCACAAGTAGAAGAATGGTTTGCAGAAGCGTCAAGCCAGTTCATGTGCTGAAAGGAGCTACACTTTGTGACATGGGCAGTGAGCAGTTGCAGACCTACATAGCTGTGCCTGTCCACCTTAACTGAACCATCAGATCTCACTATAAACTGTGACTTCACTAGTGGGCTGATGTACTTATTGTTTTGGGGATTCCTTTTGCAACATTTCAGTCCTAACAGAAAAACTGCAATGACACCAAAATCCTCCAGGAGATCAAGCCTGGGCACTAATTATGTAAGCTCAAAGTCATTCCTACMACCCATGCTAACATATTCTGGTCACTGAGCACCTTTGAGAGCAATCCTGCTGACACTGCAAGCATGGGTTGTGCTACAGATTGTACAATATTGGCTGGTTTGCACCTGTAAAGCTTGTGGGAGCAAACATGTTGCGGGACCATCATTACATGCACTATAGGACTTGACCCGCACACAGGGGCCTTGCTGTTCCTTGTCTCACTTCTGTTCTTGCATCAGCCTCACTCACAAAAACGCTGTTTGGTGTTTGTACTGGTCATATGCTGATCAAGAGTGCTGCTAAACCAAGACTGATGAATCCTACATGATGGTGCAATCTTTGTGAGGATTTTTTTTTTCAAGACAAAAATTTGCCATAAAAACAAATGACTATTTTACCTATAATGACTTTTTCATGGAAAAAGTGACAAAATGGGGGCTTTCCAATAGAGTCCTGGTATCTGAAAAATGCCATACATTCTAACTATAAAACTTACAGAACTTTCGTGTTACTCATATGTTTTATGATGTTTAAAGTGAGCTATTGAAACCAAATCTTTTCTGAGGAGGGAGGTGCTGAAACAGCTCAGTGGGAAGGAGCATGTGAATGTTAAAGATCTCCCCATCACCCCAGCCAATCGCCTCTAGTAGAGACAGCTTCAAAGGCTAAGCTGGCTGACAGTCAGGAAGCCTGACATAAACTGAGGAGGAGACATAATATTCAGCCTGAAGAAAGATGGGCAAGAGGAGTGAGTGCCACAGAGTCTGCCTATCTTCTAATTGCACTTTGTTGTATGCATCCCTGGGACAGAGAAGGTCACAACTTCACCACAGCCCTCTCTTCTGGCATGGGCACTAAAGTGAGCAACTTACCCTTCCAGGCAGACTCCACTTTGAGGCACCAGCGTCCATCTGCATGACCATTTGCAGGCAGACACCAGTTTCTGACAAGCAATGCCTGTTCAAGCATATCCCACACTTGTCACAACTACATGATTTTTGCTTTGGAACTCACTCATTTGTGACTCACCTACTGCATGGCAGAGGAAACTCCTTTCAAAAAACGAAAGATCAACCTTAAGGAAGAGAGCAAAGTTTCTGCAGCTCACACTGTCCCTGAGGAACTCCTGCACAGAATGAACTGCAGTACCRCAGGTATTTCCACAGTAAGTGAAACAGCTTGTCAGAAAGCAGGACAATCACATCTGACACGCATGACATTTTGCTCTTTGTGTATTGCTGTTTGTTTGTTATGTTTATGTTTATGTATACATCCTTACTTCCATTAATGTTCTGTGACCCTTTATTTAAAATATTTATTAAAATATCAGAGTATAAATATATTCTGGTATGTTAAACATGCAAACATTGCCTTGGGAAGATTGTCTTGGAGCATTATGAAGACTCCTCTTGGAGTATCATAAAGATTCCTCATTGTTTTGAAAGGACTGAAAAAAAATGAGGAAAAAAAATTGCTGGAGTTCCATATAGCATGGCCATCATAATGGTGACTGGGGAGAACAACAAAATGCATTTTAAACTCCTGATGAAGTCATTTTCTTAGTAGATAAAGAATGAACTAGAATCAGAATTTTAAAAAGAGGTCACTTTGTGACCTAAAGTTTTGCTAGTGTTTCTGTTTCCAAGGAAAATGACACGTTCCCAAATTTTTCTTTTTTTTTCTTTTCTTTCTTTTTTTCTTTTTTTTTTTTCCCCTGGCAAATAGCTTCTCTTTTTTCTCTGACTGCTACATATTCCTCCACACTGACTTAAAGGTTTAGGGAATCAATCTTGTCCTTCATTTTAAAGCTTCATTAGCACTATCATTGTTAAGAGACTGCAAACATCCTTGTTATTGTTACTCTTTTTTATTTTTGTCAGATAAATTAGTCTGAATCTCATTAAGGGATGAATGCACTTCTCACATGACAGCCCAATTGGGTAAAATGATGCATGCAATGAATATTCACTAAGAAATGTACAGAGAGCAGAATAATACATGGCTTGTCTTTCTTGAACATTTGAATGCATTTGTAATATCCTTAAAGGCATCAGCAATTGAAAGGGTGGGAAATGCACAACCAAAATGGACTTGGGAGGAACTGGGAAATGTTGCCACCTATCTATGAATGTAATTTGCTCAGGTGAGTATAGGAAACCAGAACAGTCACTGCGTGGCTAGGTGTAAAAAACTTTGTACCTCCTGAGATGAGTAACAACAGATGAAACAGATCCTGATCTTACCATTATTTTGATGTTTCGGTGCTTGGAAACAAAGATTAAAAGCTTTAATGTAAAAGAGAATTACTTTCTTTACAAAGGCAAATGATTGTTTTATGCGAGAGAAGACTTTTGTTACCTTGTGTTTATTTGCATTGTTTTTAATGTCAAGTGAAAGACTTGTGATACCCAGAGCATTGTTTTTAAGACCAATACTCCTTCGATTCATTCACGTTCTTCAGGCACAGCCTTCCTTGCCTACCTCAAAGAATATCCCACAAAACTAAGATGTGCGCCATAACTGTGGCAAAGTAATATTTAAAAATAGTATTAACATTTTTGGATGCTTCTCTTTAGTCAGAGATGGTATTATTGTTCCCAGAAATACCTCATGTAAATTCTGTATTCTTCATGGAAAGGAAGGCAGCAAGTCTGTTGTGTCTGTGTAGGATATTTGTCCTCAACTGTTGGATGTGTACAGAGCTAAAGGAAGTTTAAGGATCTTAGATGCAAAGCTTTGCGGTGGGATAGACCCCTGTCAGTTTTGGGAAGGGCAGTTTCTTCAGGGCCTTGTGGCCAAGCGCAGAATGAGGTCTGTGCTTGAAAGCAAAAGCCTGCGGCAGCCTTGACCTGCCTTTAGCTGTCTGAGAAAGAAGAGGCAAGGCAGCCAGGTACTATTGTGGGGGAAGCTGGTGTGCAGCTGGAGACACTACAGTTCTTAGGTCAGCCTGGTGGGAGGTCTTGTGCCCTTCGGGATATGCCAGGGAAGGCTTGCTTGGCAGCCTGAGGGATAGCTGAAGGCRATTCCAGCAGACTGTTACAGAGTACAGCTTTGGCTCAGTTGCCAAGCTGTGTCTCACTGGCTGAAGGATGGGCCACTGATGTTGCCTTCCAGTTTTGACCTCTACTTTAGCAGCTTTGCAGCCAGCAAGCATAATCTGTGTGCACTTCTTCAGGACTGTGCTGCAACCTCAGCGTTGGTGGCTGCTCTCTAATAGTCTGCTGTGGGAACTCAGAGCAAGAGGCATGCAACGGGGTCCATCCGTAGGACTCCAAATGCCATTTCAGTGTAGCTCCAAATGAATTCTGCTGTCCTGTCTACCCTTTTGCAGTAAATCTATCTTGCAGGCTGCAAATCATTGCAAGCGCCGATAGATTCGCAGTCACCATTACTGCTGAAAACAACTTCCTTCTCCACACTTCACTTTTCACTACTCCTCATCCTACTGCTATGCACAGTGTTGTCTGTGTCTGCCATAAGGCCCTGCCATCTGAAGTAAATCTGAGTGAAAACACAGTCGATATTTTTGAAGGGTGTCAGATTAAGTATCCACTAACTCTGTTTATGCTGATGTAGTTTTATGGTACGTTAAGTGTTAGAAAATAAAGTGTTGCCTTGTTTGTATGTTTAAATTTAGGAAAAAAAAACTATAAAAGGGCAAATATTTTCTCCTGAAGGTCACTAGCCTGACAAGGAATTCTATTTGTAGTGAAAAAACCTGATAATTCTGATAATAACTGATAAAAAAATCTATTTAGCTACACTGTATGGAAGCTGAAAATGCCTTATTAACTCCTGAAAAGGTCAAAATTTTTAGGAGAAAAAAAAATCTTCAAAACAATGAGTAAGTCAGTAAAATAGAGTACCGCAGAAAACACAGGAAGAAGAGGGTAAAATTTCCTAACAGATAATGACAAATATTTCATTTTTTCTGTAGTATATCCACTGCAATGAAAAAGTATGTGGTCTACCCAGATGTGAATAAAATGATGCAATCCTGAAAAAAGCACAGGAATAAACTCTGATATTTACACACTGTCTCATGGAAAATCTAGTCCCCGCTAAGACAGATAAAGTCATCCCCACCCATGGATTCACACCTATATAAAGTTTGGTATCACTGACTGGCTCAGGAGCTGTTAAGTTGGTGTTTTTTCCCTCTGGTACGATCTTGAATTTTAACCTTTCTTACAGAGGTCACACAAATGATCGAGCCACGGTTATCTTCACCACAGAAGAAATGGATGGAGATGTGTCTTGTATACTGAGACCGCAGTTTGGTTTCTGAAATCAGTTAATCCTCTTACTCCAGAGAGTTTGGCTATGTGTTCAGACTAATCTGTCCTGCCTCTTGAGCACACTTTTAGCTTTAAGAATCTTTTCCCTTCTTCAGTATTTGAGCCTTTTTCCTCCTAACTGCTATCTCTTCACATTTTTAATGCAGCAGCTTTATGGATGAAGTTTTCAGCTGTGCCACAGAAAGGAATTGAGGCATCTCTTTGCTTCTTTCAGATAGTGGTAGACAGCTTAGAGACAATGCAGTTATAAAAAGAGGTCATCTGCAAAGAAGGCATTTGCAAATAATTACAGAAATCAGTCACGACCTGGCAATAATATGAGAATGGGAGTAATAATAAAATTGTTATGATACATCCAGGACTTTGTGGTCACCCAGCCCTTGAGATTTTAGAACTGGTTGGGATATCGCCTCTAAAAGTTGCACTCCTGTTTTATGCAAAGTTTTAACCATATGCAGGAATCAATATACCATAGTCTTTAGACTGAACTGTCAGAAGCTAGACTACTTGGTAAGTGCATCCTCAGACTGTAAAAATCTACAAACAAGTAACTCCCTAGCAGCAGATTGGTTGCTGGTACTGAACAAATTTATATATGTATGTTTAAAAGCATTTAACTTACTGAGCTGTAGATAATATAAGATTTCTTAATTTCTTATATTCCAGAACGTATATTCTGTCATAGCTCTCATATGATAAAAAAATTATTAGCTACAGAAAAATCCTCTCTTGTTCTCATTGAATGCAGGGAGCCACGTTCTGTCTCACCTCTCCCAGAGAAATATGAATAATTTCCTGAATTCAGTTTTGACTTCTTGCATTCCCAAAAATCAAATTCACACAGAGAACTGCTCACTGTGTCTCAATTTAATGTTCTCTATCAATTAATCTACTCTGCTTACTGGTTAACAACCATGTATCTTCCCATGAGCAAATGGTCACAACATCATGTAATTTATATCATAAAATTATTCACTCTGTACATACTGAAATGCAATCTCTAACTTGCCTTTGGGTTTCCATAGCAACTACATGCAACATATTAATAATATAAGACAACATATTAATAATATAGGGGACTTTTATAGTGTTATTTTCTAGATCAGCTTCCCATTCACATCTCTCCCATTTGCTAGTTTTAGGGGCTTATGCCATTATAATTGCATAATATAAACTTGTTAAATGTCATTTAGTTAAAGTACTTGCTTTAGTGCACGTTGGCCATGTTCTCCCTTCATCTTGCATATCCGTCACTCTAGGTTAGTGCTAATGTTTATTACAGATCGTCTTGCATTCCTATAATGCAGAAGAAGCCGGAACAGCATAAATCTCACAGCACTGTGAACTGCTGAACAAATTCAGCTCTGGTTTTTATCCTTGTTCTGGCATTGCCTTTTTGATTACAATGAACAACATTAAGGTCCTCTTGATTATGGAGTTGTAATATGAGATTTCTTTGCATTTAAATGTTGCATTGATCTTTAATTCCTTAGAGCAGCATGGTCAATGTTGCCCCATGGATGCTTCTAGATTCACATTCAGTTGTGCTCTTTTCCCAGGATAGGTCAATGATCTTTCTGAGTCCTTCAGATGCATATTTGTCTGCTTTCCTTTGGTCTGAGGAGAGCTGCACCTTATTGTGGTCTTCTCTCATTTTCTCTGTCTGCACTCAGTATCAAGCATGGAAATTCTACTGATGTATGACTTTCAGAATCCCTGGGAGACATTTACAAAGAAAACATCTGAGCATAGAAGCTCAGCACTAGATACTCTATGAATATGTTCTCAACCCCCTGGAAATACAGTCAAGGATACTTATTTCTAAGAGCATAGTTGACCTGGGATTTCCTTGGAAAATTTTATAGCAGCTAAGTCTCAGGAGACATCTACTTGCACGTGTTCTCAAACTGTTGTATAAATATGGAGACTTTCCCAACTTGGAGAGATTCTCACCATATTTTCAAAGCTCAGATTTCAAAGCTGTATGAGCTTCACTGTAGGTTGTGAGTCTCTTAATTTACTTTGTACACTTCAGAGATTCATAATTGTTCTGTAGAAGCATTGCTTGAAACTGGTGAAGTCCATAAAACCTTTTTTGCCTCATTATTCTCTAAAAATGTTAAATGGATTCAGATGGGTAGCACGAAGTCAGCAAGAAAAAGGTATGAGGATGAAGAAGGAAGTAGAAAAAGAACAGGCTAGGGACTACTCAGTACTCACCAGTAGAGCAAATGAATGACATCCCATGCCTCACATATGGTACCTTTTATTTTAATATATCTGATTCGTGTGTTTATTTTTGTTGCACCATCATATTCATGCTGATTATGTTCAGTCACAATTCACAGTAGACTCCATAACTCTGTTCAGCGTTTGTTCTCACTTGTGACTATGCAGTTGATTATTCCTACCCAAATATATAATTCTGCATTTGACCTTATTCAATTTTATCTTGCGTTGCTGCAGGACTCCCCCAAGCTGTTATATCACGGCACTTTACTATGTGCATTCTTTTAAGTACACAGCCCTGTTCCACTCCTCTGGGACCTCCACAAATATCCTCTGAGTGCTCAACAAGAGCTGAAACTAGCTCTGATGTTGCCCCAGCTATGCCTAGAAGCTCTCAGAGAGATTCTATAATCACCTGCTGATTTGAAAAACACCCGATTTTCATAAGTAGTCCCTAGCCTGTTCTTTTTCTACTTCCTTCTTCATCCTCATACCTTTTTCTTGCTGCTCATRGCTTTTTAACTGTAGAATTAATTATATTTCTTAAAAAGGTATGAAAGAAAGATCTTTTCCCTCTGGATTTTCTTTTTATGGTTATTTAGCTTCTCATTCATATATATCAATATATTTTCCCTGCTAGCTACTGCTGTCTATATTGTCTTAAAAAAAAAAAAAAAAAATAGCTGAATTCCCTTCTTAGAAATACACTTCTTGTCATAAAGTTTTTTTACCATGGCATTCAGAGAGCTTAATAGCATTGCAAGAGAATTCACTCCTTTCAAAGAAGACACTGAAAGCTAATTAAGATGTTCAGCCTTCCCAACCCTGGCTCATCAGTGCAACAGAGCARTAAATTATGGCTCCTCAGTACCTCAGAATCATGCTTTGTGCTGCTGTTAAAGCTAGGACTTGGATGGCTGGACATAAAGTATTCAGTTTGGAGAGCTATCTCCTTAAGGACAGGTTAAATATTCTTTCTGACATTTGGGAAGACAGAGGAGGAGTAAAAGCTTGCTGCAATTGAGTGAAGGATAGAACAGCATAAAATAATGAAAAAAGCTGTATTATAAAAGAAATGACTATGTAGTGAAAAACATCTACTTTAGGGAGAGATTTGGATGATGTAGAATCAATTTCATACATCTGAATTGTCATAAAATCATCCTGAAAAAAATCTAAGTGCAATAGCATGAATATCACATGAACTTACAGTTTTCTAAGAATATAGCTTTTTTCTCCACTAATTTTTGTTTGTACAGATGAATAATCAAGAAAATCTTAAATGAGAGAGAACACTGCTGAAATAAAAATCAGTGAGACAGGTAGAGATAATATCTGTAGAAAAGTGTGAATGTAATTAATGGAAAAAAAAGAGCTAAATTATGCAAACAGATTTCTCATTTTGTTTGTAATGAGGATTTTCTTATTCCTTTTAACAACGCTAGTCTTTTGTGCTTCATTGAAGAAAAGAATTGGTTTTAAACTTCTTCTGGGACAAGAATCATTTTTGCATAGTGATGTCCTTYAGAATGCCTGCAAAGATCAGCATTCATTTATAAGTAAAGATAGAATTATGTGTCTGACCAGCTGCCTGCTGAAAGGGAGCACTTTGCAGATATGAATAAGGAAAGTTTTTTTCTTTTCCAGCTCCATTAAGATTTACACCACAGAGACATAATTATCCATTAACATCTGTACTCTTTTAAAATAAAACTCTCTCATAACACTGTCATTTCCTATTAAATTCAACTAGACTTTTACATAAGAAACATATTCTTTTTCATGCAGTTGCTGCCCATTTTTTTTTGATAATAGAATTTTGGTAAAGATTTAAATTTGAAACCTGTAATCATTGGGGGGACCAACATAGTAAGAAATATTTCCCCAACAAAGATAATTATGCTTTTCTCTTCCTAGGAAACCCCCGACACAGCAATGGTGAGGAAGATTTTTTTTTTCCTCCCAGACTTTACCTATGATTTATCAATGGTAATTAAAGTGGCTGCTTTCTGTAACCGTTTGCTGAGAGGTACTTGAGAAAAGTGAGCAAATTGTTCATTCTCACAGCATAGAAAAGGTATGCTTTTATCTACGAGGGAAGGTAGTGCTGACAGCAGGCTTTTGGTCTCTCTAAAATGTCCTCAGAGGCCATTCACAGAGTGCCAGTCAGGGAAACAATTACAAGCTGATTTAGTGCTTTGGGCAAAATATTCAGCAGCCTAGAAGCTGTCAAACATTTCATCCAGCTACAGCAGTGCTGCAAAAAGGAGGGAAAACAGGAGGCTGAAAAGATAATTCTGTAGGGAGCCAGGAGTTGCTTGGAATGGAGAGTTGGGCGTTTGCTCCGTGCAGTCTACAGGGAAAGGTTGGACCCAGCACAGCCTGCATGGGCGAGGGGAGGCGGGAGAGGTGGAGGTGCAGTGCACAGTTGTMCAGAAGTTGGCAATACTCGCCTGTGGGAGGGAGGCTCTGCTGATCTAGCCTGGCTGGAAATCCTCTTTGCTGTCTGTACCACGAAAACAAGCTCACCATTGATCATATGTATGTAACGGGGAGGGAGTCACACCAATGAAGGCACTGTGTGTTTTTTGTAGATATTGTATTATTAATTAGCAATTAACATTTGATTCTACCATTTAATTAGGTAAGCAGTTAGCATATTAGATTTCAGAAGATTGACACACAGTGTTTGATAATGTGCCTGATTGCTCCTCTAAATGTGTTTGGCTTTGATCTACAGCTGGAGAATCCTGTCCCACATTTCTGTACTGGATGAGAAATCCAATGTTCTTTGCTCACCAAGATATTTATAACTTGTGACTTTCATGTCATAGAACTGGCCAAACATGAGGATACCCCTTCCTGCTCTGTCCCCTCCTAGTGGCCTGCAAGAAAAAGATGCTGAGAGGACCCAAGCTCAGATTCCAGCTAGTGGCTGGGTTAGTGCTAGAGGAGCCATTGCCTGGTTCTGCCTTCAGAGAGCTCCTAATGAGTAGGCCTATTCTCCTTCCCGTAATAACATTAGTATGTTAATGCAGTGACAACAGCCATGCTAATATAGTATCCCATTCCCATCTCACTGCCTGTCTCGAGCAATATCTGATGCTGTGGTTACCCCATGGGCTTCAGAAGCTTATGACTGAAGCAGCGCTCAGAGGATCAGGGTTTTGATGCCACATCCTAGAGCTTCATACAAGTGTGTAGAGTGCAATTTAAGGACATGACTGCCAGAATCAGTGTCCTCTGCTTTCTCAGGACACAATCCCAGGTTATGTGCTGAGGTTTTGGGTTCACCCTGCTGGGCTGGACCTTCCTGTGTCCTAAACCCTTTTCTCAGACCTCTGGAGGTTTAATGCCACAAGCAGCATCCAGGAGCCACCTCTGCAGTCAGCACTCCTGCACACCGCAGTCAAACTGCCCAACCCACTGTGGCACAGCTGTGCCAGTTCCCTGACATTTGCCTGAGGCAGCAGTGCACCTAAACCAATTCACTGTTGGCTTATGCAGCTGGACTGATGGGAAGACTACAGGACTACAAAGGGAGTTTGTGGAAAGCTGCAGCTCCCTGCTTTGTTTGAAACCTGCTATCGCTCCTCCCCTGCATGCAGGAATACATTCTGCTAAAAATGCCACTGAGCCAGGTCCTTGCAGAAATCAGTGGGTACAAGGTGTGCACCCAATGTGGTGCAGGGCATGGGGAAGTTTGCAGAATGTGGGAATGGGCTTGTGCAAAGACATACTGCCTGCCTTCTCATAGAGCTGGAGATATTTATCCACGCTTGATGCTCTCCCCATACACATTGGATGGCAGTATGAGCCTTCTGTCTGTCTTCTTGTAGATGTGGATGAGCTAAGCCTCATTGTTCTAATTGAATTGGAAAAGCAAGATAAGTTTCTATGTACTGTAATGCTTGGTGAACTCTGCCTGCCTTATGGCTTTGGATTTTATCATTCTTGCAATCTCCTTCACTCCTTTATCTCCATCTTTTGGGATGACTCATCCACTGTTTCATTTCAAGTCAGTTCATTGTCTAATCATTCTACTTTTCAGTTGTTCAACACACAGATTTTGAAAGTCAGACACCACAGGACAGGCTTGAAATCACTGCACTGTCATATTCTTACAAAATACAGCTAACTGTTACTGCTACAAACCCACTAGAATACTATAAAAATGAATGACGGGGCAGAAGGAGATCAGGAAGGTGAAGAGGAAGAAAGAAATTGAATGATTAGCATAAAAATCATAGAATAGTAGAATCATAGAATCAGTAAGGTTGGAAGGGACCTCTGGAGATCATCTAGTCCAACCTCCCTGCTCAGCAGGGTCACCTAGAGCATGTTAGACAGGGTTACATCCAGGCTCTTCAATATAATTTCCTATGTGCTACAGTACATCCATGCAGATGTGGTGCTTCTTTAATTCCTGAAATCCGAGCAAAAACCAAGATAAACAGCAGCCAGCAAAACCTTTAACCCTAAGTTAATCTGGTTAATATGGTCACTTTATGGTAACCATAACCTTAAAAGGCTAATAAGATGATAAATATAACTTTATATATAAAGTCCAACATAGGGCTACGAAGATGATCAGAAGACTGGAGCATCTCTCCTATGAGGAAAGGCTGAGAGAGCTGGGCCTCTTCAGCCTAGAGAAGAGAAGACAGAGAGGATCTTGCCAATGTCTACAAATACCTCAATGGAGGGTGTTAAGAGGATGGGGTCGGACTCTTTTCRGTGGTGCCAAGCGACAGGACATGAGGCACAAACTGAAACTCAGGAAGTTCCACCTGAATACAAGGAAGAACCTCTTCACTGTGAGAGTGACAGAGCACTGGAACAGGTTGCCCAGAGAGGTTGTGGAGTCTCCTTCTCTGGAGATATTCAAAATCCGCCTGGACATGATCCTGTACAATGTGCTGTAGATGACCCTGCTTGAGAAGGGAGATTGGACTAAGTGATCTCCAGAGGTCCCTTCCAACCTCAACCATTCTGTAATTCTGTGAATTACCAACTTTTTTTCCAGTAAGATTCACAATATTCTAGAACTTGACAAGCATAAAAAAACCATGATTCCTCCTCTAAGGAGAATATACATTGAATTCTAGGAAAAGCAGTAAGGACATATAACAGACATAAAGAGAGACCTTTGCTTTCCCAGATGCTGGCAGCTGGGCATGCGATCCTCAAAGTCCCCAGCCACACTACAGCTGCTGATTAGTGCTCGTTAGTGCACACACTGTCATGATACTATCCTCTTTATACAGGCAAAGTAGAGGAGAAGTAGACTGTACTTCTCACACACTGCTGATAACCCTTAGCATGCAGGAGCTCCCAGGAGCTGCACAAAACGAAGCTCTGCAGATTCGTAGAGCCACCATGTGTTTTGCCTGTGGGAAGCAGAACAGGTGTGTGATGGAAATCAATAGCTGCTTAACAAATGCTRTGAAGGAAGGCTATCGAGCCCTTTTCCTGGTAGTTTATTAATGAAATTTTGTTCATCTTCAGGTCTTATGTGAAAAATCTCACAGCTCCACTGGGAAACTGCATAGATCTGAACGCTGCTGCCTCAGAAGTGTGATCAGGACCTGTAGACTTTGGGAAGTTGGTGCTGCGGGTCCCCCCTTTGGCAGGGAGGTGCTCTCTATCTGCAACAGGCGTAATTCTATGAATTCAGAGAGATTCAGGAATTCTTCTAAAACAARCATGAGTTCTTATAGCTGTGAAGTTCCAGCAGTATATTGTTGATAAAACAGGTAGGTTCTGTATGAAATCAGAGAAGAATAATGTTCAGCTCAACATAAAGGGGAAGGGGGGGGGTTCAGCTCCATTGGGATTGCTGCTGATCACTGATTGGGCTGGTATAGAGTTGGCTTGAATGTGTGCTCATGGTCCTGCAGTAAAGTCACTCACAGGACTTCTGCAGGCTTGATGCATTTTCTTCATGAGACAAAGGGACAGTGTCAACAGTAGCATATTGTGATAAAAGCAGGTCAGACAGAGCTATCTGCCATCAGGCGAACCACAGGGCAGTTATCAGCTGTACTTCTGAACTGTGTCCTTGTAAAAAAATCTGGATTCAGGACCACTCTGATGATGCCAGTTCCCTGGCATCATTTTCATAGGGCCTGCCCTGGCCAGTGTTCTCAGAGGTTGGCAGGATGTCCAGAGCTTCTGGACTGGCTTCTCAAAGGTCACGGGCCACTGAARCCACCCAGCCTACTGGGATAACCCTGCAGGGACCACAGCACCTGTGTTAGGCAAAAACAGACTTGTGAGTAGCAGGTTCGCAAGCAGATACTGAAGGAAATGGGCAGGGCAGGACAGGACCAAGTGATGTTCCAAAAACTTTGGGTGCTGGTACAGCATGAGGGGAACAGGATATGGGCTGAGTTAATTTTTCGGCTGGAAGTGGTACAGCAGTTTTTCTGTAATGAAGTAATCTGTCAGTCTCCCTTTTGACAGCCAAGTTCATTGACATGTTCATCTTTCCTGCTAAAGCATTGTTTGCATTACATGAATAATGGCAGTGATATTTTCCTGGTCTCTCTCCCATTTTTCATTATTAATTTTGAAACATAGCCTCCAGAACTAGATGCAGGATTCCTGTCATTTTCATGCAAAAGTAAAATCACTTCCGGACTCCAAACATTCCGTCTTTTTTACCTCTCCCAGGATTTCTGCAGCTTTTTGCCAGAGTATTGCATTGGGGGTACAGTTTTGCTTTTCCACTGTGAAGTATAAATCCTTCTCCAGGTCTCTGCCTTTATAGAACAGTACATGTCCTATACAAAACTTCACATAGGATGTTTATGGGCATTTTCTTATCTCTGTTTAGGTATACGATCACTGGTAGATCTCACACAACCTATCATACGCCACATTAGAGGGCCTAAGCATAGGCTTAGGAGGTTTCTTGCTCAAGAAGAGCAAATATTTCAACCCAAAGTGTTCTCTACGTCTGGCTGTGTCAGCACAGACCTTCCTCCTCGCATCCTGCAAAACTTTTTCAGAGGTTCTGCTGTTTCTCTGTGGTGGCAAGGGCACGGACATGGTGATGCAACTGATGCGTGTGTGGGGCTGGGAGTGCGCGGGCACCCGTGGCGTGCTGGGGTAGAGGCAATCACAACTACAAAGGCTCCTTGCTCCATGTCTCCTTCTACATTTTCACTGTTCTAATTTCTCACAAATGCAACAGCCTCTAGGTGGATCCCACTTTCAATTTAATTCAAATTTTAAAAAAATCTGCTGGAATGTTTTTACATGTAGTGACTATCAAAGACTTTCATATTGAAATAAAAAGCAAACAAATCATTTGCTAAACTATATGATGCCAAAGCTTAAAAAAATGCATTTAAAATTTTGTTCGTTGTCATGTTTAATCCAAAATTTCAAAGAAAGTGATATCTTGACTCACCTGTGTGTAACATCTAGCACTATTCCCAGAAACTAAGCAGATTTGATGTAAAAGATTAATTACTGGCCTTTCAGGAGATACTTGTTTACTAAACAATCAACCATATGCAAATTACTGAATTAAAATTCCATGTTTAATGTAACCTTCAGGGAATTTAACTGTTTATTTATATTTTTCATATAATTATTTCAGCTAAGCAATTTGCATTTTAGGGGAGAAGTAACATGTGGAAATGSTTAAACTTCCTCTGCTGTCCAGTGCACTGCAGGAAGAAATGCTCCCTGAAAGCAAACGTAGCTGGTATGTGTCTTGACTTTTAAGACAAAAAGACACAGCATACCTTTTTTACCCTATTTTGAATGAGCATTTTGCTGTGCAACCACTGTATAAAGGTTTGTGGATGAAATCTCAGCTGGGGGAGCAGCACTTGGTATGCACAAGRTATAGGCTGCAGATGTGGAGATCCTGGGGCACCTGTTTGTCTGTGCAAGTCAACTACCTGTGAGCCAATAAAAGCAAATGAGTCTGAACTGCTTTATATGGRCAGAGGGTTTTTCTTCCTTGAAAACCTAGTCTGAATGAGTATTTATAAACAGGACAGCTGGGTTTAGATGGCCGGGGCTGCGCAGCCCAGGAGAGCTTCATGGGAGGTTGGGAAGACCCRCGGGGCTGCTCCGTCAGATCTGTGCACTGAGCTGCAGCCTCCAACCTGCCGCACAGGGAGTTTTCCCTGTGTTTTTCCCCCGATTCCAGCATGCTAGAGGTGTTCCCTGACTGAAGCTGGAACATTGCCTTTAACGAACAAAGCTTTCCTTCACATCTTCTCCCRTTCTGAATGTTTGCTCTTTGCTTCCCTACATCCCACAGGCCTGGTTTGTCCTGTTGTTTTTTCACTTTTCCTCTGTCTCTGCTCCCACCTGTCTTTCGCCTGCTCGGCCAAGAGTGGCTTGGGACAGATCTGTCCTTGGCTCTATGTGAGGAGCATGGGCACAGTGCGGCTTGGGTCTCTAGCCGAGTGTCTTTGTCCTGCAAAAACTCATATAAATAACCCCAAACCAGGGGCCTGTGAAAAAGAAATCATTATCAACATGCCTGTCATCAATTTTTTCCAAGGAGGTGTTTGTGAAAACCTGTCTTCACATGTAAAGGCAAATTCTTTTCACTCTGAAACAATTTGTAATAGGTGGAACAACATACATTTCATGAAGTTTTCAAGGAGAGAAGAAAAACAGTGCCATATATCTTAGAGTGACAAACCATACGCTGAAATTGTGATTGTCTTATACTGCAAGGATTAGCCACAGCAACAATTTTTGAGGGCTGCATGGTGTACTCATGTATTTGTGAGAAGCATTTATCAAACCATAGCAAAAAGGAACAAAGTCTGGAAAAATCTAGCCTGTCAGCAGACAACCACATAGACAAAAGAGGTATAAAGTCACCAGAGGCATTTTTTCCAAACTAGCCTCCCAATTTTAGCCTTCTGTACTACTAATTTAAAATTTAATTTCATGTGAAAAGAGAGCTCATGAAATAAGGATGGCCAAGAACTAATTCCCCATAGCAGTATAGGACCATCTAGCAAAATAGCAGCTCACTTAAGAATAATAGATCCATAATTTGATGCATTATTTACTGGCTTTTATCTGTAGTTTATTGTGTCATAGATCATCATATCATTTTGTTTTAGGTCATTACACAAATATTTGATWGTATTTTTCCAGCCTACTGGAAAACAAAAACATTCTTTGCAAGATGATGCCAATTTTTCTCCTGTGCAAGTTTTTCTGTCAGTTCGGGAACAAGGCACGGCGAGCAGCAGTGCCGGCAGCGGTGCGGCGTGGGGTGCCGGCCGCTCTGGCAGCGCCGTGCGGGCGCATGCGGCGAGCTGGGGCTGTCACGTCCCGGCGCCCCGGGCGCTGCGCGAGGGTTCAGGGGCGCGTTTGCACCACGGCGCTGCTCCGCGGGGGCCGTGCGAAGGGAAGCGTTTTGCGGGAGCCGCCTGTGCCTCTTGCAGCGTTATTGAACCCCGTGCACAGAGCTCGCAGTGCCTCTGCCGAGCCAGCCGCCCGCCGTCGCTGCTCCTCAGCCCGCACGAGTGTGGCAGCGAGCGAGGTCCAGCGCCGGTCGCATGGGGCTTGCGCTGATCATCTGCAGAGGAAMGCGCTTCACTCAGAGAAAAGAAACCTGTAAAAAAAACAATGCATATCTTTTTCCACTGCTCTTTACCTAATCTGCTAATATTTCTTTATTTCATTTCCTCTTTTAGTCTGTAGGTGTGACACTGAATGCTGATGAGATAATATTTGTCCAAACTCCAGTGTTCATTTGGGGCAATTAACTTGGCTTGCTATCTTTGCTTAGGGCAGGCGTTACAGCTGCCGGGTTTAGGAAGCCTGACTGGAACCTGCTTTTTACAAACTCTACATGTCTTTGCACAATGTGCCATTCCTCAAATTAACTGCTGGAATATTTAAGCTCTGAAAAACAGTCTGTGATGGTATCAACCCATCCCTTTCACTGCCCTGCATGACAGTAATTATTATTAAAAATGGATAGTTTTGATACTCTCCTCTAATTAACTTTTAATTGCTTGCTAGCTGGTAGCTATTAGCATTCCAAATATATTTATTCATTATAATATGACCCACCTCTGGGGAACATCTTGGTGCTCAGTTAACGAGTGCTGACAGCTCTGCGCCGTCGACACGACGCGAGCAAAGCGCTGGGGAGCTGACGCCCTGCCGGCAGCGGGGCGGCGCGGGAAGTGCTCTGCCGGGCGAGCGGCCGCGGCGGCCGACGGCTCTCGGGGCAGCGCCAGCGCCGGCAGGCTGCTCCCGCGGGCGCCCGACCTGGAGCCTGCTGCTGGCGTCGGGACGTGTCTGGGGCCGACCACGTCGCGCAAAATTGCAGGCAGCCTCTGTCCTCCCGCGGGGTGCCCTAGCACAGTACCCTTCCGCCRGAAGGTTTATTATTCACTAAATAGGAAGCCGTGAAACATTTTTAAAAGCAACTGAATAAGCAGAGCTGGGTATTTAGTCCTTGTGAAAGTATTAGCAGAAGCGAAATTACAGAAATTCCGCAGCTTCTGTTGTTGCAGCCCCTGTGCTCACACACGTTTTCACTCTGCTCCCAAGAGTCGGGTCTTGTTTCCCATTCATTGCTGCACTGCAGAGATTTAGCACCAATTTGTCTGTAGTAGCTCATGATACTTTCAGGTGTGTATTTATAAGACAGACGGTTTAATAGGTGTATACTTTCCAGCCTAAAATGTATGTTTTTATCTCCTATTAATAAGAAAACAGGAATCTTTCTGACATGCTCATCTATCTCTGTCTCACTAATTTGATACATAACATACATAATTTAAAATTAGTAAGGTAGAGATAGACATCAAGATAAATATCAGGACAGAGAGAGAAATGGAAGGGAACATGAGGAGGTGTCCTGATTTTTTTATTAAGTACATAATAAATGTTCATATGTATGTGTATATATATACATATACATAYATATATATATATATATATATAYACACAAACCTGCACTCACATGCATACACACATATTATATACTTAATATTCTGCTGTATAGTTATAGATATGATATATATAATGTATGTACACTTTATACATATGTTTTTATATATGCATATTTTTGAATTAAGAATTGTCTTCAGAACCCTTGTCCTGTTAGAAGTGTTTTAACCACGAAGGAAAGGTAACAAAGACAATCCCTTTGCATCATCTAGTTAACAACAGCTTATTAAAATAACCTTTGAGTATTCTCAGCCTTCTTTTTATGCATACCTAGAAAACAGATTTTACTCAACATTTAAAAGACAGGACATTTATGACAAATGGCATTAATCTCAAACTGTTTAAAATGCAATTTTAGTGGCATAGCTTAACATTTGCAGTATCACTAGAGACAAACTTTCATATCCCATTAATTCTTTAACCTTCTCTATTCCAAAAATGTTGACAATATTAATATATGAAAACCATGCAGAAAACTCTTAAATTTAATTGTAGAAAGGGAACTCAGTGGGTCTGGCAAACGCCTTTAAGGATTCCCAGTGGAGTTCCTGGAGACCTTGCGAGCCCAGGCTTCTCAGGAAGAGCTGCTGGTTTGGGGGTTTTTCAGTCTGGTCCAATTAACCGATCCAGAATGTGGCACAACCACACGTGCAGGCTTCTCATCAAGGCTGAGGAGGAGCAAGGGAACAAATGGCCAAGGAAGGCATAAAAGCCTTGGATTTCCTCAACGAGGGATATCAGCAGAGCTGATACCTGCTAGACGAAGCATGGTGGGCAAAGCAAACCTTGCAGCTTTGCAGTCTTTGCTTGGCAGACACAGGGCAGTGGTTCAGGAGCTCCTGTGGCCAGGGCAATCCCAGGAAGCAGCTGTGCCAAAGCTGCAGAAAAGAAAGGTTAAAAATACCAGCAATGCCTGGACTGCTATTAAAACAGCACATTTTTTAGAATGAAGTAAATAAATAACCCCTCATTTGGTACATTACCTATCAGTCTTATCTAGGCCAGCAGATCAGGGACTGACTATAATAAAATAGCAAATTTTTTAGAGTGAAGTGTATTACGGGATTCATTGCGACAGTTACGTGGGCTCCTTGATGTGAAAATGGCAATGCCATCGCAGGAAGGTCCCCGTCTCCTCCAGCGGATCAGAGCGGGTTGGGGAGGGTGACGTGGAAACGGGCCAGAACTCACAAAGTGCCTCTAAGCGTCCCAGACGCTGCTCTTTGGCGGCCGAAAYGGAAAGCTTCATCCCAGCGGCTCTGCTCGGTGTTTACGTTTTTTGTTGAAATCACTGTAAGGTGTCTGAGGTGGCTGCGGATTTTTCTCCCGTAGCGCCCGTTGCCGTCCCTGTCGCTCCCRGGCAGCTCCCAGCTGCAGCTCCTTCGCGAGGAGCCCGCGATGGGAGCCCTGGCCGCCGGCACCGCGGGCAGCAGCGGGTCTCTGCTGCCTGCGCTGCTGCCAGCCAGCAGCCCTGCGCAGCTCTCGCGCTGGGCCCCCGGCTCCGTCCTTCGCTCCTCTTCGGCCGCGCGCGTCAGAGCTCTCTGGTAGGGAACTCACGCGGGGTTCAGCCTTCACGCTTGGTGCTGCTGTCCTCCTGGTTTAATACAGTTTGAATAAAACAGGGCATTTCTGAGAAGCTAAATATATTATTTGCCTTACTGGAACAGTTAAATCCAGACTTTTACTGGACAATTTTACTGCCACCTCAGTAAGTGTCGTTTTAAGCACGACACAATTGCTACTSTAGTAATATGGGATGGCTGCAGATATGCATTACATAGTCACAGAAAAGCATTAATAAAAAGCATTTATCCAGCCTTTTGAGGGATTTCTACTTCAGACGGTGCAGGTTCACTAGAGCTAAGYTAATTAAATGTCAAGTTTAATATGGAAAATATCAGTTGCTTTGATACCAGTAAACACTATGATTTTTAATTTTCACCCTGCAGAAAAATTGGTTAGCAAGCCAATTAGCTAGTCAGAGGTATGAAGCTCTTCTAGTAGTATCTGTTTTTTGGTTAATGGTTGCTAAACCTGGATATGTATGGATAGATTTTAGAGCCTTTACTTAATGTATTTCTATTCCTCATKAAATGCTTCCCAAAGAAAAGTACGTTACATTATTTCTTTGAAAACAAAGGGAGGGCCTGAAATAAAGCAAAACAGTTGAATTAAACAATATTTAGGTAGATATTTTTTGTGTATGTATGATAACACCTGCTTCGTGAAGCCCAGAAACGGCAAAATCCACATGATGAGACTRATTGCTCACAGTCAAAATTTGGGTGCTGCTCTTTTTCTGTAAATGTCAGCTAGAACATCCGAAATCCATACAAAATTCATGTCCAGACCTTCCTCGCCTTCTCAGCACCCCTCTGCAGGCGGTGCATGGGGCACCCGGCAGGAYGGCTGCACTGACCAGCAGCGCAGCAGGGCTGGGAAGCGCCTCCGCTCGCCTGCCAGCACCGTGCGTYGGCTGGGGAAGATTTCACTGATTCACAGCGACAACAGGAGAGATTCACCAGCGTCAGTGTGTGCGTGTGCATGTGTGTGCRTGCRTGCACACACCTCCCACGCAGGCACACACACGCGCGTGCACACCCCTCCTCTGCAGTAACAACCTAACCGGGCTTTGGATTTAACAGGACACCCTCAGCCTGCAGAATATGGAAAAACAGCATTTTCAGGTATTGTAATGCTCTGATCCTGTACAGAGGAGGTATGAGGAAGGTGAAGGAAGTGGGCACAGCACGCGGGGTGCCAGAGCATATTTGGGTGGACCCCAGCTCCTGGCGTCCTGTGTGCTGAGATGCCCCAGGACGAGGAGTGCTCGTCCATGGGATCTGCCGCCCGGACCGCTCGCCACCAGCCCGTGCTCTGCCACCCGAGCGGGTCCGCGGCGGTGGTGGCCCACGAACSCGGGCCGCTGAGGAGCAGCTGCTGCGCCAGCGAAGCCGAGCGCTTGGAGAAGGGGAGCACGTCTGTCCGTGCCTGCGGACGCTGGACGTCCCGAGGAGTGCGGAGCTGGCGGCGTGCAGCAGCTCTCAGTGGGAGATAAGAGCTTGCGCTCGCTTTGGGAACGAGCAATGCGAATTGCTGCTGCAGAGTTTGCTATTTTTGTCAGCTTTATCCTRCTCTTTCAGCACCTCACATACGTCTCATTGAAACGTGATAGACAGCTGGCGGATCAGAAGACATTACATGAAAATGATACAAACCACCGAGAATAAGTGTTTTTCCCTCTCTTTCTATCCGTGTCCTTGGGAAAGATCAGGTGCAGCCAAACAACACTGCACTCAGCTGACCACGCCAGCGCTTCTGGCAGAGGAGTGCATGCCCAGCAGCCAGCACCTCTTGGGCACCCTCGCCCGGTGCGCTGCAGTGGGTGGGTCGCTACAGGAGCAGGAGCTGGCCTGTATCCTCTGCCAGGGACCAGGTGCTGGTGGCCCTGATGGGAACATGCCTTGGAGGCTGCCCATCCTTGGAGAAAAGTTCCACCAGACTAACATTTCTGCAGTGGTGGTAGCCCACTGTTTCTGCGGCAGAGGAGCCAGCACCAGGGCTTCGCACCCAGGGAGGCATCAAAGCCCCAGTGGAGACAAGGATCTTCATGCCAGGGCCAGGGAGGGGCAGCTGTGACTCCTGCACCCACACAACTACTGCAGGGGGCATATGGGCTGGGTCTCAGCCTTGGCACGTGACATTCAAGTGGTCTGGGACTATGAAAGTGCACTTGGGTGTTTTTCTTCAAAAAGAAAATTCACATTAAAGATAGGCATCGTTAAAGCACATTTTTGCTGCAGATTTTTTTAAAGGAAATTCATGATGTAATTCAATTAAAATAGCTCCAGGAGTGCAGTGAAATGCTAGCATAATGATTTAACAGCAGAACAGAGAAATATGAATATGATAAGTTCCCAGAGGACAAAGAAAATCAGATGGCAGTAAAAGTGGTGCTCTTGATGTTTTCCTTAAAAATCTTCATTCAAATGAGATTTCTGCAGTTTCTTACTGGTGGCATTTGGAACTGGCTCCCCAGGCACCGCCTGCCCGCCCATCACTGCTTGGCTCTGCGTGCTGGGTGCAGGATGCCCGGTCCCGCAGTGCCGGGGGCCGCTGCTGCCGGCTGTGCTGCAGCTGCTGGACGCATCCCCACGCTGCCCAGGGCAGTTGCGTGCAACAGGCCCTTCCCGTGCTTGGCTCCACTGGAGAATCCCAGAGGAGCAAATTGGGCCAAACATTTGTGTTTTCCATGCACGGAGCCAACGAGGTCTCCGGGACTGGGGGGGTGTCTGGTGCTCGCCCGGACCCTGGCAGCCCTGTAAATMCCATTCCTGGGGCTCCTCCAGGCTGCCTGAACTGCCAGGCTCCATCTGCAGAGTGTGTGATCATGTGGAAGCACAGGGCAAATCCAGCCAGAGGCACTCCGGGAATTCACTGTACTCTGGAGGCTTTCTGGGAGGGCAGGAGGCTGCATTTAGGTAGCAGGAGGGGGACATGGCGCCTGATCCCCGCACCCGGCCGACGCACTGCCAGGACGTGGCTCTTTGGTGCAGAAACGGCAGCGGCTGAGCAGGGAAAGGGGACCCAAGGTGCCGGAGCAGGTGAACGCGCGGTCCTGAGCGGCGGGATCCCCTCCGGCGCCGCGCGCCCCGTGACTGCGGAAGGCAGCAGCTGTGGCTTCCTCCGCAAGCAGCCGCGCTGGGACTGCTGATCCCCGTTCAGCGGTGGAAAATGTTGGGAGAGGAGCATCGCCGAGCAGTGAAAGAGAAACCGCTCACTTCGGGCCAGCTTTCCACAACACGAGCTTATGTGCCAAAATGAACTATACTTGCGGGATTCCTGAACTGTACATAACTGGCAGCTCTTGAAATACTGAYGGTGAAAGAAAACACAACACAGTGAATCACAAAAACATGAACTCTCCCCTTTTCTCTAGTGCAAAGTACTCTTCTTGTTGTTCTCTTAGGCATTTCTAACTTATGAAGGAAGGGTCTAGATGTAAAATATTTTTCCTCTGTCACAAAGAGCCTATTTAGAGGGCTAGAATGTATATCATAGGCAAAATAATAAAAAGGCAAGTTAAAAATGAACACATTTTTTACTTTTGGATACTCCAGTTATATTTATAACTCACATTTGCCAACATGGCATTCACTACCCACAAGTTTTTGGAATGTATCTTCAAAATAAATATATTCCCTTCTAATATATTGCTCATTTTTGAAAGCTAACACAATTATACAATCTAGTCAAGTAGAATACAGCTCAGAGAGTTCATAAATTAAAAAAACAAAAAAACTTGAACCAACCAAACAAAAACCAATCAAACACCAAGTGCTCAAAGACATGTTCTGAATTTTAACTTGCACTATTCAGCTTTTAGCTGAAGATATTTGTTTTCAGGTGACACTATCTGCTTGTTTCCAAGTCTCTAGCATTGATCCACTGCTTGCAAGAAGAAAAAAAAAATCAATTGTGACAATCAATAAAGGATATTCCTGCTTTGCAAAGAGTTTGAGTAGAACGCAAAGCTAAACTGAAAAGCTAATGTTGCTTTCAGAGACTCCAAATTTTCAAATACGTCTTGTGAACCTTGAATTCTAATAGCTTGGTATTTAAACTCATCTCACATCCCTCCAACTTCATCTGCTCCTCTGGATGCACAAAAATTTACTTCATTTGTATAGTATGAAAGTGAAAATGAAAATAAGAATATGCAGTGCTCTCACCCAAAATACCGCAGACTTCCCTTGCACGGCTGCACAGGAGTCCAGTGTTTCCCAAAAATCCTCTTTACTGAACTGCAAAGACAAGGCTACAGGGTGACTTCGTCTGTCTCTGAGCGGCTGAGCATGGGGAGATTTGTTTAAGTGACATATCAAAAAATACTGTTACTAAAGAGGAAGATTAGCTCCTGCTTCTGAATCTCCTGGAATTGTTTCTGAAAGAAAATAGGATCAGATGCAAAAAAAGAAGAAAGAAGTCATTTTATTCCAAATGTTTTACATGATCAGYTCTCCCAAGCTGGTGTATTTCTGTGCACAGTTGGACCAGCTCAGGCCCTCTGTGGCTGCCCTGCTGCTGCTTTGCCCCACTGCAAGGACAGGTGGCTGCAAGGACAGGTGGCTGTGGGGCATCTACCGCGATGGGGTAAGAATGTGGATTCAGGGCTGTACGCTCATTACAGTCTGCACCTGCTCACAGCGTGGCTCACCATGACCTCGTTTCTGTAGTGTTTTAATCAGGAAATAATATTAGGTGCATCTAGAACTCTCCACAATTGATTCCCCTGGAGAAGAACAGCAGAGAGAGAGAGACTGTCCCCGTCATACAAATCCACTTAGCAGACAGTGGCAAGGAGCCCTTGCAGTCTGCAAGAGCACAGTGTTGAATTATTTTCTAAATGAAAGAAACCATGATAAACAGCCATTTTGCACACTGTGATTGCTGTGTGGATGGGTATTTATATGTGTGGTTTTGATGGGATAACAGTGAAGCCTTCTGTTCTGTCTGTCCTAACTGACAAGGAGGCGTTAGGACACCAAGGCTTTTGCATTGTAAGAACCATGGTGTGTGGGAGGTTGTAATTCTCCTGCTTTTGTCAGTAGACCCCTATCCCCAGAGAGACCTAGATATTAAGAGATGATGTGCAGTAATTATATTAAAAGCTTTACAGTAGATTTCCTTTCAATATAGCACATATTTTTAAGCTRAGAATTTCATTATCAATACTTCTTGGAAAATCTTAGTAAAATTGTTTCCAGGACTTGTTATTTTATTTTAGCAATGACTTAAAATCTGAGGGTTAAATATATAAAAATGTTTTGCATTGAAGATGCATTCTAGAACTGTGTAAAGATTCAGAYTCAACAAAACTCAAGGTATTGCTTGCAGAGGACTGCACTGCTGGCATTATTTCCTTTGTAGCCTCTCTCAGCGACATACAAAGATGCGTCTTTAATAGAGCCAAGGAGTCCTTACACAAGCTTCAGGCCCCTTCATGGCAAAAGAAGTCCCCTCCTTCCTAGAGGTCCCCCTAGGATTTTTGAGCAGTGTTTCCTTGGAGGCATTTCTAGTGGCAAGCGGGAGTCAGTAGGCTCCTCGCAGTGCTGCTGACGCAGGCAGAGTTGGCAGTGTCGGGGGCCAGGGGCTTAGCACCCTGCATGAGCCACGCTTTCAAACTCAAAACAAAGGCACCTGATTTGGGGTGCCTGTTTAGCACACATGATTTTTGAACTACATGATTTCTTTAAAAATGGTGTTCTCAGACAGTAAAAGGCTGTGTGTAAAGTGTAATTCAGGCTTTGTTAGCTTTTTATCAAAGTTTGGATGGCCTACATAACTAAAACACAGCAAGCATATTTACATCACATGCAAAAAATGTCACTGTGTAGACAGTAGAAAACTTCTAYCTTAAATTACATGAAGGGTTTATGCCATGTATGTAGTTCAGTTGATAATATAACTGACTGTTTCACCAGTTGCATGAGTTATTACACGAACCAAAAGGAGTCATTGCTTCTGTAACAAGACATCACTTCAGAGGTACATCACAAATTCAACCGCAATATTTACAATTTCAATACTACCTGAAGAAGAATCTGTTACAGGAAAAGGTGCAAAAAAATTTCTGGGTAAAAAATGTAGTTGTGATTTTTGCCTTCTGTTCGGCCAGTGCACACAAAGAGCAAAGGAGGCATCAGCATGTTGCTGACAGAGATGTCGCAGCCCGGGTGCGTGCGAACCAGCGGCTGCCGCCGGAGGGCTGCAGCGGCGCCGGGGCGCGCGCGGCCCCGCGCAGCCCCTGCGGGTCGCGGGCAGCTGCGCGCGCGCACGGGCGGCATCGGCGCGCTGGGTCCGCAGCGCTGCTGCTTTGCACCGCTGCCGCTGAAGCCTCGGGGACCGCGAGAGACAACGCAGCGCGTAGCGCC
>NW_028186617.1:134255-149355 GCF_003343005.1 Rhea americana | reverse complement strand
GCCGGGGCTGCCCCGGTGCCCCTGGGCCCCGCGGCGGCCGCTCCCGTGGCGCCTGCCGGAGCAGCACCAGGCGTGGGGAGACGCGAGCTGAGGAGCAACTTGAGCGCTTATGGAGTTGCTCCAGGTTAAAAAGCTAGCACATAAATTCCCACCAGCAATGATGTGAGATTTCCATCCCTCTAATGGGTAATTTTTGGGACCGTTCATCTAATAGTGAAAGTTGGGGGTAACAAAAGCAAAAATTGTGGGTGACTGTAAATGARGAGAGACTGCTTTGTAGGATAGACATGGGCTAAATGCCAAGACGAGGTCCCAGTAATGTCATAAAATGCAAAATCAGAATCTTTCTCAAAACACATTAGACAAAGTGGATTTTAAGTCATCTCTGCCAGTCAGAACTGCTCCTAAATCTCTTGTTCCCAATCCCATGATTAGTCCACCATACTTCCCATTTCAATTTTATTGGCATCTGCAATAAACAGTTGGGCTTCAGAATGCCTGTGATGGAAATTTCCTGAGKATTTGCAGTTCCTAAAGCTATTCCTATTGACAGGCGCATTGCAAAGAGGCCTGGTAAGCTTGCAAATGCCTTCGAAGTAGTGAACACCAACATGGACCTCTGTGGCTGGCTCTCATAACGATGCTGTTGCCATGGGGCTATAGGCTTTTTTTGGCTCCTGAGAATAAAAAGTTGTGAATGTTTTTGTCTGTTCTAGCACAGCCTTAACCTTTTAGGTGTTACTATGGCTGATCTACATTATAAAGTAGCCAAAGTAAGCTAAAAATTTGTAGTTTTATGTAAGGCAACAGTATTGTGAGTCAGTGCTTTTAGCACCCAAAATAGCATCTATGTGCATCTGAGTAGTTAAAAATGATTTTTTTTATGGTCGGTCTTCGCTTATTGAAGTGAACGAGCAGGAGGAAACATGCCACTTTCCCCCCTTTAAACAGCATGCTGATGCCTGCAGAGGCAATGGGAGCTGCTCACCTGTTAGGGGACTCCCTAACTTAATTGATGCTATGACTCTGTCATCTTAGTGCCTTTAAGGGATCATATGCCTTTAAAAAGACAAAGCCAGATGGATTTGAAGTTAAAATTTTCTGAATAGTTAAAATAAATTCAGCAAATCATTTCAATGCAATTAACCGATACACCTCAAAAAAAGAGAATGTTTGTAGCACATCTGGAAATTAGTCTGATAAATATTTTTTCCTTAAGTGGAGAGAGGAATTAACAGCTAATCCTGACACCTTGCACAGTGGCCTGTAGTGACGGTACTGCTTTACTTGCTTACTGTAACTTTTTTCCTAGTTACACTCTGGGGGATAAGTCTCATCCTTGAAGAAGACTGAGTCCTGCACACATTTGGTCTGTTTACGTGGGGAATCTCCAGAGAAAGGCAAGGTAGCATCTGCTTTTATTTGAAAAATAAGCAATGAGTATTTCCAGCAGCAGCGGCGACAGTCTCTGCTGCCAGTTTGCTCCGAGCTTTTCCCTCTGCCCTGGCAGGTCTGTAAAGGAAATATTATACTTTACTCCAGCTCACTGTCTTGCAAACAAGACTGGAACAGAGGAGGAAAGAATCCATTCACAGTTGAAAAAGAGGCCAAGTATGGATGGAAGAAAAAGAGAGGAGAGTAGGCCAATTTTTATTGCAACAAAAGGAAAATCTCCAAGCACAATGAGATATTGAGGAATATCTTCTATTAAAGTGATGTATCTAAATCTCCCAAATGGATGTCAGTTAACTGAAGTGTTGTTTAATTTATGTACACACACACACACACACACACACACTTACTTATATATTTTAAGAAAAGTTGAATAGAAGAGAAGCAAGAATTGCAAACTACACAAAAATTATTTAGGTCAGTCAAGGCCAGAGGTGCCTCAGAGAATCTTCAAAGGGACCAAAAAGAAGGTGGAATGAATGGGTAACAAGATGACAGGCAAAATTCATGTTTGACAAATGTGAAGTAATATGCACAGAGGAATTAATTTGAACAATTTATACTGCTGACTGGGTTCTGAATTAACTGTAATAACCCAGAAAACAGATCTTTGCATCACTGGGAAAGTTCAAAGACTCAACATGCAGCAACTTTCTAAAGAGCAAAGCAGCATTAGGATGCATAGGGAACAGGATGAAATAACATGGAAAATATTGGAAAGCTGTCATATAAATCAGCGTTACATGCTCACTTGAAATCATGCATTCAGTTCAGGTCACTATATCAGAAAGGACATTGATGAAATATCTGGGTTCAGTGACAAGTCCTGGAAATGGCTGTATGTTTGGAGCAAATTCTGTCCTTTCTGCAGGACTGAGATGACTGACATTATTTACCTTACAGAGGAGATGATTAAGTGAGAGGCATGATGAAGATATATGAAGTAATAAATGGTGTTGTGAACACAGATTGTAGGCATCTGTACATGTTTTATCATGGAACAAAAAAGCAGAGAGTCAGTCACTGAACACGGATGGGATCAAATTTAAGAAAGCATACCAAGTGAAATACTTTTCACGGCATTAGCTTGTGAGACTCATTGCGGAGAGCTATCAATAAGGCCAAGACCTTAGCAGCAGCTACAGGAGATCAGGCATTTACGGGGATGATAGGAACTTCCCAAGCTACTCCAGTGAAGATTAAAAACCAATCAAAACAAATTACCATGGATAAAGGCTTTTATGCACCAAGGCCAGAATCTAACGCACTCGTTGAGACCCTTGCAGCACTCGTCACATCTGAAGGACACACAGCCGGTAGGACCATGTGTGCAGAGTGGGGCCGTCCATGCAGATGCTTGCACCCCGCAGCTCTCCCTGCCCAGCGGAGGGAATGTGATCCAGCAACCCTCCCATGAGATGTGGCAGTGCTCCCGCTTGCTGGCGGGCCTGTGGCAAGTCTGGCAGGACCCTGGGTTTGCGCGGAGCTGGGGGCACAGGCAAGCTGGAAGCGGGCACCAGGGCCAAAATCTGCTCTGCAACTACATGAACGAACGCCATGGTGCAAAACTGCTCTGCAGCTGTGGGAACACACATGAGGGGCCAAATCTCTGCAACTACGGGAACAGACATTGTGAGGCAAATCATCTCTGCAACTACGGGAATGGATGTCATGGTGCAAATCATCTCTGCAGCTACAGGAATGGTCATCGTGGGGCAAATCATCTCTGCAACTATGGGAGCAGACATTGTGGGGCAAATCTCTGCAGCTACGGGAATGGATATCTTGGTGCAAATCTCTGCCACTGTAGCAGCCTCTGTAGTGATCCTGAGTGGGAGCTTCTTGCACACAGAGGAGCTGACCTACATATGCGTTAAGCAAAGTGGCRCAGGCCTGTGCTGTGCTGCAGATATTGCTTGGCCGCAGGGTAGACTCAGCTGGCTGGTGGTAGCAGAGGAGCCTGCAGGCAACTCCCGCTTGGTGCTGGCAATTATACCTCCCGCRTATCTCTCCCTAAAAGTGAAGCAACATGTTTTCATGTGAATATCCCTTAGCTTGACAGWGGAAATGAACAGAATTGTCCTCTTCTAAGAAAATCCTTTACAGCCTCACGAGTGAGTGCCTCCACCCAGAGCACCAGTGCCCTGGGGCACTGCTGCCGCAGCTGGAGTGAGAGGCAGCCCCGGGGTGCTGCTTGTGCACTGTGGGGACCGCGGGAAAGCCGTCGCTGTGGCAGGGCTCCAAGGGCCCGTGTGCTGCGTGGGAAATGCTGCCCTTCACTGGGCTGGGACCTCATGGGCCACTCGGGGTGACCAAGCCACAATTGGGATGCTTGGCCTGTCGCCCGAATTTCTCCAGTGCTAGAGACATGAATTTACTTTCTTCACTGTAGGAAAGAAAGGGGAAAATCAATATTTGTCAGATGGAAAATACCAAGATCATTAAGGAAAGATTTTTTTTCAAGCTTCAAATCACAACAAATAATGAAAATTTGAAAGCATGCTGAGAATTCCCCTTTAGGTATAAAGTCTAATGATATCTTAATTTGACTTTTGGGTAAGCTAGAGCAATCTCAGAAAATTATTCTGAAGCCCTTTTCCTCATCTCCTTTGATGCCATTCATTTGACATTTGCATCAAACATAATTAATTACAGCTCAGGGTCGGCTGATCGGCCCAAGCAGTGCGTCTCATCCCTGCACCCCACGCCGAGGGGACTACCTGTGGGCAGGAAAATTGGCTTTCGCCAGACCGCAGTGAGAGAAGGGGATTCGCAGGGAAGCGCGGGTGAAAAGCGGTAGTCTGAAGTGTTCACTGTGCAAAAATACTCTGGCTGGCTTTTAGGTGTAGAAGTACAGCCGGTGCATTGCCTGGGATGTTTGGGAGATGTAAAAGTGAAGTGTCCCAAGGAATCCTGTTCTGCCTTCGTGCGCGGTTAGAGGTTCAGCACTGAGCAGCTTTGTCTTGCCTTGCTCTGGGATCGATACTGTGCCTCAGAGTAACAGACTCGTATCACCCCCACCTTTTTCTTTTCCTGAACCCTTACAAGACCCAGTTAAAACCCTGTAGTCTGACTTCCAGCTTCCTCAGCCACCAGGTTGCTAGATTAAGGGGGGGCGGTTAAGTTTCTCGGCTGGTGGTGCATCCTGGCCGGCACTGGCCTTGGGCTCGGGGTGCTGCTGCTGGCCGGCGCTGGTCCAGCAGGGGCGGCACGGGCCAGGACCGCCGCAGCTTTGGCTCAGGAGAGCTGCAAGGAAATCGCGGAGAAGCAGGTTCAAGGGAATGAAGCTACCAGGCCCGAGCCGTGGTGGGGAAAGTCTGGGGCCGGCGTTTCGGCTGCTCGTCCAGCGGCCTGGAGCCAGGGAAGGGAAACACCTGAGGAATCCRAAATGATGGTCCTGAAAGACTCCTCAGGAATCCAGAAGCATGGAGTTAATAGCCTCTAGTGGAGATACAGCTTGTGATATTATTTCCTTGAACTTCCCTGTGGACTTTTACAGTAGAGATATTGAAATGTTAAAGGATAGATCAAAACATTTAGAAAGAGTCCCATTTTCTGCTAAATTGCACAGGCCATTTCTGATACATGTAAATTAAACGTTTTGGATTGTGGTAATGCCTAAAGCTCCTGCCTATGTTATAAAAGGAGGAGCTAAAACAGGCATGAGGTTTCAAAAAGGCCAACCCAGTGCAAACTCCATCTGTTTTGCTCTTGACGTTTTGCGCGCGGAGGAGAATCTGTCTCCTCCAAACTGCACGAGTTTCAAAAGCTAGGACAAAAGTGCCTCCCCATTCAGATTTCTCTCCTATGAAGGCAATCTGTTTTGGGTAGGTTTGCTGGACTGGTTTTGCGATATTGGGTTTGGCCCTGTGGCTTCAGCTAATGTGTTTTCCCAGCTTCTCACCAAATGCACATGTTAAGGAGTGTAAATGAGTTTGTTCACTTGGATGCCTCACACTCCCTTTTCACTGCGTTACAACCCTTAATATTGCATTTGCAYGTCTTTTTGGAAAATAAGAGATGGTAAAGCTTTGAACTTTTTACCCTGCTCTTCTAATCTCTCTAACACAGGAGCGAACGCCAGAGGCGTTGTCTCTCTAACACAGTATTTTAACTTGAATGCCTGATGCAAATTCCTGCAGGCGAAGGAAGAAAAATAGCCTCCTTGTTTTTTTCTGTCCTTTGCAGCAGAACGTGACAGTTTCTAAGCTGAATCGTGTCTCTGGTGGACCATGTGAAGACCTTCACAGGAAGCGGGCGGACGGCCCCGGGGCTGGGCAGCATGTCCCCTTTGCTGAGCACACCTGCTGGGCAGGGGATGCTCCAGCTCAGGTGGCAGCCGTGTTGGTGTGAACCTGATACAGCTCCGTATTTTAGCACTTGGCCCAGGCAGTGGTGATGAAGTGGTTGATGGTGGGTTGAGCAGGGGTAAATTGCTTGGAAGAGGGTGGTCTATTTTCCATTTTGAGGCCCCGGGGCTATGGGCCAGTGTGGGCGCTTGTGTCCTCTGCCAGGCCGACCTGCCCCTGCCGGGGTCCCTGGTCCCCTTTGCCTGTGGGTTGCCCTCACACACCGGTGGTCCATGGGGCAGCTGCTTGCTGCCTGGCAGTGGGCTCTGAGCGGCGCCAGTGCCTCCAGCCTCTCTTCGTTTGGCCTGCCCTCATCCATCACCGTGTAAGGCCTTGTTGTTTTGTGCACCCATCCCTCCAGCACCCCCAGGAGAGGTCCTCTGCACCACTCAGGACCAAATCCAACCTTCTCGTGAACACTGAAGTGAGCTGGCCCAAGAAACCTTCCTTTCATCCTTTTTAACTYTGTATCTTGTGAGCCTCTTATAAGGCATTCAAGGTGTGCAAGCAAGTGGCAGCAAGCAAAACACTAGGTTACCATAAATCCATCAGTACCATTCCTAGCACCTGACTTCTGTGCTGTGAGGGTATGAGAAAAATTTGCTCCAAAGCCAGTTGGGCTAACCGGCAAGAGCTGTGGCTTAAATTCGCATGCTATGTGCCTAATAACTGTGCCATGGGTTCAGCCGCTCTCCCTGCGGAAATGAGCGGGCTCAAAAGGAGAACAGCAGAACCTGCTGGAGAAACCGTCTCTCTGGTTTTGTCCGCAGCAGTTTGGCAGTTGTTGGCACTGGGTGGGTGCTGGGAATGCAAGTGCGACTGGCGAGAGCCCAGGCGCTCGATGGCTCTGAGCTGCAGCTCCAGTGCGACGGCACAGGAGCCTCTCGCTGCTGATAAACAATCGCAACAAACTGACATTTTGGATATARACAAATATTTGTTTAACAATTCCTCTCTGTCTTATTTATTTGTCTCTGTTTATCAGCAAAAGCTTTTTTTTTCCTTCGTAGACTGAAAAGACGTTCAGCTGCTTTTCTCAGATCTAATGGCACGAGGGAAGATCACTAGGCATRTCTCTGATTCTGGCTTTCCCCAAGGGTGCAGCTCAAGCGTATTAGCGTCACGAGATGTCTCTGGTGAGTGAAGGACTGGTGTCTAAGGTTTTAAGACTTGATTTTAATATCCTAGCAGTAAAACTGCATTGCTTGAATTTTAACATTTTACAAAGCATTGTCAARTAGAGTATCTTTTATGTCTGTATTTTCTTTTTAAACTCTATTGCTACTATAAGAAAATAATGATTTGCTATCATTATTGCTGTTCCTCTGGTTGAAATGGGAAGAGCAGTATCCTACTATTTTTCAGTTTACTGTATTCCTTATGTTTTAGGGTACTCCTCAACTGAAACTGAAGATACATAGTCGTAAAGAACTCAGGTAATGAAGTGGCAAATATTTTATCTTTGTGCATTTTGCTTTCAGAGCACTGCTCCTTCAAAAGGTGTGCTTTTAAAAAAACATGCTGCTTTTAAAAATATAAGAGGCTATAGCCCATCTTCCCCCATTCTCTAGTTCACACAGGAGGACTGTCTGTTGCAGCTGCTTTCTGTTCATAAAGGACTGAGGAGGAGGAATCCTCTGCAGAACCAYGGGATCAGATGGGAGCTGGCAGGAGGAGAAGGAGTCGTGGGATCCATGTGGAAGTTCAGAGGGACACTTTCTAGCTTAAAAAACAAAAGGTGGACACCTGAAGTTTTACAACACCTTCTCTAAGTCACCCAGCAGCTTATTACAATGGTTATAAAAATGCAGTTGTGGTCCCATGAGTAGCCCTGCAAAAACACACATTTACCCCGTACCTTACATAGCTACGAGTACATCCGTTAATAATGAAAAAGGAGACTGGAGGGAAGTTTGAAGTCAAATATAATCTGAAACATCTGCTTTTAAGCTAAGAAATGTTACTAAAACCTAAGAAGAAAAAAATAAAAGTAGCTGTTACACATCTCTATGAAACTCAGAGAAGGTGCCTGGTGGAAATGTGGCACTTCCTGCTTTTTCCCACCAGAACTGTTCTTTTCTCCAGCTATGTGAGTGAGGATGCACTGTGGGACATRCGGTGCCCCTTGGGGAGGCGGTGGTGCGACGTGCCCCATGGGCGCTGTGGGCTGCGCCGGTCCTGGGTGCCACCAGCTAAATCCTCCCGGTCAAGGAGGAACTCGGGCGCTGCTGATGAGGGGGGGATGTTACAGTCTCCACACAAATGTTACAAATGTGAATGACACTGAGTCTGGCTATTGCCTGCAAGTATTTACCATAAAATATARATAATCAGAAATGACGTCGATGAGGAGAGAGACTTGCCAGGGCTTCTGCATGCTGCAATGCCAGACAAGCACTGCTGCTGGGGGAGCAGAGCCTCTGTTCTGCTTGTCCCAAAGGTTTGTGGTCTTATGTCATATGAAAATATAATTACTAAGCAAAGCAGATGTTATCTCTCTTCTTTCCYAAATCCTGACTGTTCTGGTTAGTTTAGGGTAACAAGGTTCAAAGACGGTACCCTGAAAGAGCAATTGTGCTGGGTARCTGCAATAGCTGCTGCTGCAGGTTTCACTTACTGCAGCAAAGACCTTCCCTGAACACTGCCAGGATGCATGAGAAAGAAAAGGAAATGTCTCATCTCAGATGAGTAGAGAAATTATGCAAARTAAGGCACATTTGTGGTCCCAATGCACAGTTTAACAGTGCACTGCAATTTACTTCTTTACAAGAGTGCAAACTGCTGTTAACAAATCAGACTTTAGGAATTAATTATGCTCTGTGGGTTCCCTTTTCTCCAAACATCGTGGCGGATAGCCCGTCAGGGRTCTTCTCATCAGTTTATTCTCCAGTCACTCACAGCACTTGGGTCCTGTTGCACAGTGCAAGCCCAGAGCACTGCTGCTCTGCATAGGGCTGGGATGGGTCTGAACCCCCATTTCTTCTCAAAGCTACGTAATGCCAAATACTCAGTGGGTACCAGCTCTGATACCACAGTGCTCACTGGAAATTACTGCAGTGCCTGCTTTGGAGCMCATAACATACTTTCAACAATGCCATTAATGATGCGTATGTGAAATTATCTTCTAAAAGATACAGAACATTTATTCATTTATCAGCACACATCGAAAGTGATGCTTACACTTTGAATAGCAGGAGAGTGAGGGAAGATGGTCTGTTTTTTTCTTTTAGCTTTTGCTCCTTTTAAAGTATTATTATTATCCCTACATTCTGATTACAGGAACAAATAATTGGATTACTCAGAGCATCCAGTTCACATTTTCTGTATTGAAAAGAACTGTGAAAATCCTTATTTCCAYGGCAGGAAGGAAATAGAGATACCATAATGCAAGCATCTCATGTCCTACCTTGATGTCTCTTCAGTCTGATTACCCGTATGAATGGTCTCATGCTCAAAAGCAATGTATTTCCCAGTTCCYGATGTAGCAATTTGTGAGGGAGGCCTTTCTTTGCCATGCTTTTACATATTCGAAACCTCTGTTAGTGAGGGATTTCCCTCCTGGCAGATAACCTGCTCTGCTTGTGTGATGTGCCACTAGAGGGGTGTCTGGGATTCTTTCAGATTCGGGAGTTGGTTGCACTGAACTCAAGGGGTCATCATTTATTAAGCACAGGAATTTATAGGAGCTAAGTGATGCTACACAAATGACAGATGCTGGATAACACTAAACAGCATCAGACAATCTACAAGTACAACAAAGCCAAAAACTATCGTAAAGCACTAAAAATAGAATACACRTATCAGATGTCTATGATTAAGGCACAGATGCGTGGCACAGACGCGTGGTGACTACGACTGCTCTCTCCCTTTCCTTGTCCTTACAGGCCCAGGCTGTTCTCACCATACTCGAGCTGCGCYGAGATGGTTGATGTTCTCCCTTGCAGCTGGCATCAGGGACATCCTCACTGAGAGGTGGGTTGCTGCATCCCCAGGCCAGCTGACCGTGAGTCCAAGTCCACACTAGAGGTATGTGGCTTACTTGCTTTTATCCTTCCTGGGCTTAGTTCATTATCCAATCAATCAATGCCAGACCACAATTACCCAACAGAACAATCGGTCGATAACAGTATGGATAYCAGCAGGATGCTCAACAGGATGGTCAGCTGGTAACAGTACACATATCAATGGATATCAGTATGGGTGTTTAACAAATAACCCAATGCAAAATTCAACAGTGCAGAGATGCTTATAATRTGAACCTGAAGTATTGCTTCTCTTTTGATGTCTAGGATTACTCAGCACTCATGGGGTTATTGGAGGGCTACAGCAACCCCACAGTGCGGTGACTCTAGCTGTGGTGCACCCAGGTGCACCCAGGTGCACTCCTAAAGTCTTGAGGAACACCCCAGAGCAACTCTCTCTTCTATGAGCTGAGAGATGTTAGCTCGAAAAAATTGGTGATAATTATTGCCTGAGCCGTGGCACCAGGGGAGCCCTTGCTCCGGGTGGGAGCACTGGAATGGGGTGTTTGAGGTGTCGGACAGTGCATGAGCGCTGCAGGGGGGTCCCGCAGGATCCGTCTGGCTGCAGCCTCAGGCCTGGGGTGACCATGCCTGGACAGAGCCTTCAACCCTGGATGGAGAAGCGAGGAGGGAGATGGTGGTAGTGGCCTGTGGGGACCAGGTACTGCTCTGTGGCAGACTGGGGCAGGCAGGGCCGTGGGCTGAACCCAACCTGCCTCGATCAGGGCCCGTCTGCCAAGGGAGCAGTGCTGGTCTCACCTGGGGTTTCAGGAGAGATGTCGGGGTGGTGAAGACATCTGAGGAGGGAAAAGGCTTCAGAAGAGAGGTGTGGGTGGTGAGGACCTCTGGGGAAGGACCAGACTTTAGAGGAGAGGTCTGGGTGGTGAGGACCTCCCCAGGGAGATGAGATTTTCCGGGCACCATTTGAGGTGACTTGGACAGCACGGTCCTGCCGTGGTGCTCACCAGCCTCTGTTCCGTCTGTACCACAAGCCCGCGGTGTGGACCTGGATGAAGGCTGGGAGCAGATGATGGTGCTTTTCCTAAGCCCCATCCCCAAGGCCCAGCTAGAGCAGTCTATATTTAGCCCAGATCCCATTAATCACTCTGCTACCCCAAACTACTGAAGAGTAACCTTGCTTGCAGGTCACTTCAGACAGGCATTTCAAAGACTGTCAATAGCTTTAGGGATCCCTGCTTTTGTTTGTGAAGGAAATAATGATGTTTCTCCCCAGGACGTTTTCTGGGCTGTCAGGAGACATTAGAGGAGCACTGGACCGCTCTTGCCCCTAGCTGCGAGGCACACCGCACAGCTTCTGTTGACCGATGTTCTCGCAGACCATTAGGTATACTTTGACAAGCTGTTAAAAATGTTGTTTAAAAGATGCCCACAAGGCAATGGACAGAGAATAATTTTTTGGAGATTACTTTTTGAACCCATATTTCGTCTATTCATSGTTGTATCAGGTTATTATGTCAGGTTATTAGGACAATGGCGTGGGATTCAGCAGAGAGGTACCGATGTGAAGGGCCAGACCATCCCATGCCTGTTTGGAGACTGTCAGTGCAGCTGATGTTCCTCAGGGATTTACCCACAGAGCAAAACACTCTGACAAGAAAGCAGCTGTTACCTTTAGAAAATTAAAGTACAGCTACAAGCTGCACTAAGTCTAATCCTGAAGGAAATTTTGGCCAAGAATGTTGTAGGCGCAGGAGATGCTCAGGACTGCAGCGTGGCATGGGTCCCACCGGTGCAGACACAGAGTTGGGGACCACAGTGCCCTCCAGGCTGTGCAGGACACAGCTCTGCCACGCGTCAGCGTCGCCCTTCTTTAGGCAGTCTCAACACTATGGCTTTGATTTTTTTTTCTCCCCAAAGCTTCTGGCTCAGCACAATAACCTTTCCTGAGGCTTTGGACCAATGTCTGAACTGGTGCTGGCCAGCACTGGCATTGCACTGCGGGAAGGGGCACTCTAACGCCAGGATTTGCTGTGCCACGCGCTGCACAGATCAGCCCTCACTGTTGCAATTTATAGAAAATAAAACCAGCAGCGGTTAGTGATTTATGGCACTGTTGAAGTAAAGATTACTAGCTCTGTCTCTGTCTCATCTTTCTCCTGCCTGGCCAGCAGCTAGTTTAATGTATTTTTACTTGTCTCTCTATAATTTTAACATTTTGCTGTTTTACTTACATTTTTTCAGTGGATTCAGTTAAAAGCACATTAGACTAATAAATCAGGAGAAGTTATTGGGCTAGCTTTTAAAAACTGAGCTTCCTCTGCAGGCATCACTAGACCCTGCCAACTAGAACCTCTGCAAACCCATTAGCTTCTTCCACCAGGGAAGGTTCCTCCATAGTTGTGGAAGCAGCATAAACAGCAACTAATGTGAAAGCTAAAATTGCAGAATATTTATGTTCTGGAAGCTACAAAGCTTCATGGAGGTCCTAGACAGGCTTGGATTTATTTTTAGTGCTAAGAGCTATTTGGGCTTCAGGTTGTTTGTTATCAACTTGCAATTCTGAATTTTTTGATTGGAGCTTGAAGCCTTATTATTTGGTTTACAATGTTAATACCTAGAGGAACAATGACTGTGCTTTGGCAAACTCATGTTTATAGAGCTTTTAAAATACAGTCTGCGTCAGAAAAAGTTAAAGTGCTGCTGCATTCTTTACCCAGGAATTGCCAGAAATTTATCAGAATATATTTCAATAGGAGGAGTAGCAGAAGAAGCAAATATTATTAATTTCAGAGCCAAATATTATGATTTTTTTGTTCTCAGGTACCCATGTATTTTCAGACMGATATATATGTCAGGCTTCACTATGAAACTATCAATACAGAAGACTCATTTATGACTGTTTTTGATGACTTTCAAAAATAATTTCTCATCTATATTCCCTGCAGATGGATAGTGAAGATGATTGTGCAAGTTACACACAGGGAACACCACTGCTGAGGAAAGACAAAATATTTTGAATTGGTATGGTGATGGAAAGGGCTGGAAACGGAGGGAAAATGGCACATCAGCAGTGGTACTAAGAATAATAAAGAAGTCCGTAAGGCTGTCTTCCCTGAAGGATCATTAATGCAGCAAGGAAAAAAAATTATTCATTGGGGTAAAAAACTTGATATCACAGGTTTTAGAGAGGCAAAATTCTTAAACTCTCTTGATCCTTGAACATAGCTTGAAAACTGGCTGGGCTGGACCCTGACCCTGGAGCTGGGTCCAGCRCCCTCCGGGGCGCCACGACCCAGGGTGAAGGTCTCTGAGTTCCCGCTCCACGCTGGGCTGCCCAGCCTCTCCGCAGGCCCCGAAGCTTCAGGTTTTGAGTATAGCAGCACTCAGATCCTAGTGTACAGTGTAAATTCTTTTGGTCTTGGAGGGTGAGCCACATTGCCTACATTTCACCAAATTCACCTTTGAGGTGAGTCATGCCCATTTACAGTGTTAACAGTGCAGTGCAGTTCAAGACTTTCAAATACTGTCTTAAAGGTCTGGATCTTGGCCTCTGAGCACCACACTGGGGCTGCCGCTGGGAAACCCGGACCTCCGCCTTCCTCTCCAGGTCCGGCACAGCCCCGACCTTGACCCCGAGCCCAATGGGGATTTTCTCCTTGTACTGTGGGTAAAAGCCACTGCTGGKGGCATGAGGGTGAGCCCCGGCGCACCCGTGCTGTGCTGGAGCATGTCTCGTGGTGGGACTGAGCTGAAGCCTGGAGGAGACCCTCTCTTTCTYCTCCTCCTGTTGCTGTTAGTGCTTGTTTTTGTTTTCACTATAGTATCCTTCCTCCTGAAGCATGCAGATGTGGTCTGTCCCCATCTAACTTTCTCCATATGTTTTTGTAGCCATCCCKGCCATATTCTGGAGAATCCTCCTGTGTGGACTGAATAATGAGCAGAAAGGTCATTTTTGTGCAGTGACAGCAGAGGTGTGAGCACAGCTAAAGCACGAGCAATGCATCTCTCTCTCGAAAACTGTGTAATTTGTAAGCAAGAATGATGAGCTCACTTTTCCTTGCAGAAAACCAGGGGAATGGATGATGGAAAGAAGTTTCCCATCAGTCAGCTAAAATGCAGGTTTGCCTCAGCACATCTCCAGGACACAGCACCTGGGCCTTATGGTCCTGTGGTCTTTCCAAGCAGCCAGTGGAGGGGCAGGAGATCTGCTCCTTGCCTTGGCTTTTCTTCAGCCCCGCTGGGAGCTSACCAAGCTGAGCGCTATGTCCCTGCTGCTCTGCACGCCCAGGAAGCACGAGCCAGCTCAGCTGCCCAGTCCAAAGCCCCGAGCACCGAGGAGGAGATCTGGCTCGTCCAGCCGAGGGTAAGCGGAGATGTGCCTGACAGGCGCAACGGGTGGGCAGGGAGAAGGGGCTGCACTGCTCCGGACGGCTGCTGCTGGCTGAGCGCGCGCAGAGATGTCACGAGGGTCTCATCTTTTCCAGGGCAGCAGTACAAAATAGACAGTTGTCCTAAACGTTTTGCAGCCCAGATCTGTAAAATCTRTGCTGGTGGCGCAGACGGAGCTGCGGGCGCTTTCACCGGACGGGYGCGTTTGCAGAGGTGTTTGCGAGCGCAAGCGGCTCCGTTGGGCACCGGGCGGGGACCCTTCCCCCGGCATCCCCGGGCCCCGTCCGGCCCCGGCACTGGGGCCCAGCTAGGGGGCTCGGCCCCTGAGCCCGGGGTCCGCCGGCAGCATCGCCGGCGGCGTGCGAGGTGGGAGCGGGGCCCGGCGCCGCGGGCGCAGGGGCCGGGTGAGCGGCCGGGCACGGGTGGGGAGCGCCGCCGGCAGGAGCTCGCCCGCCGGCGAAGGCGGTCGCAAGCCGGTTGCCACACGTGTGTTGGAGCAGTTTATCTTCCTTCCATGCAGAAGCCTTTCTCTAAGCAAAGACTCCCTGCCCGGCTCGCCCCGGTGCGAGTAGGTGCGTGCTGATTTGTGGCAGCAAAGGACCTTTCTGCAATGACAACACAAATCTTCATGCGATTTTGTAAATCCTCAGATGATAATATTAACACTCTGACAAAAAATATGGACCAAGAGAGCGCTTTCGGATTCAGCAGCCATCAGCAATTCCTGGCTCCAGAAGGTCACGTGTATTTCAGTATTCACACACCAAAGGCTACCCAGAAAACGATTTGTCACTATCCATTACTCTGATCAGTCCGATTTCAGGAGAAGCTGTTTCTAATCAAAACCGTTTGGCATCGCTTGGAGCGGCTAACAGAGCCGGCGCGGCGCGGCGCGGCCCCGGGAAGCGCCCGCCGCCGCGCGCCAGC
>NW_028186617.1:121753-134205 GCF_003343005.1 Rhea americana | reverse complement strand
TCGGGCCGCGCCGCGGGCGCAGCGCCGGCTCGCCGCCGTAACCGCTTTGGCGCTCGCCACGCCGCTGGGTGCGCCCAGCCCGCGGAGGGCGAGCTCCGCGCCGGGGCYGTGGCGTCGTTCGCCCCCGCCGGCCCCCGCGGTAGTGCCCAGCTCCGAGATCCCCGCGGCTCTTCGGGGGGATCTTTCAGTAGCACGCAGATAACGCCTGCCCGTTCAGTAGTTATGCTCACTGACCGGAAGAGAAGTGTCCCGTATGTGCATCGGCGTCATTTTTAAGAAAGTTAGTGTTAATAACACTGCCGGCCCTGCCACCGGCTGCCGGCCCTGCCGCCGGCTCTCGGGCTGCGCAGGACYGAGCGAGGCACGGCGCCGCGCGCCCCGGGCAGGCTGGCGCCAGGCACAGCCCCCAGCAAACGGAAGGCTAATTCATTCCCATCACGGCACAGGACTGGACACAGCCCTGCTAATACCAGCGACAGCACTGGAAAAGGAGGTATAAAACACACTTGTCTGAACGTCTTGTCTTTCAGYTGTAAAATGCTAATAGGGTGCATTGGTTTACTCAAGTGAGACCTTAAATCATAATTAAATCGAGGATGTACTTGTCCTGTGTAAATATGATAATTGGTTCATAAATGCATAATGCTGTTAATTAGTGTGTGATCTCTTGTAACACAGGACTGTGTGTTGCTATCTCCTGAGCCCCTRAAGTTAGAATACTGTATCGCAAAAGCCAGCGCTCTTGCAGTATTTGGAAAAGAATGAGCATCATTCACTGCGATGAGGCTGCTTGGAAACTCTGACAGGAAAATAAGGAAGAAAGGAGGAGTCTACATGGCTATATCTTTTTTGCTGAAAAGCTAATAATCRCCAGGTAAATAGATAGAAATATTTTACTATTCGGAAGAGGGAAAAATCTTTCTCTTCTTCACATTCATCATCCTTGTCACATCCAGCGCTCTGCGGTCAAATCATGTCAAGAGCATTCCTGCTCAATATCCCAGTGTGAAATCTGTCATTTCAACACAAAAATGGAAAGAAGCGGGAAGAACTGTGTGCTCAGAATGGCAACACGCAGCACAACTTCCATAAATTATTCATCCAGCTGTTCATTTTGTTTCTCTTCAAGATTTGTTCGAACAGTTATTTTCGCTTGAAAGATATCCTCAGAACCAACTATAAGCAACTGGTGACTATTTGCATTTTGCTCTGCATCAGCATTCTTAGTCTAACAACACCTCACTGGAGACCTCAGGGCTTTCGCTGCCAGACTTTAATGTGTCAGCTTGAAGGAACTCCATCTGCTGGTCCCTGGTCTGGACAGCCTGAAGGGATGGATCACCTCTCTGCTTAGCCAGTCACATTTTCACAGAATCACAGAACAGGTTGGTCCCTTCCAGTCTTTGGAGATCATCTAGTCCAAGCCCACTGCTCAAGCAGGRTCACCTAGAGCAGGTCACCTAGAGTTTTGCTTTACTCTTAGTAAATTTTCATTCAAATAAATATATTCATGGAAAAAAAAGAGCATAGAATTTGATTCAAGGGAAATACGGCCCTATGCAAGCCCAGGACTCAATTCCTCTTGAGCTGTTTGGGGTGACAGTAAAATTGTTTTAGAAGTGTGTTTGCACAGCAGAGCTCCTGTCAGCCTGCTCTTGCAGAGGCACTGACTCTTCATCAGGTTGTTTGCAAGCAGACGACTTTGCTGGCTTTCTGGGAAACACAGCAGGCTTGTAGAGAGGGAGCAACTGAGCAACTCCTGCAATCCATTCATGGCCAAGGCAGGTAAAATTCAGATTGCCATGATTCAGCAAACCAAGGCAACCCAAGACAAGCTCCATTAGGGGAAAGGAACACGTGGACATTGCAGGAAAAAAAGATTTGAGCTGACTATTGGAAACGGAGGGGGCTGAGGGCTCCCTGGTGTGCAGGTGCCCTCCCCTGCAGCCCTTGCCACCAGCAAGGACAATAGCTGGGACAGTAGCTGGGACAACGGCACGTGAAGCAGAGGTTGCGTTACCATGCTGTGCGGYTGCCAGCTGTGCGGCAGCGTGGGGCCTCGTGTCTGCACCCCGCTCGCTGCGAGGGCGGTCAGAGCGCTCCGCGCAGAAAACCGCTCGCCACGTTTAARTAGCAGAAGGAGGCTGGGCACGGCATCTGGCTGCTTCTCTGACAACAGGTTAGGGCAGCAAAGAGAAGGTACAGAGAGCTTTTCCCAATAGCTAGCTTAAATTTAGTTTTTATTGCCTCAGCACTCATTTTAAAAAATAAGTTGTTGTGATGTTCTTAATCTGCACGCTGATAGCTGGTATTTCTCAGCTTTACAGTTTTCATTACTTTGTTGCTTCCATTTGTATAAAGAGAACAAATGGATGAGAATGGATAATAAAACAGCTGGCTGAAACAAATAGTTGGTGCAGTGAAAGGCTTTCTATTACAGCAGTACTGGATTTTTGAGAAGACATAAAAGTATGMCTTCTCCTGGAAAGCATCATATAAAATGAAAGTAAAAGCAAAAGTAGTCGCTGAAGCAATTGTAGACAGATAATGGCTGGATGTTTCCTCCTGAATGCTAGTGCATCAAGGATAGACTAGATTGTATTTCTCTGAGTCCAAGGGGATGGGAAAAAATCAGATAAAAGTAGATCATTTTTTCCCCCTTTTTTGATGACAATGCACCACTGTCCAATCTGCCACAAACAGCATCCCAGGACATTTTATCATGTCCTAAGTAAAACATCATTCATGTTAAAGATGAAATTGCAGGAAAATATTTACAAAGACTTGCCTTTGGATCTGTTGGCAGGAACACCAGAAACGGAAAGCAGCAAAAATGGAGTGGAAGAAGTCTGCTTTCTCCTGTGAATTCCCCAGATATTAATTTAATAACATCCTTCTGTGATGAGGTTCRTTAATGTCACTGACCAGCATCTCTACCACAGCAGTTCTTAGCATCATCGGGATTTTCACTAACAGGAGCTGCCACCAATGGGATCTGCAGCAGGAGCTGTCACCCAACAAGATCCCTGTTAGGAGCTGCTGTCCGACAGGATCCCTGGCAGGAGTTGTTGCCCCATGGGATCCCCTGGCAGGAGCTGCCATCTCATGAGATACCCCATCTCAGCACTGTCTGGGCTGTGTGAGTTTGGGATTGTTCCATGCATTTTTGCAAGAAGGCCTCATGGAAAGCCACTGAGACATGCAGGGAAGGAAAGGTTGGATGCTAGGAAAACTCAGGAAAATRAAAGTTCATTAAATCTGAAATCCTATCAGCACTGCACACGAAAGTGGATTAAGAAGAAGGAGATTGTACAAAGGCAGATTGGAGTATTTGTTCAAACACCTCTCCGTTCTGCAGAGTAGTAAAGGATCCGCAAGGATCTCATCCTGTGGGCAACCTGTTTTGAGCTGAGCGCCGTTTTGAAGCATCCCACCCTCCCTTTGCTCTGCACTTGGGCCATAATGAAGACAAGGATATTAAGTGATTTTGTAACTGTTTTATTGCAGCCTCCTCCCCATAAAGCAAAGTGTCCTACCTGGAAGGCTGGTCGCTGGGGCAAGGGAGAGCCTGCTGCAGCTGGGATGAGGGAGAGCCCACTCTGGCAGGGACGAGGAGCCTGCAGGAGCCACCTCGCAGCTCGATGCGCCTGGGAYGGTGGCGGTGGACTGTGAGCCCGCTGACGGCTGCCCCATGCATGCTTTCCTCAGCGACACCCCGCAGCCTGTCTGGGCACGCAGCTGCTTCTTCCGATGCCTGCAGAAGTGTTTGGGTGGAAGGAGGTCTTCTCCAGTGATGCRTTGCCCAGGCATCATTTGCTGGCAAATGCAAGGTCTAGCCCTTATGGCTCTAGTCAAACAGTGTCCTGGGCAAACTACTGGTGGGCTTCAGCCATGAGCACAGCCATCTCCTGGGAAGGTTCATCCATGCAGGACTGGGGGGGAGGGGAGGGGGAGTCCCCATCCCTTTCCTTCAGTCCCTTGCAGGTCTTTCTTGTGGACACACACACACACAGAGCCAGACACAGACAGACAGACAGACACACACACACACACACACACACATATTCACACTCACACACACGTCATGTGTTTCCAACCTGTGGTCCTAGAATAAAAAATTACCCAACTGCAGCAGATCCCATGAAAACTTTGATAGATACATAAAAGCCATTCAGTACTTGGCATTTCTCRTATATTCTTTAATACAAGTTTTTTATGGGTGTCTGGTTAGAAATATGTGAATTAGGAAGCTTGTTTTCCCTTAAGTAACCTATGGAGCTGGCAGYGGGGGGAGTAAAGGGAGATATTACAAAATGTTCGTAATATCCATGTGCTTACCAAGTTCTAACTATTGAAAAGGGGGGGAAAAAAGCGTTTAAACTATTAAGTAGAAWCCTCCAAAGATTTTTTTCTCTTTCGTGCCAGTGCAGATGTGCTCAGCTGCTGTTCATATCTCTAAGAGCCACAAGAACCCTGAAAGTCAGCTCTATCTCTAGCCAGTTATTAACATTTTGTTTAGTGCAGCCTTYCTGCAGATCCATCTAGGTCTCTCTTGGTTTATTCATTTGCCCTAAAGCCAGTTTCTGACACATCTTCATCTTGATACGCTGTTTCTTTTCTCATTTTATAATAATATCCTTATTGCTGCTTTCCTATACAAGTCCCTACAGAAGTATTGCAATAACTTCTGGAAATAATACAGTCTTATTCTGTATGGATTTATCTTCACTTAACGTCGGTCAGTTCTCAGCTCCTCATCAGTTGCTATCAAGCTCCTCAGCAGCCGTTCTGCATGTCAGTCTCCAATAAAGTGATTTGCTTTCTGTAGCTTTGTAATGTGAGGAATCTTTCTTCTTGTAAAGACAAAGAGTTTAGGGAAATCGTAATGCAAAAAATGTAGGAGAGACAAGACAACTACGTGGACATTAAGGGAGTCCTGAGTCTCCGAAACATGCCTTCWGAGCAACGCTTATATAGAGCTGATATTTTGTTCTTCAGTTCAAACATTTATTTGCAAGGAAGAAAAATGTCGTGAGGGGTCAGCAGAGCGGCGGACAGGAGCGCGTTGCGATGGCGCCTCGTTAGAGAAGCGCGGTGTCGCCGGCAGCGGGGAGGCTCCCGCGGCTCGCGTGCCGACGAGCAGGGCGCGCTCGGTTCTGCTCCCGGCTCGGCGCCTCCTCGTCCCGGCCGCGCCGCGCCGGTCCTCGCGCGGTGCGCGGGCACCAGCCCGTGCTGATTCGGGCCCGCCCGAGCTGCCGGGCGCTCTTCGAACGCCCGCTGCGGCCCGCTCCGGTCTGCCGGTGCTGCGAAGCGCTTCCCCTCCCGGCTCGCTCGCCCCGAGCCGGAGCGGGAGCAGCAAAACCGGCCCTCGGCCACGCGCGGGGCGCGGGCAGAGCGACCCGCGCTGCTCTGCGGAGCCGCCGCGCCCAGAGCGGCACCTCGCGTCCCCGGCCCGTGTGCATTTGTAAGTGAGAATTGCCTCTGCTTTCCCCGGGGCAGAGGCTGCGGCAGGTATGCCTCAGCCGCCGCTTGCAAACGCTGCGCTCGCCTGCTCGGGTCCTGGGTCAGCGCTGGCAGACGGCTGGTGCACGGCCGGAGATCTCGCTGCTGAAGCAGGGCGCGGGGGCTGGTTTCTGCACCCCCGTGATCGCGCTGGCCTGCAGCCTCCCCGACGGCAGGTCAGAGCCCTCGTGCACCCGAGTCCTTCACACAGTCTGCTCTGTGCTCGCAGAGTATGACGCTAATGCCCCATTTTCATGAATTAGCTACTTAAGGATTACCTGAGGGAAGTGTAATGATGTTTTGTCCTGTCTGTCAGAAGAGTGTGAGACACAGTTATTGCCATTGAAAGCAATCAGGTAAAAGGCAACTCAATCTTGTACAAATCCTTAAAAAAATGTAGGTACTTCATGGTATCAGTGTCCTACACAGTGGTGCATAGTACATGTTGACAGCCAATGAGTTTAGGCTGATATGAAGCACAGTTTTGATTCTCAGAGTTGCAAAAGACTTTTTTTTTCAGTTAGTGCTTCATTAAGGACCTCGAGATATTCAAAGTGGAAAGTGATAGCAAAAAACAAATGAGACACTCAGGTAATATCAGCGATAACAGTTGAAGAAGAAACCTACTGCTTATCTCCATAATATCCATGATTGCCTTATCAGCAAAAAGGGTTTCAAGATGTGATTGACATCTGTTTAATCATGAGGTTGGACACCAGAATTTCAGGTACTTTCTGCTCGGCAGTAACAGATAGGAGTTCAATTTGGGCATTAGTTTCTGATATTTAAGGAGGAGGAAAGGGCACCATCCGTATTTATTTAGTTCTGCTTTAAATAAGTTGTCCAGAAATGTGGATGTGTTGAAAGGTGGCAGGGACTGACCTGAGAACTGCTCACGGAGGAAGGAGAGGTCCCCACCGCACCCTGCCGCTTCCCTCCTCTTGCCCACTCGGCTTCCCGAATTGCAGCTTCTGCTCAGTTGTAAATCTGCCTTCACGAGTGCTGTAGTGCCCTTGATAGATAGTGCCTGGAGATCAGCTCTTTGTATGCAGATGGAGTAATAAATATCCTTGAAAATCTTGAAGCGAAGGCTTGCGAAGAAAGATATATGCAACATTATCATTAACGTGCATTGCATATTGTGATTACAGCATGCAATATATTCCAAATCATTTTGTCTGGATTCAGCTATGAGGATTAACAAAAAAAAGAGTTTTTATTTATTGTTCAGAGTGACTAATGTACAGAAAATATACATATTGAATTTAAATATGCAACGTCTTGTTTATAAACAAAAAATACCTGTCTAGATAGAGTAGTGTAGAAGCAATGGCCACATAATTTTTGCATTTAGCATGAATTTTCTCTATATGGATCACTAATCCATCTTTCTTCCAGGAATTTATTTCAACATTCCAGATCCCTTTAAACTCTTTTAAATCAAGCTTAAAGAGAAAGGGAATAAAATAGAGCCATCCTTCCTTCTTTCTCCTGCAAGTGGTATTTTCTTCATCCACTGGACAGAAAAGTTAACGTTTCTGAACTCCCGAAGAGAAAATATATTTCAATTATTTTGCAGAGATGTTTTGCCTGTGTTAGTAATAAATTCTTTTCTGCTGAGGTTTGTATTACTGAACTCATTGTGTTAAGTTATTAGGTGCCACAGGCAGACGGACAAGAAAAGTAACTACAGCGCAATAAAATAAAGCAAAAATAAAATAAATAAAACTGAAGTTCCCAATCTGGAACCAGCTTGCTCTGGACCAGCGGCACGGCAGGGTGGTGCCGCTGTGCAGTCGCCGAGCTGTGCCTGCTCGGACCGGAGCATCACTGTGTCATGCCAAGCTCGYCCGGCGCTCCCGCGACAAAGCGTGGCTACGTATACCTGGAAACTGGCCGCACTGATAAACATCTCCACCGATACCTTCAGCTGCCCAGGTCACGAGCTGAACAGATTCTGCACAGAAGCAGTTGCTCCAAACCACCCTACGACCCAGCATCATTGGCATCGATGGCCCGCTTTGCATCAACACTGCGTGGTCCGGCCTCTGGAGCCACCCTTGCAGCTACCACACTTACTCTGCAGCTTCACTCTGGGTTTTGCCTTTTTCCTAAAGGGATTCAGAACTGGCAGGTGTTGTCAGAAGACATGTACCTGCAGTGGTTGCTGTATGGATGACTGAATTACCAAGAAATATTTGCGTCATYTCATACTTAAATAGTTAAGTTTGAATATACTGTTGCATTTCAGTAATAGAAGTTAGGGCTCTACATTTGAAAGATTCAGATATCTTCAATCTAGTTAAGTAGGCAAAAGCTATTACTTTTGCAAAATACTTATAAGATTAAAATTAACACAATTCCTCACAATAGACTCTAATCCTAATTCCATGAATGCAACAATAATTTTAAATGATGGTGCACTATTTGCAGCATTATGAGATAAAAGCTGAAGACACGTTCTGCAAATGTGTTTGCCACTATGATTTTTAAATTACTAATTACTTGATACTTTGCATCTTACAGATAAAGCCACTATTTCTCATCCCCCCAAATCATTTCAGAATATTTATTAGCTCTTCAGTAATAAATAATTAGGCATTTTATGCGCTCACTGCCCAGAAGCAGCTGCCATTTGACGTTGCTAATGCGATSCCATGCACACCACGGCGCTGGAAGAGTCCTGGGTGAATGCGACCACGGTTTGCTCGGCCCCGCGGTCTGCGGGTGATGCAGGCGTCTCTCCTCGCCCCCGGGATGCGGTTGCTGGGGTGGGAGCTGCGGCGAGGGCTGCTGGGTGAAGGTCCGGCGTGGGGCCATGGGGAAGTGATGGAGACGGGGGCATCAGCAAGGCAGTGGCATGTCCTTGAGGGCCTGGTCAGGCTCTGGTCCTGCCTGCCGGTGCCGTAAGCAACATCTTTTGTGAGCAGCTGGTACACATCGCCAAGATGGGAGGAATGAGCCGTCATTTTGGAGGTATTAGCTGATCTAGGGGACAAGAAGGAGGGGAACATCTGCAATACAGAAATAAAACCTCCAAGAGCATGCTCTAGCGATGAACAGCAGGAATTTCTCTCGCAAGCTGGACTCCCCTGAGCTGGATTGGTGTACTTGGATCCAGGAAAACTGCCCGTGCAGACACGCTGCGGCAAAGGAAGTTCTGCMATGGATGGCTTCTGACATAATACAGAAGTCAGTCTATAAGACTGTGAATAGTTTTGTTCAGTTGCGTTGAAAAGAATTAATTTAAATAGGATGGGATGTCAAGGAGGATGATAAGGTTGTGTGGAGTGTGAAAGGCCAATCTTGCTGGAGGAGCTATGGATGCAATAGGTGATATGCTGTCTTTGGTAGCAAACCAGAGGTGTCTCCTTGCTGCTGGTCACCATATTGCAACCTCACTGCTGGCTTTGCCCTCTTTTCAGCCACCCCTCTCCACTCCTTGTTAGTTGCGGCAATGCGAGCAGCTGTAGGCTGCGTCATGAAGGCAACCATGGAGATGACCCAGAGCAATAACAGACCTGTGACATGACCTCGGTGACGCCACGCCACTCTCTGCAGCGTCCCTAGCACTTGGGTTGCCRGGCTGCCGGAGCAGCGTGCCCAAGGGCAGGAGCAGGGAAGGCAGTCTGTCAGCATGAGACAGGATTCCTCATGCTGGTTTTGATGCAGAAGGAGCCACACTATATTGCATCACCCAAAAAGAGACTGGCCCCAAGGAACAGACGGTTTGATTGCTGTTTGTGAATATATCGGAGAGGGAAAAGGACTCTCTCTTGCTAATGGCCAATGGGTGTATTCAAGCCGCAATTTAGATAGCTCTTTAGGTCTTATGACAAGTACTGGGGCCGAATCCCATGCCCATTCTGCCATGAGAGCATGGCAGCGCTATGAAGAGGGCAGTATGAGCATGCATGCGACATGAGCGTGCAACAGTGTGGCCTGGAGCAGGAATTCGCCAGGCGGGTCCCCAGCCACCCTGTGTTCCTGCAGAGGAAGAAATGTGTTTGAGTGGGGAAGAACAGTGCTGGTTGGTTCAGATGTGTCTTCTATAATTCTGCCATGTATGTGTATTTCCACACACATAAATAAATGCATATGTCCAYGCACATATGCATGTATGCATATATAAGTCTATATGAATACATATATCTTTTATATATATGAAAAGGCATAAACTCACAGAGTGGGCCTGCAGCGTCAGTGGTTAAACCGACATGCAGCTGGTTGACCATTCTCACCATGGACCTGCTGAGACAACTGCACCGGTTTCAGTGCGAGCAAGTTACAAGTTTCATGAGTTTATTTACTTAGCTTCATTAAAGAGTGGTTGTGTAGTTGCTCATAGGAGCCAGAGTGTAAGCTGGGGGACTCGAGAGTTTTGTCCTAGAAAATGCTCAAGCAAAGTCAAAAACAAATGTACAATGCATATGGTCTAAATCAGTAGTGCAAGAATAATAAAGGAATCCATGGCTTTTAGACACAGAGACCCGCTTTCCGTTGAATTGCCTCGTTAAAATGTCAGGCATAGCTTGGAAAGTTCACAAAATTGTGGCATTTAAAAAGTAAATGGGCATTTTCATTTTTCTTTTTTTTTTTCCCTTTGCTGTTCCCAGCTCCCATTTGGAAAGAAGGTGAGGATGACCATCACCAGATGACCTCCTTTGCTGTCAGGCATCAGCATGTCCCAGCTGCCTGGCAGCTGACAGCAAGGTCCTGCCAGCGCGGAGGAGATGCCRCTGCCCGTGGTGCCGAGCTCCGCAGGGTCCCGCATGCTGCCGCTGTGGGCACCTGCCGTGCCGGCCGCTGGCCTGCGCTGGCTGCAGTGCCGGGGACGGCTTTCAGGCATTTCGGGGCGGGGGGGGGTGAGCTCTAGTGACAAGGTGCCTGTTTGCACCTCCTGTGGGGAGGCAACAGCATAAAGAAAGGCGGGTTGCCTGCAAAATGTTTCTTTTTTTAATGTTTTTCCCTGTTCCCTCCTGGAGACACACTGTTTGAACAGTGTTTTCATGCCTGCACCTCTGCATCTTTGATCGAATGCTCTGCTAGCGTGCCAAGCAGGGGAAGAGGCTATAACATGTTTTGCAGCAGCTGAGGTGAAGCRGAGATTTTATATCACGCAGAGACAAAAATTGAAATGGAAATCCAGGAGCCTCAGTGTGAGACCTCTCCATCCTGCTGTCCTTCCAGGAAGCCTGCTAGGGACGTCTGATACTGCTGCCATCATCCCACCACATACCAGCCCGACATTGCCCATGAACACACACATTTTTATGTTATTTATTTGTTTGTTAGTCTTGCTGGAGCAGTATGGAAAGTTTTCCTGAAGCCTGCTTTAATCACGTAGCTGGAAAATCACTCCTGGTGGCAGCTGGGCTTTTAGGCGTCCCAACTCCTCCTCTGCAGAGCTCGATGGGCATGTGTGTCTGCAGGACTCGCATGCATGGGTGCTGCACGCACACAGCCTGGTGCTGCCAGGGTCCTGAGCATCCCAGGTCCACAGCAAGAAGCTGCAGCTGCAGCGGGGTCCGGGGTAGGACTGAGTCCGGACTGTGGCCRTCCGGAGAGACTGCTTGTTCGCATGCCGACTGAACCAAAAGCAGCAAAGTGAAGGGGTGATGATTCTCCTGGGAGCTGCTCCGGGGCCCAGAATGATCTGTGGGTTTGTGTAGCAGAAATACAATGAATTTTTATTATTTTATTTATGCATTTTGTAAACTATGGGAACATTGAGTTCCATTAGCTGCAAAGTAGCACTTCAGTGCGTGCACGCAGAGCAATCGCTACTTCACAAAGCATAGAGAAGAGACAGCAGATAAAAAAGGAAACCTTTGCAGTGGAAGTTGTCATTGCTGCAAGAACAAAGAGCTTTTTTCATAGAGTTGTAAGAAGATGGATCAGTTTTCTTTAACGCTATCTGGATTGTCTCTATCAGCAAAGGTGACTTTTTTTTCCAATAGACTGAATTCCAATAATTCATCTTGCCAAACAATTGTTGTCATGAAAGAAAGCAATTTCCAAGACTGAAATAGCAATTTCTTTACCATTGCTGATGCTCATAACATCAATTTTAAAAAAATTTATGGAGACGCATAGAAGATAAGCATGACGTTTTCAAACGGMTGCATCGGATTCACGTGCTTGCACCTCAGCAGGGCACTTAGCTGCCTGTGCGAGCTTGTGGCGTTAAGGGTCAGGGATGGCCCCTGCAGGTCTGCAATAACCAGCGACACCACGGTCTCACGCCCAGCGTGCTCTTGGCCACCCGCTGCCGGCTGGGCTCTGCCATCTCYGCCCGGGCAGCGCCGCCTCTGCGTCGGCTGCTGCAGCTTCCGAAGCCCCAGAGGTTTGCTAAGGAGAGAGCGAGGCCCTGCTGCCCTCGAGGTGGGAGCACTGAGGTGCTGAGGAATCTGCGACCACAGCACAAGGTGCAACGAGATCGTTAATGACATTCAAGTGAGAAAAAAGGCACTGATTTTCAACGCTGATGAATATTCAGCACATGACTCTGAGGGAAAATAGTGGACTTGCACTTCTTGAAGGCTGCAAATCAACCCAGATACCTGCCTGAATGGAACACTTAAGTCAAACAAGCTACTGTGCTCATGCACTATCAGAAGTGAAATTCTCTGACTTAAGTTACTCAGTTCATCAGTTAAAATGATTTAGTGGTCCTCTCTGGTCTCAAAATCTGTGTCATTAAGAACAAAATGCAACAGTGAGAAGAAAGAAGTCTTCTGTGGGACATCATGCACGTCCTGCAGTCAAAATGGGGATGGACCTCGCCAAGAGAGAGTCCCCTTCGTGGGGAAGAGTGCTCAGAAATGCATGTCTGCACGTGTCCCGCACCTTTCCCAGGGAGCACCCAGGGCTCCTGCACTTTTCCCGGGGAGCAGGGAGCACCCAGGGCTCCCGCACCATTCCCACAGAGCAGGGAGCACCCAGGGCTC
>NW_028186617.1:114214-121508 GCF_003343005.1 Rhea americana | reverse complement strand
AGGGCTCCTGCACCTTTCCCACAGAGCAGGGAGCACCCAGGGCTCCCGCACCGTTCCCAGGGAGCAGGGAGCACAACCCAGCTCAGCGTGCACCCTGCCAAGTGTTGGCACCAGGACTCCTAACTGCCTGAGCTGTTTCGGTTGCGAGTCAAATAATTATGTTCTAAAATAAATGGGTGTAATGAATCCGTCCATTACCATCTCTAAACATCATCTGTTGATAACATTAGATCTGGAAATATTTGTACCTCTGATTCATGATCCCTCAGGTAAGAAACCAAAACTGCTGTGGACAAAACTAATCTCTGAAGAAAGGGATTTATAAACAGGAAAAAGCACTTGGGATGGATTTGGCCTATTATCTATCTGCAAAAATTGCCAGGAAAATATCTTTTATGTTTCTGTCAGCAGAAAATTGAAATGTCAACTATTTTCCTTGGCAGTGCATTTGTTTTGAAGTAGCTAGTGTCTAGTGATGATAAATGTCCTCTGAAAGTGGAAGAGAGACCTTGGTTTGTACCTTTACTAGAAGATTTCTTTTTATGCTTGAACAAGTTTTGAGAAGAGGCCAATGTGATGCCAAGGAGGTTTTATTGGCATAACTTTGGGAGTARTTCAAAGGGAAGTCCTGGAGCACTTGTAATTTGAGGTAATTTTCTGCACTGAAAATGCATTATCCTGGCTCGGTCTATGTTGGCTCCAGGCTGGGGACACAGGACTCCCTTCAAGTGTGATAGTTATTCATATGGCTGATAATAACGGAATAGACACTTCCAAGCAGAAATGTGGCAAATGTGAGAGTATAGCCAGCATTGCCAGCCCCGCCTGTCACACAGTTTCGTCATTTGCTCCTGTGATACCAGAAAAATCTCTGAAATTAAATTAGTTTCATGGAAAATGTATGAAATATCATCAGTAATTCCTAGACTTGCAAGATTCATTTAAAATGACTAAGAAAAATTTTTCTCCATTCTCTGTTTTATTTTTTTCCTGAGGACAAATGTCAGTGTTAGTTAGAGTCATCACAAACACAAGTATTAATTGCAGACACTTGTATGCCACAGGCAGATGAATAAAAATGGATTTACGGAGTGCTGGAAACAGAAATAACAGATGTATGAATTACTTTTGAAATTTTCATTCTACTTTAAGACAGAAGTATTTATTTTAATATTTTGTCAAAATGGATTTTTTCAAAATGGATCGTGTTGGATGCAGAGTGTCATTTTGCTCCCTGTGCCAGGCCAGTTCCAGCAYGCAGATGAGGAGGTTGTGTGCCAGGAGCTCCCCTGGGCAGAATCACAGAACAATTGAGGTCAGAAGGGACCTCTGGAGATCATCTAGTCCAACTCCCTGCTCAAGCAGGTTCACCTACAGCACATTGCCCAGGACCATGTTCAGCTGGCTTTTGATTATCTCCAAGGATGGAGAATCCATAACCTTTCTGGGCAACCTGTTCCAGGGCTTTGTCACCCTCACAGTAAAGAAGTTTTTCCTCATGCTCAGATAGGACTTTCTGTGGTTCAATTTGTGCTCGTTGCCTCTTGGCCTATTGCTGGGCACCACTGAAAAGAGTCCGGCCCTATCCTCTCTACAACCTCCCTTCATATACTTATATACATTGGTAAGATCCCACTCATTCTCTTCTCCAGACTGAAGTCTCAGCTCTCTCAGCCTTTCCTCCTAGGAGAGATGCTCCAGTCTCTTAGTCATCTTAGTAGCCATTTTCTGTACTCACTACAGTAGCTCCATGTCTCTCCTGTATTGGGGAGCCCAGACTTCGATGCAGTTCTCCAGATGTGGCCTACACCAGGGCTGAGAACAGCGCAGGATCACCTGCCTTGACCTGCTGGCAATGCTATTCCTAACGCAGCCCAAGATACCATTGGCCTTCTGGGCCACAAGAGCACATTGCTGGTTCACGGTCAACTTGTTGTCCACTAGGAYCCTCCGAGGTCCTTCTCCACAGAGCTACTTTCCAGGGAAATGGCACCTCAAGCAGAAGAGTCAGAGGAAAAAAGGACACACAGTGAGAAATCAGATTTTGCAAGTCTGAAAACCTCCCCAATCCAATTTAACCGCTGGCAGCACAGAATTACCCATCCCAACAGACAAAGCTCAGGTCTAGGAAATACCTTGGCTGAGAAAAAGCACAAAGGACTGGAAAGGTTGGGAGTAATTTTCTTTTACCTGATTGAGTTTTCTAATAACAATTGAGTGGAGAATAACAACAACAATTCAGGTAGTTTATTAATCTTTTCCTGAGCTTGTCCGACAGATATATTCATAGAATCAGTGATAAAACAGAACAAAATATTATAGAGTCATCTACCAGGCAGAGTTTACCAGCAGTAAACAATCAGACTCCAGCGTCCCGTGGGGTACGAGCCGCCCGACCTCTCTTCCTGTGCTGCTCWGTGTGGGACCGCAGGCAGAACAGCTGCCCCAGGCGCCAGGGCAGCGCTGTGCGCCAGCGTGCCGTGACGGGCACCGCAAAGGCGCGCCGGCTCTGTTTTTCCAGCTGAGCAATGCTGAGCTGAGCAGGTTGCCCAGGAACAGTGGTGCAGCAAGCATTCTTCTGCAGTGCGGGAGTGCCAGTCACGGGGGCATCTCTTTGGACACACGCAGGGCTCGGTGAAGACGGCCACATTTAGCTTTCCTTTTCCCAAGTGCACCCCCACAAGCGGTGTGGACTGAATATGTGACAGAGCCTGCACAGGAGCAAGTAATTAGGGCTCTGCCTGAGGGTCAGACCCAATCCAAGTGCTGAGGAACTGGAAGGTTTGAGGTTCTTCACTTGGGAGTGCAATCCCAGATTTTCATCAGGTGTCCAAGATCCCTATGGGAGATCTTGGATCTCCCTTGGAAGGGGATCTGCATCAGCCAGAACATAGATCGTCCTGAAACCAAGGTTATAATGGGAAGCATGCAGCTGCTCTGGAGCAAACCAGCCACGGGGAACAGTGAGGATGGTATGGACACACCCAGGCGAGCGTGATGATATTGTGTTAGAGCAAAGGCTTCGTCAACCCAGTATCCTGTTCCTGACAGCGACTGGTCTCAAGCACCTGAGGAAGGAGATTGCTTCTGTTTATACAAGAAACAATTACTCAGAAATGCAGAGTGATGGTGGGAACTGCATCATGAGCTCCTGGCTCAGTGGAGTTTCCGTGCCCCTGAATTGAGCGTGCCCATAAATCATAAGCGTGAGCAGTGAAACTGTGTGCATTTGAGCTTGTTTCACGTGTAAGTAAGACATGCCTGCAGATCATTGTAGATATCTTACCCCACAAATTAACTTTAGCATCTGAAAGGTGGCAGAAAGTGGAGTACATATGAAGTGTCTTTGCCTGAGATACATCAGAGAAATCATGTGAGACATCTACAAGATTATATTATGTCAGATACATTTTAATTTGTGTTTTACCATTTCTGCAATTTTCTTTTGGAGCTCTGCCTCTGATCTTGAGAGGCAGAATTCATTCCTTTGCTCTGTTACAATTGGTTTCCTAGCTTAGCTTTTGTGGAGCTGAGTGGCTTTGGGTAATCCTGAGCGTACAAAGTGTGGATGGGTATGTGGAGAACACCTGCTTCATCATGGGTATTGAAGAAGCCTGAACCCTGTCAGTTCCAGGAGTCACAAGCAGCAGGGAAAATGATGAAACACAGAGTGGCAGAAAGCTGACAGACGAGGGAAAAACAGAGACAGCGACAAAGATCAGAAGTCTCCGGTCACTAACTGATGGGCCGTTAGGAAACAAAAGATGTAGTGTTGGAGCCGGCCAGCCTGGACTCTGTAACCGATAAGGGGAAACAAGACAAAGACGTGAGGTGAGACCTGCCAGAGGGCCTGGTCACAGCAGGTCCTGACTTCCAGTCACTCTGCTGCTCCACTGCTCTCGTCCCTGCTTGGCATATCTCATCTGTGGTAAGAGCAGAGTCTCTCCTCAACAAACATTTGCTGCACAGGTATAAATTCGTTATGCCAGCTAGGGTGTCACTGCCCAGCCCAGATCGTGGCTCATTGCTGATCAGGACCTCTGAGATGAGGTTCTGTGGTGAGAACGCAGAGGCCTAGAGGCTGGAGTAGCGAGGCTGTCTGCTGTGCTTGCTGCCCCCGAGGCAGACTCAGCCCTGAGTGAGAGGTGCACAGAATGACCCAGAAACTTTCTCTTAAAATGAAAAAAAATGAGGATGTTTGTCCAGATCTCAATCCACAGCACAGGCAAGGACTCTCTGTTCCCCCTCACGCTGTCTGGTCTGAGCCCTCTGAATGGAGGCAAAGGAGTTGCCCAGGTGGAGGCATCACAGCAGCTTTCCAAGCACCAGCTGCACAGGGCAGCCCCATTCCTACTAGCCCAGCAAACCATCCCAAGCTAAAACGAGACAGCAGGGAAGAAAACTGGACACTGGAAAAAAGTCTCAACATGATAGCATGCTTCCTGCAGTCAGCCAAGTTCACCAGTCCTTCTGTTCCTGACTGGCAGGTTCAACTGAAAAATGTGACCATACATTATTTAGTTAGTACATGGAAATTAGCACATAATCTAACTTTATTATTTTCGTCATTTCTTTATCTTTCATGTTTTAATAATTTTAGCCTAAAGCATGAGATTATTATTAATAATTCCATTTCCAATTTACATTCCCACTTTATATGCTAAATGTGAATTATAGAGAGGAAAATACATAGTCATGCCTTTCTAGGAGGCAGACATCCTTTAAAAAGTGTATATAGCTAAATTCTGCTCCAAAACTTTTCTACCAGTGATACCTGCTGCACCATGGGAAATAAACCTCTTCCTTTCCTTTCATGTCCAGACATGCTGGACGGGCGGCGTAGCGTCATTCAGCGGCACATCCCAGCATGGCTCAGCGTCGCCGGCCCCAGGGCAGCACAGGGGCTCTGCGCGCACCAGCGTCCTGGCATGCAGCTTTGGAAGTGTATGAACTTCTGATTGCAGCTCCCTGCCTCGGTTGCCAAATGCTATTTGCTGGTCTCACACTGAGTTGATAATTTCATGATTATCCCTTCACTTTGTGAGAAAATACAAGGCAAATGGCAAACGGATATTGACCATCAATGCTAGTAACAAAAGTTCCAGACTCAGGAAAGAATTAGGAAGGACTGGAAAACATGGTATGTTGACTGTTAAATCATGGGCAATGACTGCCTGTACATATTTTACCAAGCTTTTTCCCAGTTCTGTTACTTTTCTATGTGTTTTAGTGTGGTCAAAATCTAGCAGTTTTTATAGCTGCTTTGCAAAAAGGCCAGAGCTCCATTATTAATGCCTTTGCTCTTTAGCTTTAATTGAACAGTTCTACCTCATGGCTTGCATATTCACACACAATCTTAGCTCTGCCTCCTGCTGATATGAAATAATCAGAAGATATATGCATCTGATAGCTTTTTTGTAGGAAGACACCAAAAAGCCGATGTCTCCGTACCAGTCTTGCCTCCTCCGTGATCTGGGGTCACTTGCTGCTCCATACCCCACCCTTGCTCAGCCGCTGACACTCTGCTGGGTATTGCAAAGAAAGACAAAGGATTGCATGAACGTGCAAAATCGGTGTTGTGTTATCTTGCAAGGACAAAAGTGGAGCTGGGCAGGGGTGAGTGGGAGAGTCTGCACTGGTTCTCTGCTGTGTGTGTTTCGTTGCCCTACGAGCCGTTAGCCTGCTGCCTTTCCCCTGGACTGTGCGAAGGAAAGACCTAAGTGATCCCCAGCAGTGCACTCACACCCAGTTAATTTGCTGTCATAACCAGGCCTGAAGTCACTGCTGATATTTGCCTTCTGTGGCCTGTAAATGTTTAATGCTGAGAAGAATTCAGCTGGCAAATAGTGGTAAACAAGAATAAATGGCTTTGATTGTTATCATGCTCCACGCGGAGGCAGAATGCGCTGGGACACATTTGTTCTGTGCTTAGAGGTTGGCATGCTTGTACTTGAAAAATAATTTTAAAGAAGAAAATCTTGTTTCTTTTTAGGCATGCTAGTTGAACATGATGCAGTATGTTTAATTGTCTGCTGACTGGGATCAAAGTTGAGAAACAGCCAGCAAAAGRAGAGCAATTCTTATCACACTTTTTATTAATATTTTCAAATATTTTGTCATAAGCAAAGGAGAACATATTAGTATTATTAATTTATCATCCTATAAATTGGATCTTCCCATGTTAGYGGCTACAGCTGGGCTATGCTTGCAATAATAGCAATAACAAACCCCCAAAGATGTTTTCTCTATTCCCCCAAAGGCTTCGCATCTTTCAAAGGGTCTCAGTTGGTGAGTGAGCTGGTTTCATATAATGCTTTTAACTTCATAATCAGACAGAAATTAGCTAGAAGGACACATGCAGTCTGGAAAGCTTTGGACTGTGCAGGGGCATGTTTGATGAGAATGATATGGGAGAAGTATTATTTTAGGTTTAATTCTAATTAAAAAAAATGTCAGGTGTAAATGATTGTGAAATAATGAAGCTCACTTTCACAAGGAGGGGAAGGACTGAGAAGCTGCAATAAAGCCGGACCGGTAGGCAGCGTCTCTGGTGAGGACAACCCAGGGGGGCGCAGGGCACGGGTGGCTGCGGCRGGCGGGTGGTGAGGCATTGCCGAACGCCGGTGGAGTCACACTGGTGCCCGGAGGGGCCGGCGGGGCCGGCGGCGGGGGCTGCTGACCGTGCAGCGCGTGAGGATGTGGTCCTGGTGCCAGACCGGCGCGGACGGTGGTGGAGCCCAGCCTGCGGCAGGGCCCAGACCGCTGCGGAGCTGCGCAGCAACCGATTCCCAGGGCGGGAAACGTGTGCCCGAAAGTACCGGCGAGGCTGTCCCACGCAGCAGCCGCAAGAAAACCCAGCTGCGCAGACGGGCGAGGTGAGGACAAGTCTCCGAACGTGGCCTGGACCTGCCAGCTGCTCTCCGCGTGCACAGCCGCCAGGACGGCCGGCACCGTGGGCACGCGTGCTGCAGCCGGCCCCGCTGCCGCTCGCCTGGCTGTGCTGCCCGCGCRCCCCTCCGCGCTGCCCTTCCCGGCCAGCCCACGTCTGCCCCTTCCACRCCACCCCCTGCCCGGGTCCGTCCCCTGCCCACGCCGGTCCTGCACTGCCCCGGGCGCAGGCACCGCGGGGCCGGGGAACACAAGAGCAGGCACAACGCAGCGAGTGAATTATTCATTACAGCTTGCTCATTCTGCTCTTCTCATCACTAAAGACCTGCTTTAGGAGCAAATACTGTGCAACATTGCTTTACAGAAGTAGTAGAGTTTTTTTTTTTTTTTTTTTTTTTTTTTTTTT
>NW_028186617.1:111232-114179 GCF_003343005.1 Rhea americana | reverse complement strand
TTTTTTTAATACATTGTAAACCTGTGCACGTTTCCATCTCTGGTGCTCTCTCTCTTTCCTTTTTTTTTTGATATTACAATACATTTCCTAAGCTAGATTTTTCTGTGAATTAGGTTTTAATGCCTCCTTATGAGAGGCAGTTTTTCATATTTTATATCTCCATCAATAAAGATTTCTTCCTTATCACAAATAAAATTGGACTTTTGATTAAATATGATCTAGCAGCACTAAGCACATAGTCTGTATTAATTTCAGTGCCCCATTATATGCCAATGATATTTATATAGGTTTATATATCAAATATAGTATGTGTATATAAGCAGAGACTGTCAGAACAAATACCAGATATATGAACCATAAAAAATATGTAGAATGGAAGAAAGCCTCTTACTTTGACTAGCCAAAGAGAGCGCATTTACTGCTCCACTCTCCAAGGTCATGGAGTCAGCAGTGTGGGAGAGACCTTGCCAGGGACTGCAGAGCCCCAGGAATAACAGCCTCCTCGAGGCTGGCGCTCCTGTGCCAGATGAGCCAGAGGGTGCCAGGAGTGCTGCAGCTTCTCCTCAACTCTTTGGGAGAAGGACTGATGGCCCAACGTCTCTAGAAGCAGCATCATCCTGAAGGACACCCGTGGAGATGAGCCTAGAGAGCGCTTCCGATCCATACCTCTGCCCTCCCTTCTCCACTGTGAGATTTTGCTTATAGGTAAGACCGAGGGGAACGATCCGGCGAATTGGAGAAAGAGAAGGAGAATAAGCGTCAGTTCTGCTCTGCTGCCTCACACAATTCTTTCTTATTCTTTTTGGGGTTAATTTGACAGCAGTAGCAGCGACAGGCTGCTGCCTTTAAATGCAGCGCGCCTCCGGTGACGCTGCTGGAGCCGCTGGGAACTCTGCTCTCGTTTCTTCCGCTGTTTGACCCGGTGCAGGAATAGCTCAGCGCTGGTTCTCATGAAGCCCATCAAGATGAGCAAGGCTGGGGTGACTGATCCCTCTGAAATCCTCACCCAGGGCAGGCTGGGAGCGAGGTGGGACCATCCGTGTTCGTGCTGGGCAGGGCACAGCTGGTGGAGAAGCGAGCGTGAGCAGGAGGCGTACCGGGGTTCACGCGGTGACACTGCCCCCGGCCTCGGGTGCCCGGCCGCCGTGCTCGGGGGTCCCGGGGCCGGAGCGTGCCCGTGCCGGCGCGCCCGCCGGAGCCCGCAGTGGAGCGCGCCCRGCGCCCGGCGCCGCTGCCCCCTGCTCGGGGCCGCCGGCCGCGGCCGCCCTTGGCCATCTCGTTCGGCTTCTTGCCGAAGAGACGTCTCGGGGGGGCTGCCTCYGCCTGACTGCGGCCGGAGACGCCGTCCGCCCGGGACCGGCGGCAGGGAGCGTTTGCTGCTATTTCCCGCTCCCATTAATAACAGYGTCGCTGAATCAGATAAAAATTCTCACTGCTGTTCTAAAAAATGTGCAGCGTGTGACTCCCTGGAAACAGATTAAGATTTACTGCTCTCTGTTTTGATAACAGCTGATGAGGATGACGGGTTATCTCTACAGGGCACCATGCAATTCTTACTTCCACAAACTAGGGAGAACCTTGTTTTTAATCTCACATTTGTAACCAAATATGTCAGAAGAGTAGAAAAGGAAACAAATAAATCATCCATATTTGAAACATAGTTATGGCTCAAGTGAAGAAAAGTGTACAAATTTCAGATTGTTCTCAAGGAAAATTATAGATATGTACACTGCAGTGGAAGCTTTTCTTATCTGTTTTATGTTGAATATCTTTATTTTTCCCCATTTGCCACTATCAGAGAAGAGCAGAAAACAATTAACTTCTAATAGTTCTTGAATCTTCTCTCCGAGGCTTCTTTATGTTTCCTCTTTAAACTAAAAGGCAAGATTTCGCTATCTTGTAATGGATGGCATATGTGTGGTTCGCTGCTGCAAGCTGATGCTGTACTTTGCTTGCGTTCCTGCTTGAGGGGGAAACACTGCAAACGATGACTCTCATCTCATCCCTGTTTAGAGCTTTTTCATGTGTTTTAAGAAAAATCCTGGAGCGGAGGCTCCGAGTTAGCACTTTTCACAGAGGTGCCTGTGCTCCCCTTCCCCTGGGCGTGCCCGCGTCTGCACGGCCATGAGCGGCGGAGCCGCGGCGGAGCCGTGCTGGCCCCGRCGTGCGGGCGAGCTGCCCGCGGCGCCCGTCCCGGCACCGCCCCGAGGAAAGCGGCTGCCGAGCGCTGCCTGCCCGGCTCGCGGGGCCCGGGAGGRCGCGCTCCCGCTCTCCTGCGCTGGGGCACAAATCGCAGGGGAGAAGAGGAAGACGCTTCCATCGCGATTGCTTTGCGAAGTGTCTCTTGGAGGCGCGGCGTGGTCGCCGTGCTGCACCTCCCTGGAGCACAGCATCAGACAGCCCGGTGGCTGCAGCGGGGGCTGGCGGGAAGACGGCATTTAGTGAGGTAAATGCAGTAGAACTGTCTCCAGAATTAATACCTTAAAGTGGCCATGAAGTTGGTTGGACTTTAATTGCTATGGATGTTCTCCCTGCTCCTCAGCACAGACTGTTTGGCTGGCTGGGCTCACTATGAGGCTGTCCAGGAGCAAAACTTGCCRGCGCTGCACAGGTGCCGGGCGCACAGGCAGGAGGTAGCACAGAAGCCCAAACAGCGCTGGGACAGGCCAGGGATGCTGGAGCAGGGACAGGGAGACTGGCAGCGGGGCGCTGGCACCGTGCAGATGCAGCCGTGGGTGGTGCCTGGGGAATCCCTGCCACTGGGCAGCGTGTTCAGGCCGTTCCCTTTGCGTCCCACTGCACTCAAGTCCTCCACCCCAGCCTGCATCTGTCCATGCATCCTGCTGCACCCCAGTCCTCCACCCCAGCCTGCACCCGTCCATGCACCCCTCTGCACCCCACACCTCCACCCCAGCCTGCATCCGTCCATGCACCCCTCTGCACCCCA
>NW_028186617.1:103669-111139 GCF_003343005.1 Rhea americana | reverse complement strand
ACACCTCCACCCCAGCCTGCATCCGTCCACGCATCCTGCTGCACCCCAGTCCTCCACCCCAGCCTGCATCCGTCCATGCACCCCTCTGCACCCCAATCCTCCACCCCAGCCTGCACCCCGCTGTGCGATCTCTCCTCCTCCACCTCTGCCACCTCCCTCAGGTCACAGCTCCACAGCGCTGCCCCCACTTACAATTCTTCCTGTTCACTTCTTCTGCTGCATGCATCAGCATTAGCTTCTTGAAATACTATAAATTATTTAACTTTAAATAAATTTCAAAGTAACATAGGTTACTGGGGTGCAGTTCTATCTCACTGCAATAAGCCAAAAAATTGTCTTGATTTCTGAGGGGCAGGCTAGTTTTTAAGATTCAGAAATCTAATCTGACCTCGTGTAATATTTTGTACACTTTCTTTGGCTTAATCCAGTTCCAAGAGAGAAATTCCCTGGAAGTAACCAGTCTGAATAACTCCCACTGAAGGAAAATCCTTCATAACTGCTGGAACTACTTTTTGAGGTCAATAAATGTTCAAAAGATATTTTATTTCTGGTTATCTAGCTTGAAATTATGGTTCTGTATCATGTAGGATGCTGTCCAAGCTCCGTTAGGGTGTAAGAAATGAGTAATTTTAAGTAACTTAATAAGTTAACATTCCTGTGAAATTTGCTTTTTATCAGAAATCCTGATTCAATGATGAAGAAAAAAGTGGAGATCTGRTATTAAAACTGCACTTTATACTAAGATGTTGCAAAAGAAACYGAAGTGACAACGTGATTTCAAGACCATTAAGCAATCTGTTCACATTGCTCTGGGYGTAACGACACCTTCCCGATGCTGCGACGACGGCCGCCATCCTTCACAACAAGTGCTGATTTTGTCTGGAACTCAGACAAGTCTTGGGATGTAATYATAGTTCTAATATCCGTGCTAATGAATTTGAGCATAATTACGGCATGGAGTGATTTCAGAGGTACTTTACAGGAATACTGATCACTCTCTCTCCATGCACATGCTTGCAACGTGTGTATGGGTTTCTCCCGGGGCTTGTGGCCATGCTGCAAGGGGTTGGTCCAGCAAACCATGGGCGCAGCTGCCCGCGGACGCCCTGGCTGCCAGCGGCCGGGAGCGGGGCCGTGCACCCCGCGGCGCCCACACGTGCCCTTATCAAGGACCGTGCATGTCCTTACCAAGGGGCGCTGCACGCATGCCCCCGCGCGCCCGGTGGCGTGCCCAGCCCGGCCCCTGCTCCRCGCCAGGGGACGTGGGGCGAGCCCCTCCGCCCTGTGCAGAGCCAGGCAGGCACCGCAAGAAGCGCGAGCAGAGACGTGCTGGCGGAGGGACGGATGCTCTTCTAGCGATGCGTGGTGCAAGGGAAAAAGAAGCTCCGGCGGAATCGAAGTCTGAAGGATCCAGGGAAGGCTCCAGCTGTCAAATGGGCCAGATTAAATGGAAAAAAAGAGCCTGAATTTTACAGAATGCGCGCAACTAATAAAATCACAGAATTTTGTTCCTTCAGGCAAAAATAACATTGCTGCGCCTTTGTCTCTTTTTCATGTCTCATTTTATGGTTGCAGAACRTTCCAGGAGTCTGAAAGAGGACATTTCTCTTCATATGGTCTCTGTCTCAAGGCAGAATTTAACCTCTGTGAAAGAATATTGATTTGAGAAGTTTTGCAAAGATCAATAAAAATGACAACTGTTATTAAAAAGAAAGCTCATGGTTTGCTTTGCGTTAATGAAATATCCATATTGAGATGTGTTCTTTACTTTCTTTCAAATAATTTAATAAAGTTCAGATCTCCTCTGAGAGAAATAATTAATTGAGCAAAATGTTAATTAAGGAAAATTATTTTTTCACAGAACAGTTCTTCTAATGGAAWAACACTGAGAGAAATGGCTAAAGTTTAACTTGATTAAAATTGGTGTCAGTATTTGCATAGTCTCTCAGTGTGTGCACTCTCTGTGCCTGGCAAAATTAAAACTTCATTTAGTGATATTATTACGAATGGCCTGCAAGCATTTCTTCAGCCCTTCTGCACAGCAACGAGTTAAGACACCGCTTGCATCGGTCCCTGGGCTGCATGCCTCTGTGGGGAGGGAGGCGGGGGAAAGGCTTGAGCCCGCCGGCGTTTCTGCAGCCGGACCCCACTGGCAGGCGCCGTCCCGGGGAGGAGCGCCAGGAGCACCCYGGGCCGGGAGCCGGGATGGCTCCGGCACGCCGACGTCGGCCCGGCAGGTCCTCGCTCTCACAGTGGCCGGCACGTGGCTTTTGTTTCCTCTTTTGGTGGGCAATGTCTTACCAAGCTTCCAGACTGCTGGAAAGACTGGAGGCAAACTGGTGGCTTTTCGTGCTTTGTTTTCATCTTGTCCAAGCAGGGCACAAGCTGGAGAAGCTGCCTGCTGTGGAGGGCGATGGGGCCGGCTGAGGGATCTGTGACGGAGGTGCAGGGATGTTTTGTATCCCGTGTTCTTGCCTTAGACACCGCCGGCACTGCCCTCCCTTGGCTTTAAYGCTCCGTGTCCTGGGGCTGCCCATGCCTTGTAAGCCCTCCCGCTGGGGGAGGCTTATGTCCAGCCTTATTTGGGTTAATTGTGGGTAAGTGAGTTTTCAAGTATGAAAGGTGGTGGTACCAGAGGCTGCTAATTATCAGGCACTAGGTTCCTTCTGGCTGACTTCGATGCCCCAGCACATTTACCCTAATTGCTGCTGAGGCTCGGGTGCAATGAGAATGACTTATATTTTTTCAAAATATGCTGCTACATGTTGTTTATCAGGGGAAACTTTCTGGAGTAAGATGAGTCATTGTGATGTATTATTTAGGAGATGTTTACAGTTCTTGAGGCCAGTGGCAGCTCCATGCTTCCCTCTGACCTCCTGTTTGATGGACAGAGAGGGGGCAGTGAGCTGCTCGTGCCCTGCGGCTGCCTGCACCCAGTCAGGCTGCAGCCCATCTGCAGCAGCTGGTGGACATGCTGCTGTCCAGGGCTTGGCTGGGAAAACAGTGTTTTCTTGAAGGGATTAGATCAAGCCACTGAAAACAGAGAATCAAAGGCCTCACCTGCATCTTTCCGTCTCTGAAAACATGGCAAATTGTGGTGAAGTGAAGAAGGTGGCAATGAAGGTGATGCTCCAGCCACCAGCACACTGGGAACGTCTGGTGCATGGGGCRGAGCAGCCCGGCAGCCTTTCCTAGTTGGTGGGACAGGCCCCCTGGGGATGGTACTAGCCTGTGCGGACAGCCCAGGAGGGCAGAGAGCTGTGTGGGTAACCACCACCAGGATGCAGTGTTTTCCCAAACGGAGCCCTTGCTGGCAGGGCAGCAAGCATGCTGGGCCCCGGGAAGAGGAGATCCCATTTCCCAGCCTGCAGCTCCTCATGGATGCTGAGCGGGAAGCACAGTAAAAATCCTTTCCACAAATAGTCCAGTGACCCACATGCAAGTTCAGAAAAGTAGCTATATTTTCATACAATTTATTAGCAAAAAGAGGAAATGAACATTGTCAGACTAATCTCCATAACAGGCAGCTCTGTGAAGCTTACTTAATGTTTGTAAACATTTTAACATTCTTGGGTGAAAATGTATTTTTGACAGTACTCTTTCTCTAGTRCAGAGTTTATGAAAATCTGGCTTAAGAACAGCTGCTGCTCCTCTATTAACAACCACAAACTTTATTTTCAGGCCATAATTTGTCCCTTACAAGCCATCGTGGCTGTGCTGGGTCGGTCCTTGCTGGCTCCCCAGAAGGAGCAGGGCGCCGGGGTCCCTGGGAAGGTCCGCGCTTTGGCGAGGCTGGGGTGCGGCGCGTCGGCCGAGCACAGCCAGCAGCTCCCGGGCAGCCGGTGCGGCGCCAGAGCATTAGCGGGCTGTTGAAATAGTGCTGCATTCGCTTACTCATRTTTTTAGATGTCCTCTTACTTGCATTTTACTCCCAAGACATCCTATCATTTCTAAGTGTATTTATTATTCCCTTGTTAGATTTTTTTTTTTTTTTGCGTATTTATCTGGGTCATTTTTGTTTCACTCCTGGTTTTTATTCTTTTCTCCAGTGTATTCCTTCAGTCTGTCCTGTGCCACTCACAAAGTCCTTCATCACTGCTCACTTTTACAGCATTTTTTCATCCTGTGCTGCCAGCTTTTCTGTGGTAGTGGCTGAATGTGCAAGTTCAATTGTATTACGTGAAAAAAAATCAAATATCTGGTATATTAGATGAGATAGAAGCTTTACATTTAGCTGTTGCTTTGCATGTTGGTGTTATCCACTTCCAAATGGTTGAGGCCCATTTCTGCTCAATGCRCCACTTCTGCCCACTATGGTCCGGGGGAATCACACACTCAGTGACATGGTTGGGGGGATCACACACCCAACGCTATGGTCATAGGGGTTCACACACCCAACACCACTACTGAATTCTGCTCTAATTAAAATTTTGACTCTTGCAAAAAAAGCTCAGAGATTTGGACAAGAATGAACTATTATTAAAAATCAAAAGATGTTAACTCACGAATCAAAACGCCCTGGTCACCAGGTAATGCAAAAGCGCCTGCGGAGAGGAGCGGCTGCATGGGTACACGCGCGCCGCAGGCACTGCTGCACCCAGTGAAGCGCRTGGAGAGGAATTCCCGATCCCTCCTGTGGCGGGGCAGCATCTGCACCCTGCAACATGCGGGCAAAGCGACTGGACTAGAGAACAAGGCACTTAACATATGGCCAGGCAAAGAGGATTGCTTTGCTTTGATTTTAAACAAATCCTCCCTTTAGCACTCTGCTTTTGATCCTTGCACGTCAGGGTAAGGTGTATGTGAGACAGATGTCTGTCACAGTTTTATTTTAAAAGCATGCCTTTAACAGAAGGTGGGACACTGATCAGATTTGACATTTGAAGCAAGGAAGTCTAAAGAGGCCAGGGATGCAGAGGGATTAAAGTGAGGTCTGACATAAAAAATATTGCTGCTTTATTAGGCAAGTGTGGCTTTTAGGCAGCGCAGTTTGGGTGCTATTAATCTGTGCTGACAGATAGTGGTTAATATCTGGGCAGCTGTGAGTTTTTTCTGCTGTCTCTTCTGGTTAATAGAGCATGACRGTACAGAAAAGACACTTCAACAGTTTTACTAAATGTAATTTTGGGGACAAATAATAGCTATCTCAGAGAAGCACTGTGTCCAGCTCTTSGGAACCGTTGAAAAAGCATCGCTTACAGCCCCAACAGAGACGGTTGGGCGCTCCTGGGAGCGGTGCGCGGCAGAGCTGCGCGAGCCGGGGAGCGGGCTGCAGCRGGCGGAGGGGCCCGTCACCCCTCCGCAGTCAGGGCACTGGGGGCACGCGCCGTGCAAGCTCAGGCTGGGTGATTTCAGGCAAATCTCTCCGCCAGGACTGCAGGAGATGCTCTGCAAACAGACAGACCTGACTCATTTCTGTCCACGGGCCTCGGGGCATTGGGCAGGTCCCCTGCACCCACCCACCGCGGCAGGGCTGGTGGGCCACCCCGGGAAGGAGCTTAAAAGATTTTTCTTACTGCCCAGAGATTTTCCTGTTTCCCTGGCATCTTGCATGGGGCGGATAACACGTTGGGACACATTCACGGCTGCAGAGGCTGTGCCTGCGTTGTGCCCACGTTATCTAGCACGGTGCCATTGCTTTTGCTTTCCTTACTGCTGTGTCTGCTGCTGAAGGGCTCTGGTCTAGGCTGATAGAGGGTTTCTGTCAACATGATGGACGTGCTTTCTGGTTTTCATTTCTATGGGACAAAATATTGTTTCTATCCAAATTCCTTTTTCTACTCAGATTTGGCAGCTGATGTCAAAAAACACTTTTTTCCCCCCAGAGTCCTCATTACAGAGTTTCACACCAGGTCATGTTAAAATAAAAAGAACCTTTATAATGGACATGTGCCTAGGGCAGAAGAATATTGACATCAGAAAAAGATTCAGTGCAGGAGGGATTCAAGAACAAGACTGATTTGTTGCTTCTCTCTGAGCACCTTTTCTGGCATCATCTCAATGGCAGGGAGACCATTGCTTCCCTTCCCCTCTATTTTACAGCCTGGTATCCTATCAGTTCCCTTTACTGGCCAACACATTCTTTACAGAGGTAACAGAAAAGGAAGAAAATCTTTCTTCTGGTGTGAATTTCCAGACAGAAATCTGTGTTCATAAACCACTTCTCTGATTGTTCTATTAATAAATTAGTAACAAAATAGAAATAGACTAAAAATGATTTCATTATGTGTTGAGTGTAGTATAGCTATAATGTAAAAGATTCATGTTTAGAAATTAACTTAAACCCTTCAATGAACTATGCAAGTATTGCTTTTAATTACTGGTATTATTTATACTTTATATCACTTTTAATTCCAAGTCACAACAAAATCTGTATTTTTCTGCAAGATGCTTTTAGTGAATGATGAATATGGGGTACTTGGAGAAATCATGTTTCTTCATTAGCCCTGTGCAATTGTTTTTGATTTATCTGATTTATCTCCTATTACAATAATAAAAGTAATGATGGACCCCATCTGCTTATGACTACATGAATCAATGCATTATTAATAAGTAAGATATATTTTTGGTTGACTTATGCTGGCAAATATTGTATTTTCACTTCATGCAATGCTCATTCTCAGAAGTGTTTATTAAGGAGAGAATATTCACTGTATTAGCATTCTCCATTCTTGGGTATTAACCAGTTTATCACTGGTCCAGATTTGGGGAAAATCGGTTTAACATGGCAGAGACTGTTTGAATTTGAATTGACAATTTTTTCCCTCTGGCTTGTTGTTGCTATGGAAACAACACTTTTTTATTCACAAATCATTTGATCACAACATTTTCCATTAAGCAGATTTACATGGCTCTCGTGGTTTTGGTCATGCCTTACTAGTAACAGTTTCTCTAAGTGATCACCAGCTACGCACTACCCCAGGTTTTACATTTTTTCATTACACCAGCAATATAAAACTGTGAAATCCTCTCCAAACAGCTTTTCCTTCGCAGCAACAGCGTGACGAGGTGCGTGGGGCTCAGCAAGGCRGCGGCGCGGCGCTCCCACGCGTGTCCCATGTCCCTGCTTCCCCGGCCTCACTCTGCTCCCACGCGTGTCCCGCGTCCCTGCTTCCCTGGCCTTGCTCCATTCCCACACGTGTCCCGTGTCCCTGCTTCCTCGGCCCCGCTCCACTCCCATGCGTGTTCCTGCTTTCTCGTCCCCACTTCATTCCCACGCGAATCCCGGCCTCCCCAGACCCGCTCCGCTCCCACACGTGTCCCGACCCTGCTCCACTCCGCTCCCCCCGCGGCTCCCCCCACCGCCCCCAGCTCCGCCCCCCCTGCTCCGCCCTCCGCTCCGCACCACTCTTCTCTCTGCTCCCCGTTCCGCACCGCTCCGCGCTCCGCTCCACTCCGCACCGCTCCCTGCTCCGCCCTCCAGTCCCCTGTGCACCGCTCCGCTCCCTGCTCCGCTCTCCGCTCCCTGCT
>NW_028186617.1:74775-103364 GCF_003343005.1 Rhea americana | reverse complement strand
CCCCGCCCCGCTCCTCTCCCCGCTCCGCTCCTCTCCCCGCTCCGCTCCGCTCGCCGCTGCGCTGCGCTCCGCGCTCGGTCCCCGGGCTCCGCGGCGCGGCGGAAACTCCGCTCGCAGCAGCTCGGGCGAGGCGCGGCTGAACTTCCCCCCGGCTTTCCAGGGAGCTTCAGGTTGGCTGCAACAGATTCCCCTGCCAGCTTCTGTGTGTGTGCTCCAAGGAGCAGGGAGGCACTGCAATTTTCCAGCAGGATTTAACACGGGTGAAGCAAAGTGTTTCCTCCTGCAATGTCTTCAGAACTGTTTTGACTGAAATGTGTCTATTTCTTCAGAAAAATATTTCTATTTCCCCTCTATTCCCCCACGAAAAACATCATCAAAAAAAGAATAAAGAGAGAAAAAACAGCCTGGGGCAATCAGCTAGTTCTCACAGCTCCTACACAGACAGTTAAGTTTGAAAATGTTATAAACACTGGAAAACAGAGTATTAAACAAAAGGAGCATTGAGCAAGGAAATGAGTAGTCATGCAGTGGCTGAAAACTCCTATGGGGAAAGGAGTGTGTCTGCTTGGCACCAGCGAATAGATCCACATGGCTCTTAAATCTACCCGTGGTCCTGCCTGTCCTGGACCTGCTGCTCCTTTTGCGCTGGGTGGCTCGTCTTGGCTCACCCCAGCTGTGTTCGTGGGGGCTCTGAGCAGAAACGGCATGTGCCAGTGCCAGAGGCAACCTGAGAACAAGAGACAGCGCTGCAAAGTACAYGGCAAGGTGCACTTTGAAATTACATGATGAGCACTGGAAATGTTGTAGGCTATCAAATAGAAAATGAATGGCATGAGCGAGTTGAGTACAGCAAGAACTATACTTCCATGGAGAGGTGCTCTGGACATTTTCTATATACCCACAGTTCCCTATCTGTAAAAAGAAATAGTTTGTCATTAGATACTTAAGGGACAACTGGCATATCTATCTCTTACCTTCTATGTCTGTGATAGGGGAAAGCATGGACTTGGGTTTTGGGACCCAAGGGTATCTAAGACTGACATTTTGCTTTGCTTTGTCCAGTGTTTGAAAAGCTTTTGTACAGAAATCTTTTTTTTGTTTGTTTGTTTGTTTTCTCCTTTGTCTCTTGTTATTATTCTTTATCTCTTGTTAAGAGCTGTCGAGTCAATATATCTGTCCAGCACTCAACTCTACAATGGATATTAGTCCCTTCTAGGGTAAGCAGGTTAATCCAAAAAAGTAGTAACCTTTCTTGTTTGAGAGTGGTATCAGCTGTTCTTGAAAAAATATCTAGAGACCTGTGCATACTTTTTTCTACACAGTTCCGTAGAGACTTACTAGAATTATCAAGGTTTCAAACACCTTCCTTGAAGGTATTTGGGCACTAGAGCCACACTAGAGCAACAGGCTCCAGGTTAGAATAAGATGCTGAAGACATGTATGGGAATTTGCTGTCATTCTCTCCCTTTCTACACAGTGGCTAGTCAAAAGGAATGGCAGTGTTTAAACCACAAGAGATGTAATAGCTCGCAGGGTCAGCAACGTAACTGTGATTTGCTTGTGAGGTGAGAAGGAAGAGATACTGGCCCAACATGCCCTTGTAGACCTGTTGCACTTTGCTGCTTTGGTGCCCCAAGGCTACACTCCATGCTCGGGGCTCTTTGCTGAGCAGCACACAAAGCCATCGGAGGACATTCTCCAAATTTAGCACTGAATTGTGATCAGGCTTTTTCCTTCTGTCACTGTTTATAAACTCTTCAGAGATATTTTCAAGACAGATTGTGGCAGGTTAAAGCTGAACAGTTTGTGGAATTATAACTTGTCTCTGCCCTTCCTTGCAGTGATGGGAGTCCAAACACCTTACCTAACACTGAAATGTCCAGGCATATTTTTAGGGTTTTAGCTGTTCACAGAAACCACACAGAAAACCTTGTCACTGTCCTAGGGGCCAATGGCTCTGACACCATCATTATGAAAACCTAGTCTCCATGGAAATAGTTATTTCAAGCAAGCATTTGTTCAGAGCTGAATTTTGGCTGTTCTCCATGCATGTTCATGACGGGAAGAGGCAAATGGGAAACTGCTGCCCATGTTGGGTGCATTCAAGGGCTGGTATTTTGGAGACACTACAGGTGAGCAGTAACTACTCTCCGAATGACCGAGATGGTGGGGAGGGGAGGGGTGGGCTCCTGTGCACAGAACCGGTATGTACATCGGGGGGTCTGCTTGTGGGCACTGTGTCCCTTCGGGGCCTGGCCCCACATCCTGGCCCACTGGCATCCTCGGAGGCGTTTGCTCAAGGGGACCATGCCATGGACGCACGGGCTGGGTGAGTGGCACGGTGCAGGTCCTGCCACGGCAAGGCCAAAGTGCTCAGCAAAGTGCATGAGCAAATCTTGTTGAAAGCCTGATCCACTTCTTCCATTTCTCACCTTACTACCAGTCTTTGGAGGATTTTCCATTATCAGAAAACATCACACTAAAAGTATGGAATAAGTCCATCCTAATTTCCTTCTGCAGAGGCTGACCTAGACTCAGAAATGTCTTTGTGTTCATCAGCCACAGAGCCCTGCACAGATCTTGTGGGGAACGGACACAAGGAAGAAACAAAGAATTTTGAACACAGCCTTAAGGTAAGCAGATCCTCGACACACAGGTCCGTCTGGGTTTATTTATTTTGGCAGACAGTTACGCTGTTGACTCTTGGGAGGCATTTTGCTTAGAAAGTAAGGTCCAATCTACGGTGCGTGCAGCGCACAACTCCCCGCGCTTGTTTGGATCAGGCAGCACAGAAGACAGATGAATGCTTGGGCTAAACAGTACAAATCTTTTTTCACTTTCCTGTGAAGACTGTCAATTTCTTTGTAAAGCTTCTGAAAAAAAGTAGCACATAAATGTTTGACAACAGTTCTGATTGCTGAATAAATGCAGTAATTGTATGATCAGTTTATCATAGTTTATTGCATTAAAAAATCCTCCCCATTAATCAAGACTCGCCTGTGTACATTATTTTCAGAGAAGTTTCTGGCTTGTTAAGTACTTGTACTAAGTCTTTTAGCACAAGATGTAGGCTTGCCTTTATATTTTTGTTGTTTTTACCGCATAGTTGATGATTAATGTTCTTATTTATCATCACACTCAAGTCAGAATCTGGGCTGATGAATGTTGCTTTCTGTACTTTGCCTCCCACTCAGATATTCTCAGCTTGATCCTAATGTCAATTATCTTAAACCTGGGACTCCTTATTTACACACAGCCCTGTTTACCAGTGGTTARTGGCTGCAGCAATTAACTTTGCTTTCATTGGCTTTCCTTGGCTATTCTCTTGCTTTTTATGCAAATTTGCCATCACATGGTACTTACATTTTTAGAAAAACAGATTAATAATATGAGGATGTACATTCCTGGAAAATCAGAAATTATATTGTCTCATGGGTTTATATATTGAGATTAGCCTTGCAAAGGCCCGACTGCAGGAGGAACAAGACCTGTGCTGTAGAATACGATTTGAGGAAGCAGCTGTGTGTTTCCAGATCTCCCAGAGAAGGAGGATGACAGACTGACAGCTTGTAATGAACTGCTGACTTCAGCTCTCGGTTCTTCCATCATGAATAAATGATTTATGGCATTTGGAGGTGAGCGTGGTGCAGGAGGGACCTGCGCTCAGGTGGCAGAGACAGCTAAGCTCCTTGTTTCGCTGGGCTTGTTTGAGGTGCTGATGAAGCAGAACTTCAGAAACAGAAGCAGAACTGAAATTGACAATTTCAGGCATTGGAAGAAACTTGGTCATTTCAACGAGATGCATCAAAATTGCCATGGACCTGGAGAAAAGGACATTTCCCTTCCACCTCTGCATTCAGCTGTTCAGGGGCAGCATCCAATCTTTTTCCTGTGAAACAGCTCAAAGATTATGAGATTAGTTGCTAATTATCATTTTCATTATACCTATACACATTTTGTGATATTATAGAAACAAGATATACTCAGTCATTAAAATTAATTAATTAATCATTTTACTGTATGGCTTTCATCCATATTTTTTAAATCTGACATCAAAAATTTTTTCTAAAGTGATGGAATCAATAGGTCTGTTTCTTGGAAAAGAAGCTAGAGCAGCAGAGAAAATGTCACTGCAGTATGACTATTCTATATTTGCAGAAATATGAAAATACTAGATTATTTTGTATTTTCTGCTTTCCCTGACACTGCATCTGCCACCGTACAGCAGAGAGTCTGCAGTTATTTGGAGACGGTCATACTGTATTTAGCCATTGCTGTGGCTGTGCCAGTACAGACTACATTCAGTAGAAGCTGACCCAGAGCTTGCCTGACTGGGACGTCTGGTGAAGACTGGAGCCGAGCAGGCTGCGGTGAGGCTCAGCCCGAGAGTGCAGGAGCTTCTCAGGGAAGGCTGGAGCCAGAGTATGATTCCTCATTAAACCATATGCACAGTTCACAGTTCTCCTGGCTTTCGGATTCCTTATGGGATGAAAGTTTTTGTTCTGACTGTGGAAAAAGTTTGAAAGCAAATTTCAATAGGCATTTTCCTGAAACTGAAGGTGATGTGTGTGTAAATATCAAATTTTCACATGTATTCCTTTATTCTGGTCAATGCTCGTACACCAACCATTAATGCAAAACAGTGAGCGCATATGGAGAAATGAAGAGCCTGTAGGCAACCCTCAGGCAATGTACTACAACAGTCTGAATTTTTAAAAATTGTTCAGAAACCCAGAGATGCTGGAAGAACTATTCCTTGGTGCCTCCTGCCCTGGCACAACAGGTGATCACATCCATAAGGAAGAACAGGAATAAAGAAGAAGGAGGAAATTTTCTCTCAGCTGYCCTACCTGTCTTTCACCTAGGAGATGTGTTTGCAGTGCAAAGATGTGTGCGCAGGAGGCACCCACCTGCTGATGATGTGCAGTGTGTGGGTGTGCATGCACACTGGTGTGCATGCGTGGTGTCTTGTGCACATGCGGAGTTGTGCAGCCCCTCTTCCATCCTGCGCCCATACCGAGTGTTGCTGCGATCCTGTAGCTCAACACATCTAACACACGTGTCCTCCGGAAGCATCTTGCCATCACAGAGCTCAGCACTTGGCCTGGGGACACCTGCGGTGGCAGAACCTCCAGACCCTGCATCTTCCATCACCCTGCTTCCCTGTGGGAGCCCCGGCTGCAGAGAGCTTGGAGCGCATACATTATTGTGGCCATGTGCATGGGAAAAGAATGGGACACAAGGGAAGAATATATATTGAGCTGATGCTGGGCAGACAGAGCAACTCTTGCCTTTGCAAGGAAGTTTTTGTGATACAGAACACAAGCAGCGTTCATCTAGACATTTTGTCTGCCGCTGTGACTCAGAAGGGAATTTCTCTTTGCTTTACAACTTACTTTTCATTAATTTAAACTCAAGTTTGATGAGACCTGTCCTTAGACCAAGTTCAATGGCATGTGTGTGTTGTAGGCTATAAGACATCTATAAAACAGTACTCAAGTGGTAACTGGATAGATTAGTGGCATAAATGCATGCAGCACAGGAGAATTATTTCTATGAGCTCTCTTCAGGTGATGACAAATGCATATATGCACACAGAACTTGGAAGTCTGGATGTTTTACCAGTAAGCTGATGAAACGGCAAGTATAGTGAATTTGATTTCTTTGTGAAATCTATCAAACATCTTTAATTCTTCAAAGTCCTGTTTGTTATCTATCTAGCTCTTTGTGCTTGCTATAGAATTTTTCTCATGTGCTCTTATATTTTGTTAGAAGGGAGAACATAAACAAAAATTATTTTTCACCACCAGTTCATAAGCACAATTTTGCTCCATCAGCTTTGCAGTGAGTTGGCTTTGGGAAACAGCTGACAATATATTTCTCCCATTGTATTTAGGTGAAAATCAGATGTGCTTTTCTTAACTGAAATGTTTTAAGCTTCTCTTTGTCAGGTAATAAAATTGTACTTCCTTTTATAACTAAATGGCTAGCGATACCTATTTCAGAGGTTAACATTTCCCATACACTAACACCCTCGAGAGGCACAAAGCTATTCAGTTTCGTGTGATAAGGACACTGGCAGAAGGGTTTGAATGTTCCATGCTAACGTTGTCCAAGAGCACTGGTTCAGCATAGGAAAAAGGGGATTTGGCATCAGAGTTCATATACTAAAGTTAATCTTTGCATTTCTTATGTAGTGGGAGTTTATAAGTTGCAAGCGATTTCAGCAGGAAAACTTGAAAAAGTAGTTAATTATGAGAAAAGACCTCCRATGTGCTCCTCAATTTGGAACTCAGAGCTCCAGGCATTTTCAGCGTGACCGCTGGGCTGCAGAGTGGTCCAYCCCACCTGTGGACCCTGGAGCTCGGTGGGGGCTGGAGGCATCAGCGTGGCGTCCCCAGCCCCAACCCCGGTGGTGCGCCTGGACGTCCTGGGGGACGTGGGGAGAAATGCCGGCCAGCCCCCAGGGCGGAGGTCTTCCTGGCACTGTGATGCCCCAAGGGTTACTGCCAGGGGTTGTGACCGAGGGTCCAGCCCGGGGGAGGAGATGGCAATGAGCAGCCCCATGCCCACGGTCAGATCTGCCCAATTGTTTGTGCTTCGTTCTTCCTGGGTGCCAGTGTGTGAGCGTGCACTGCCCCAACATGGGGCAGTGTTTTGAAAGGGGGGACCTTGGTGTTGGGGGCAAGATGCCCCATGGGACCAGTTTTTTGTTTGAACAGACATGGCTCCTTGTGGCATCACTCATTTCTGGAGCAACTTGCATCCTAAGCACCTTGCGTAATAGCAGGATTGATGTAAAAATGATTAACTGTGTCTCATGTTTGAAAGTGGTATTATGCTGGCATGCTTCATGATGGAGCATTTCAGGGAGAGTCCACCTCCATTACAAACCCGGTCTCCAAGGTGGACACGATGACATGAGCTGGAGGCTGAGGTGGCTGATGTGCTGGATGGAAAATTCAGAAGGGCTCTGGGAGGCTGGAGGTGACTCTGCAGGCAGCAGAATGGTGAAGACCTGTCTGGGTGATGCACCAGCCATAGGTTTGTTGTAGTGCCCTCCCTGAGCGGGACCCAGCTGGTTCATGATGCAACTGCCACGCATGCACTGAGCGAGGTGACAGCTGGCAGAGCATGCACAGTGGAGCTGCAAACCCTGGCCAGAGCGACGGTGCCCATCCTGGCACTGTGCTTGGGGAAAAACTACCTAAAATTAGTCAATGGCCAAATGTCAAGTAAACATGACCTGTAAGGAAAGAGATGAGTGAAGTGGTGGGGGGAGCAGGAGGGGAGGAATAGTAACAGCTTCTCAATACATAGGATCTTCTGCAAGGTGGAGTAACTTGTCCTCCTTGTCCACGACACTGGAGGCAAGGAGGTGTTGAAATGAACTGCTGGACCTGCCGTGGCACGGGCAGGGACACCAGGAATGCCCCACCACAACCTGCTGCTGCGACCACAGCGAAACTGGTCCCGAAGGCAGGGACAAAGATGACTCCCTGTGCTGGATGCAGCCTCTGCACAACAGCTTGGCATGAGGAACAGCTCAAGCATGAGGAACAGCTTGACACGAGGAACAGCTCCTCGCCAGGCAGACAACCAGTACTGGAGAATGGGCATTAGCAAGTTTAATTTCCTAATATATCCAGAGGTACCTGCCTCTTAAATGGAGAGAAAACACAGGGAGGCTGGGCTCATCCTTCTGCCAACGTCCAGGACCACTCTGTGCTGCTCCTCCTGCCCAGGCTGCTGGGCTTTCTGGGGAAATGGGCCCAGCTGGCGGACCTTGCAGGGAACATGCTTTAATCTATCCAAAGTCCGGGGGTCTGAACTCCTGGCAGGGCAGGACCCCGTGGGAAGCCCCTGGAGGTCAGCAAGAGGCAAGCAGTACTGCTGTGATGTATCAGGAAGCTGCAGCCTACAACAGGGGCTGCCGTTGCGGTGGAAGAGGACTGACAGCGGCACACCTCTGCTCCAAGGCRGGAGAGCCAGCGCCGAATGTTGTCGCCCCGTTCGTTTGCAGCAGCTGGCTTCACTCTGCGTGCYGCGGCGCCGCAGTCTCTGCTGTGCAGATCTCTGGAGCTGCTCCTGCGGGGAATTCAGCACGACACGTCTCAACCTAGTGCGTAACACAAACCATAAGGGCCAAAAAGCATCAGTCAAAATTATCTTCTGACACCTGATTTTACTTTCTGGTACTCTGTAACTGTGGGACACAAAGGTAAAAGCAGCCTCAGCTGCCAGCATCTCTCCGTGCCTTGGAATTAAATATTTATATCTCCTGCAGTTCTCAGTGTGTGGGAGTTTCTAAGCTCACCATGTTAGCTAAAGCTAAAGTGATAGCTCGTGGCACTTTACCAGTGAGCTGCTTTGCAGCACTGCGTGYGCTTCTCTGAGGCTGCAGGGAGAAATCTGGGCACGCAGACCCAAAAGAGRTCCCTGATGCCTACTCTTCCAAAAAGCTGCACCAGAGGCACTTCATGCAAAACCCTGTGGTGACAACCTGTACCCTGGCCAAGCCAGGGCAGGTGGCACGGGCATGTCCCAGCCTCCTGGGTTGTATCGCAGCACCATTTGGACCCCCACATACCAAGCCATGGGCATGCACAGCCAAAAGCAGCATTTATGTTGGGCTGAGAGAGGCCATGTAACAAGAGCTGAAGCATTTTTCAGGAAAACATAACTGTGTGCTGCAGAAGTACCAAGACTTTCCAACTGGATGTATTTTCTCTTGAATAACAACTCTATCAGAGCAGAAAGACAAAGGGGTCTAAAGCATAGACTCTGTCTCAAATCAGAGAGGACCCTGCACAAGCCCTAATTACATTGCCACAGATCCTAAATGAGGTCATTCACTTACATTCAAATCTCTCTTTTCAGGACTATAATTTGGGATTGGCTCCAAAAGGCTAAATTAAGCATAAAATACAGGAAAGATTTGTTTAAAATACTTTTAAAATTAGCATTCCAAGATTTTTTTCTCTATCACTACTGTTAGTAAAGTCTTTGTTCATTTTTGTGCATTTTCAGCTTTTTGAGCAAGAGGGAAAGAAACAGTTGTGAAATGGTCTTCAAATACCAAGGGCAAATTTGGCGGATGGAGAAAACGACCAGTCTGAAGCAGATTACAGGCACTTCACAGTAAGTGGCATTTGCCTCTGTCTTCCACTTCTCTGTGTCCAGAAAGGAGGCTTCTGATTTCCCCCAGGTTTTGTGTCCATCAGCCTGAAAGGTAAGGTGAGAGYGCTTGGTTGCCTGGCTAGTAGGTGATGCTCGTGGGAACCTTGGCTAGCTTGCTAACTCACTCCTGGCTTGCTACAAGCCCAGGTAGCAAGGCTGGGTCACGCGCAACAGCTTGCACGTGGCCTGTTTGCCCCAGGGCATCCTCGTGAAGCCCCGGTCACATTGCCCTGCCAGGAGCACTGCTGTCTGGGTGGTGAGCCATGCACCACCCCAGTGTTGCTCCAAGAGGACCATGGTTTCCAGACTCATGGGAAAGCAAGGACCCAGCCGCCCTGGCCCTGCAGTGCATGAGCCAGTGTCAACCATCCTGGGGGCTTCAGGGCAGGCTCTGCTTCTGCGGGACACCATGGAAGGGCACCATGGATGGGCACCGCGGGTGAACACCACAGACAGACACCACCGATGGGCACCACTGCCCTGCAAGCACTCAACATCAGTGGTAGCAGCAGCTCCTGGGGGACAGACCTCACTGCAGTTTGCTTTTGCAGATAGAGATGATGGAGGGCTTCTCTGCAGCCCTGCTGTCCTGCCAGGAGCACAAGTGGATGAGGAGTGCAGTCTTGTCCCTGGCCATGGCATGCTGGCCCAGGTTTGCACCACACAGCCATGGCACCATGGCTGCAACGGCCGAGTCCTGCCTCCCCAGGGGTGGCCAGCAGCAAAGAGCCAAGGACCAAGACTGATCCAAGGGTGGAAAGCCACCCACTCTTGTCCTGCCTGCACCATGGCTCCATAGGTGTAAGTGTGACAAATCCTCCAAGGCTCAAACTTGTGAAAAAGTCATCAAGTTTAATGGCTACTGCTGTTAGATCTGCATTATTAAATAACCTGTGTGACTTTCTGGGTTCAGCACAACAAATCAGCAACGTATGGAGCTGTTTATACGGTGAGGCCAACTCATCTTGTTCCTAAGGGAGGGTGTGAAGTGTGGAGGAATGAAATGCAACAGAGAGCCTTTGGAGAAGCATGTATAAAACATTAATTGCGTCTGTCCACACTATGTATAAACAAATAATTTCTCAAATTGACTCTGAGGGTTTCTGTTTTTACTGCTATCACGTTATTTTCTTATTCTCTTTATAACACAGAGAGAACAGGGGGAAAGCACTTTTTCAGCAGTCTGCCTACGGGCTAAAGAAAATACCTTATTTAAACTTTCACATCTTCTCTATTCCTTTCTGAAGAATTTGATCATGAATTATGCATTCCAGCACAACATGAAATATTTAACTCATGCTCTTCAATTCCAGTTCAACTTCCCAAACAAAGAAATGAGTTTGAGAACAGCAGAGGCAAGGTGTATAGATATGAATCCACCAGTGCTTATAATGGCTCTCCCTGCTCAGCGCCCGGATCAATGGCACAGCAGCCCTCAGAAGGCTTCAGATGATTGGCACTGCCCCGTGTGCCCTTCAGTTAATTACAGGAGACACCTGGCTTAAGCTTCTGCAAATACAAATTCAGGCTTGATGCTCTGAAAATGCACCTGCAACTTTCTGCAGATTAGGAGGAAAATGTGTAAKAAAAAAGGAAAGTGTAATAATTGCTCATGGATTGTAGCCATTCCCTTATTTCAGAATTTCTTCAAGCCAGCAGAAAGCTCATAGCAGTATAAGGGGATAAAAGGCTGTAAGTGAGGACACAATCTCCATGTCCTGGACCACTTGCTCTTGCTGTCTGTGGTCATGCTGGCTTGCTTGAGAGTGATATTGGAGGAGAAAAACTGGTACAAAGCAGAGGTGAATCAGGTCAAGTGTAAGCAAGTGCATTTAATTTAATTTTAATGTGTGCACACTGTTATGTTTGGATAGAAAATAGGAATCAGGATGAAATTCTGACTTTGTTTCCACGTGTATGAAGGCAGATACTAACTGGATGCACAGCATGTTATTTACTCTGGTTGTCCAAAGTGTGTCATGGTTATTGATTAGTAGCCTTTGAGAAAAACCATGGAGGGAACTATATAGCTAACCATTTCCATTTTCCAGCTAAAGTAATTACATACATTTTTGTTACACACACAAAGGAAATATGCAATAATTTCTGAATTTAGTGTGCCCATGGAAAATGCTACTTCAGAATTAGAACAATATAACAGCTTATCTTAACCAGAGCCTGGCATTTTCAATTACATAAAGAAGCTTTTTTAGGAGTTAGGACAACAAAATCCCTAAGACATTGTGTAGAGGACAGGGTGTCATTAGTTGCTCCCTTTTCTCATTGGATTTTTGAAGCATTTAACTGCAGTGCAGAGCGTGGCAGACACGTTACCTTAGGAAGTAGTCTCTTCGATTCACTTTTTCCTGCACGTGAAGTGACACAGGACTATTGGATCTCATGGTCCTGTCTGATTGCATCAAACGCTGGCTGATTGCACTGTTCTTTCACTGATGTGCCATCATCTTGAGAAACACATCGAATTAAGTATCTTCTGGTGGACTTGGAGCATGATGCCTGAAACCAGAGAGCCTATGCTAGAAAAGAACTTTATTTTTAATTTATGAGGGTCAGCTAGTTGCTTCAGTAAACCTAGGACTTTTTCTTTCTTAGTGGTTGGGAATACTACAACCCCTGACTTGTGTTTTCAGTTAAAACAAAGATCAATAGCCTTACAAGGAGAAATAAATTTAAAATCTGTGTTCAGGTACTATGAAACAAGCAAACTAGACTTGCTCTCTCACCCAAGAGGATTAACCTGGAGCTATGATCACCATTTGAAAGTTTACCTGTGCTCCCAGGCCTAAATCTGCCCAGATTTAGATGGATTCACAGCCCCTCCAGAAAATATCCACATGTTCCTGCGAAATGGCACAAAGGCCTCAAATTTTGCTTGAAAAGAATTTCTGAAAGATTTTTTTTCCCTAGAGGTCCAATATTGGTAGTTAGAACAAGTAATGAAGAAAAACTGATGCATGATGCCTGGTCCTAGGCAAGGGGTTCTACAAACCCCTACTTATCAGCTAACCACCAATAAAACCAGAAATATTATCTCTACTGAGACCTTTCTGGGACAAGGATGTCTTTAGTGTGTTCAGCATACACCAAAACCAAATAGAAACAGGAAAGTATGTCACTGACAATATGTGGCTCATTTACACATTGGTTGTAATAGACCTTTTGTTGCAGCCTGTATTAAAACAGCTGCACTGTGATGGCTGGCGTGCCAAAAGCAGTGCCCAGGAGGGATCGGCCAGCTGAAGAAACGCCCCAGGCTGCAGTATGCATTTGCCCCATATCCTGCTTATGTTCCCACCGCCCCGAGGAGGTGGGAGGAGAGGAAGTAGGTGCAGCGCTGCCCTGGCCCTCGCCGTTGCACTTGTTCGTGCCTTGCACAGGCTCATCAGGACTCCCAGCATCTGGAACAGCCAGAGAAATCATTAATCTGTTGTTCAAACTTTTCTAAAATTATGATTTAAGCTTCAGTCAAATTAGCTTCATCCCCAGACTTGTGTTTGCTGCTAATGGTGCACTACTCAGCCACTGAGGCAAGCATGTTGAGATGGAGAGTCATGCAGTTCCCATAAATAATAAGCCTGCGGCACAGGAACAGCATCCTGTGTCAGACACCAGAAGCAGCTCCTTGCAGGGCAAACGTGAAAGAAAAATGTATTCGTGCATGTGGCAGAAGGTGGGATAAATACACTGCTATTTCCTCTCTGGGCACGTGTGGCTTTCTCTCAACCAGATGGTAAATTCTGAAAGTACCGCTCTGCCTGAGCTGTGCCCCTAAGTGTTATGGCTAGGGGCATTAATTAGGTGCTTATCATATATTGCTGAAATCCTTACTCATATTAGGCATATTTTATATATGAGGGTGAAGTAATGCATGTATGTAAATTATTCAGGCTCAGTTTCTAAACTAGTAAAGAAATATGTATTTTCCTGGGCCATTAAAAATAGATCATTTGTGACATGAGTCATCACTATGAGTGCCACGAAGTGAAGTCACGCTGAAGTTATGGCCTGTGTGCATGTCACCCAGGAGTGCCTGCTGAAATTAAACCTCGGCAGGAGAAATGTGCTTCACTCTGGCTCATTTCATGTTACTGGCCTTAAAGGGTTGTTGCATTAACTGCGGTGCTGCGCCATCACCTGCAGGAGAGCCCTGCTGCGAGGGGACGTGCAATGCGGTTGCTAACTGAAGGGACAGATGTTTAAAGGATGGGTTTTAAACAGGAGCATGCAAACATCTGGAAAGCCCTGGAGCGTGACCTGGCCTTTCCRCTCATGCAGAAACCTGCTGCCGTCGCCACAGTGCCCAGCCCTGGACATGGAGGTGCTGGTGGGAAGGGTGTCACGTGCAACCCGCTGGCTGTATGAGCCAGTGGGGCCTGGTCCCACCACTGCTGGTGGTCCCCATCCTCCACAAACAGCCTAAAATTTTCCTCTGGATGACTGAGGAGAAAAGGTCCTCTCGTCTGTTGTTTTTATTATGCTTCTGGCCACATTATTGCAAGGAAGCTGCAGAACAGAGGCAGAAATAACGAGGTGGGTTTGGGAAAGCTGGATGGAGCCCAGCCTCGTTCTTTGCCAGCCCGCCAGCGCCGTGTCCAGCTCCGCGTCCTCCTTGGCAGAGCCGCGCGCGTCGGCCCATCAAAGCTGCCAGTGCCTCCCAGCATAGTCAGAGGGCGCGTGAACAGTGGCCATTCCTCGTGCCAGTCACCAGTGAGCGCCAGTGCATCACGCAGCACCGTGGAAAGCGGTCAAGTCTTCTCGGTCACAGGAAGTCAATGTGTGTGGCCAGTCTGCGATGCCAAGCCCGAGGACGCAGCAGCCCCGGGGGGGGGGGCGGTGGCAGCGGGGCGCTGGGAATGTGCCTGGGAAGAGGAAGAGGAGGAGGAGGAGGAGGAGGAGGATCTGCTGCAGCCACAGGCAGGGCGCTGGGGGCCCCACGCACGGGCTGTCCCCGCTCCGGCGCACAGCTCGGGTGAGCAGCGTGCTTCAGGCTGCTTCCCCGGCTGTCTCCCGGGCACAGCAGCCATGCAGCGGAGTTTTCACATTACAGACATGTCAGATAATAATCAGGAAAAAATCAGTGCTGCCCATGGCCGCGACCAACATGTGGAGCACACCCTGGTGATGCTGCAGCTGTTCCCCAGCTCTGACTTCATGGTGATGCTGCCTTAGAAGCAACATGTAAAGATCTGAACTTTACAAACAGAAATACTCAATCTTATTCTTCCTCATTGATAGACAGGATTTTTGTCATTTATGTTTAATTCTAGGTTTTTTTTTCTTAATTATTTTTCATTTCTATGCATCCAGCTATCCAGGAAGTGGGCCAAAGAGACAATGTTGAGTACAAGGTCAGCATTTATCCCCAGATTTTCAGCATTTAACTAAGTACTTATTTTACTCGTATCTGAACAATGAACATTTAGGTTCTGCTTAAGCAAATGGTGCTGGTGGCTCCTCTAACAAAAACCCAGGCATCAATGGAGGAAAATCAAAAGGTGACTTTCTCTTGAGTTCTTCCTTTGCTGCTGCTTCAAAYCCAGTATGGTTACTTTTTATATTCCCTTTGCAGTTTTGGGGGTGGTACTTTCTAAGGCAAAACAGAATAATACTGAGAAAATGAAAACATTTCTAATGTTATTCTAACCATTCTTTTATTATTTGCTTTGTGAAGCTTCACAGTTTCACAGAGATGAACAAGGGGGGTGATTTTACCATGTCAAGAGGTTACCTTTTTCTCTACTTTGGGTAATTTCAGATTTGGGTTTCTGTAAGTGTAGGCACAGTGTATATGCAAGAGCACGGCTATTATTCATGTTGATCAATCAGCAACGCTAGTTTTCCTGCTCAGGRAAATCTTAGCAGAAACAGGAAAACACTCTTCCCTTTAGACAGTGTCACGCATTGTTTTGTTAAGCAAAAAATACAGTCTTAAAAACTAATAACAGAAAATCCAGATGAAGTACATTGTGCACACTCTCCTTCTATCGAGGAAAAGATAGACTCATTCACCAGATCATCAGCGCTCATTAGATCCGTATTGTGATGGGGGTTTTGCAGCTCTCGTTCCGTGGGATGGCCACGGCGACAGCACGAGGAAACGGAGTCGTGGGAGGAGGGCCGCCTGACGGAGCAGCCCCTGTGCTGCCTGGCTGGGGGTCTTCCAGGCCATCAGAGCAGGCAGGTGCTTAGAGACCAGCAGGTGCACTTATCCAGTAAAGCTCTCAAACGCAGCACAGCCCTCTCAGACCTGCGCATGCCAGCAAGGGCGGTGGAAGAAAGAATATGGCACGGGGAGCCTGAGGCAGACACCTCAGTGAGGAACAAATCGCTTCGTCCAAACAGCCCGAGACGCATTTTCCACTAACGGACCTGGAGCTTGTCTGACAGACCGTTTTATCTGAGAGCTCTACCACCGTTATGCAGTTCTGTGGATCAATAGCGGTGAGGCCAGAAGGACGGTCGCAAGYGTCTCATCTGCTCTCCTTACGAGCAGCCCTCAGGGAGCTCACTCAGAGTCACACGAAGCAAACGCCAGATTAACAGGATGTGTTTTGGAGGTCATCTGCCTTGACATTAAGGATCCAGCTGACATAGAATCCACATAATTACCTAACTGTGTTGTTTCAGCTGTTACTTACTTTCACTTGTAAATGTACAAAACAAATAAGAGTAAAAATTGAAAATTCTGGTCTAGAACTGCCTTGTTTCAGCTTCCAGACCCATACCTTAAGGCTGATTCTCTTTGCTGGACTAAGTAGCAGTTCAGAATATTCAACTTCTCTCAGATGATGAAATAAAAATGGCTCAGTCCCTCATTACAAGGAAGGTTTTCCTGAATTCTTGCCATTCCTATAGCTTTTTTCCTGATCTTATGAGATTTATCACACCCTTTATGAAATCTGCACCTCTTCAGAGCACAGTGCCTCCACATGACTCTTAGTAATTCTTTTAAGTGCCTCTTTCTATTGCTGCTAGCTATCCTCCTGTTTGAACCCTGACATTAATATTTCTCCCCTTGCCTATCAAACATGCAAATTCTCCCAAGGTAACTGCAGAATAGCTGTGGCTATGCAAAGTCTACTCACTGAAAGCAAATACAGCCCCCCAGCTCTTTTCCCTTAAGCTATTCCTCTAATTTAGAGGAGCTCCTCTCTGCCTGAATCATAGTCCTAACATTCTGCTACTGTTTTTGCTCTGCTTATTGCATAGACCCTTCCTAAAAGTCAGGGCTATAACTTACACCCCATATTAAGCCAAATCTATACCATATAGCCAATACTTGGCAAGAGGTCAGCCTGCTCTTTTAAGGTGTAACCTGCAGAATTATTTGCACCTGCTGTAATTCTGGTGAGGGATATAAGAGAGAGAAAGGGCAACCCTAAAAATTGCTAGGAGAGGAAGGAGCTGGAAGAGCTGGCTGTGCCTTTCACCACATCTTGCTGGGGTAGGTTTAGCTAGCTGCTGTTTTGTTTTAGGAGGCTTTGCACATAGCAGCAAAGAAAAAAAAAATGCAGAGAAACCTACAGGCATCAGCTCCAAGGAACAGGTGTTAACTGAATGTACAACTTCTCAGAAAAGGTATGGAACTGGATAAATGCTTTAAAGAAAATTTGAAAAAATGTATAGCTTTCAGAAGGAGCCAGGAACAGAGAGCAACAAAAGGAAGTGAGCTAAGGCTGCTAGTGGAAAGCTGCTCAACCTTAGACTAGATAGATGGTGTCCCAGGTTGATGATGAGGCTGAAGGTGGGTTGGAGCTCTCTTGTACCCCACATGGGATGAGGAGCATCTTGGCTTCCCCTCTAGTGCCTGAAGTGAGTCTCCTCCTCACTTCCATCTCCTCTTACCCCAGAGGCTTTTTAAGCAAGTGCACTGTACTATCTGTCTTTTAGCAAAAATGCTGCATGTAACTTGATGTGAAAACTTTGGTCTGGTCCTAAATGTGCTGAAAGTAACTTGCAAGGCTTCTGAAAATATGGAAATCTGTAAAACAGAAAGCTCCTCTGCATGCATGAATGTGAAAAAGATGTGCTTATTCTCAGAGCCTTGCTCCCTGTGGACTCATAGGTCCTTGCAAAGCATGTTAATGTGGGGCTTCCTGGAACATCTGGTTTATTCTGTATCCAAAGAACAACAATGAATACACTAATGGGCTTCCTGGGCCAGTCTATAAATTGAGAGGGCTATATGTATAGAGGGAAAGCTAAGAGAAGGTAACAAGGTATGATCAAAGAGCTTATTATGCGATTTACACTATTCAGTACAAATGACCTCAGCCCTTTAGAAGCCTTAATTAACACATCACTAGATATGACATTAATGCATTAATGTAATGTGTAGACACTGCAAAGAAGTAAGATACAAAGCATACATAACAGTGGGAAGGTATTTCCTATCTTTGCTTCTTTTTGCCCTAATCAAAAGTTTAGGGATTAAAGAGACACTGGGATATTCCTTCCCCCTGCCCCACACAGTAATACAAACCGATCAAAGACCAGTGTGAATGAAAGTAAAGTTGAATGAAGGCAGATTAAGCATTTAATTAAACTGAGATTTTTACATTCAAATTATCAATGTAACACCTTGAAAAGGAAACAAGTATCTCTGTTCTGAAACTCAGTTGTTATCTTTAATTAACCAGATGTTGTGAGTTTTTTTTACTAATGCCTTCAAAAGAAATACAAGTATCTTGAAAACAACATATAATGGCATAGTCTGGTGGAAAAACTGTCTTGCTCTTTCTTAACAAATGTTGATTTAAGTCTCCTGCAGTAGCTGAGTGGAGGGTTTTGTAACAGCCATGGGCATCAGTGAAATTTGAATTGTCTGGGAAATGTTTCCCCCCGTAACTGAGGTAGGGAGACTGAGCTTGTCTTGATTTCTCTGTATCCGAGTGTGTTGGCCCTGCCTGGCTGTGGCAATGCTGGTCCCTCCTCTGCGCTGGGAGCGAGGGTCCGTGGGTAGGGCGGCAGGAAGAGACAGGCCTGGCTCCGCGAGCTGTGGGAGCCGAGAAGCCTTGGAGAAGCCTGCTGCGGTGTGCAAGGGGCTGCGCTGGGCACCTGTTCTTCCTGTTCCTGCTCAGAGCTTCCCTGTACCTGGAAACGTCTTGCACAGTTTCTTATTATCAGTAAGTGTGGTCATGGTGGCTTGGTTGTGGTCTGGTTGAAGGAAAAGCTGAAAACTCCTGCTGCTTGTTGCCTTCCTCTGGCTGCCCGTGGCAAGGTGAGAGCATGAGGAACCTGTGCTTTGCAGAAGAGCTTGCTGGCAGACCAGCACGTGGTCAGCATCCGCACCTTGCAGGGCAAGCGCTGCCTGGAGGGGCACAGCTCCCGTTTCTGTCCTCTGGCACTTGGATTGCTTTTCTGACTGAGGTCTATTCTCCACAAAATCAAGGTTTTTGGTGCTCTTTCTGCTTCCAGCACTGTATAAGGGCACAGAGACAAAGTGGGGAGCACTGCAGTGAAACAGCGTGTGCAGCTGTAATGCTGTGTTACAACCTAGCAGCTGTGACAGAGGTCTTCTCTATATTATTACCATACTTGTATAATGTATATATTATGTTATACAATTGCTTATTTTTAAAGTACAGTAAGACATTTGGCTTCTGTGTGAAGAACTTAATCCATGAGGCTTTGATTTGGCCTGGAGAACAGAAGGCTGTGGGGCGCTCCCCAAGAGTTAACCAGCCTTGGGTGCATGCTGGCTGGGGCCACCGCACTGCAGGGTTGCTGCAGCTCAGATGCACACCTTACAGTGACCTGGTGACTGACAACTCCAGAGAAAGCAGCAGCAAAACTACCAGTTAGTTATGTTAGTGGGTGTGTTGGTACCCGCTGTTGCATGCGGTTACTGACGAGAGCCCTGCAGCCTTAGTGGGCCTGGCGTTGCTCCCCCTGGGTATAAGGAGAAAGCCACAAACGCTTGCATGGACTGGGGACCTGAGGACCTCTGTCAGCAGAGATGCCCCTGATGTCACCAGTGTGGTGGGGAGAAGCCAGAGAAAGCTCTACAGTGCTACAGGCTGTGCCAGGCCATTGTGGGTGCATACCAGCTGTGCAGCTGCAGGGAAGGATGGATGCTGCAAAGGTGGATGACTATGGTGCAGCTGTTCAGGTGATGCCTCACATTTTACTAGCTCTTCTTTCTCTATACTTCCCTGCAGATCTTTGTAGAGGACATATAAGATATCCGAGGATGTGAATGTGTTCTGCTATTTCAGCAGCATCTTCTGCACCAGCTCTTCCCGTCCTGCACACCTCTGTGTAGGGGCTTGTGCCATCTTAGTCAAATAGCTCTCCAGCAAGTGTTATTGTAATGCTCCCAATTGTAATCTGGCATTGAGAAAAAGCAAACTTGCTACCAAAACCTTGTTAAATCAGTCACCTTCAGCTTTGCTTATTGCTTTACAGCACAGCCCATCTCATCTCCTTTTGCCTGGCTCCTAGCCCCCTCGTGTTTCCTGTAATAGGTTCAACTTTCTCCTTCTTTGCTTACAGTTTCACAAACAATCTCTGTAGCTGGTGACTGCTGACCAGAGGGGATTCCCAAACCTGTGACAAAGCTTTTTCCCAGTATTTCTATCAAGATACCTGCTGTGGCCTCTAGCACTGCTTTGGGTGTTGCAGCAGTGGAGGCCTGCTTTCACTCTACGTAGAGTTGGATGAAATGCGTGTTTTGGATGTATCAGAGTCTGTGACCAAAGAGGAAGAGGACTGCACTGCTGAATGTCGGTTTCTGCTCCCTCTTCTGTAAGCCTCTATCCAGGCCACCTGCAGTTCAAACTGCCCGCAAACACCAGGGCCAGGGAGCCTTGGCTCGTCCCATGGACTGCATGGGAAAGGACTCTTGCTTATGCTTTTGGGAAAACTGAAGCAAAGAGAAGCCTTTGCAATGTTAAACATACCAAGTCATGTAAACATTTAAACCATCTACAGTTCAGTGGGAGGCTTAGTAATATTATGTATATTATGGATATATCTTACTGTGTATTGTAGATACAACTAAGGTACCAGGATGTTTTTCTTTTGTGGGGGGTTTCTTTAGTGTTACAGACCACTTAGTGTTTCTTGTTCCATATCTGACTTCCCTTATTAACCATGAGCCTTGATTACTGTTGCTCCCTGGAGCGCCTGGCTGTCTTGGCAATGCTGTTGGTAATGAAAGAAAAATAAGACGTGCCTTCCTCTCGCAGTAGGAGGAGGACAGGCTGAGGTATCTGGACTTGCAAATTAGCACTAGCTGCAGAGGCTTCTCTGTTCAGTGATGAAAGTGGTTTGCATTAACAGAAAATTGTGGTCTTTAGGGGAAAAACAAATGTTTAGTTTGAACAGGACTTTAGAACAGAAGTGTTACTCCTGTATTTCCTTTTTCCAAAGTTAAGAGGTGGTCCTCAGTAAAGCAGTGTTGGAAGGAATACATGAGGTGAGGTTGCCAGGGATTTCACTGTTGAAAGTCACCAACTCCTCTGTCAGTTTTCTGATCTTGTCAGTTCACTAGGTGTCATTCAGGGCTCACCTTGCAGCTCTTGTCACTGCATCCTGTCACCTGTCTTATGGGCAGGGTACCTGCAGGAGGCACCTGGGGATGTCCACAGCATGCGTTGTGTGCTGGCGGCTGTGTAGGACTGCATGGGGTCCAGGGAAGAGATCTGAGTCCAGAGGGATGCATGGACTGGAGAACCTCATGTTGTGGGCATCACCGTGGGGAGGGGGTTTCCTTGCTGAATGCTGTGGGGTGCTTTAAGCTCTAACAATTCCTATCAGTGTGGAAATATTTTAAGTTATATTTTTTTCTATTTGTGCTATCCAGTATAATATAACTGTATAATCTGATTTAGTGTAAGTGTGTACAAACATGCTGCCTCATTAACCCTGGTGCTTTTCAGCTGCCAGGAACCTGGCTCTGTTTTGCTGAGCTGTCCTCTCTGGCAGCCTGCTTGATGTAGCAGCAGTCCGGGGATAGGCTATTTTCCTCACAGAGAAGCTGACATTTCAAAGAGACACTTAAATGCTGTGCTGGGCTTTACTGGCTCTGGCTCTCACATTTTAAGCATGTAAAGTGCCAAAGAATGCCTTTATTTGAAAAACTGGCCCTTCTAGAAGTGCTGCTGGTCCCTGCTGCTGACTGATGACAAGAGGCAGGGAGCGGTGGCTTGAAGGCATTCTCTGGGTGAGTTGCACCCCCTGCTCCATGGTAGGTGCAGGAAAAGGCTTTGCCTTGCTGGGAACTGGCTTCTGTTCTGCAGCACGGTCAGCGCTTTCTTTCTCTGATTAAAGGCATTCTTTCACTGCTGTCACAGGTAACTTGTCCTGGGCTGTGCTAGTCCCACCACCTACTTGGTGGAGCACTGGGGGATTGGAGACGGCTCCTCTGACCACAGGGGAGAGGACAGCACTGAGATGTGTGTGTTCCCTGCTGCAATCCCTCCCAGCACCCTCCTGCCTTGGAAGCAAGCATGCAGCTTCACAAGGCTTCTGGGGGCTTGCCATGCATGAGGGAGTCACCATGGCTTGGTCACAGTGACAAATGCTGGACTGTCCAAAACAGAGCCACTGAACTCCAGCCCTTCTGAGGCTAGACAAAACACWCTGAAAAAGATTTGAGCCAGAACAAGAGTACAAGAACTCCTTCTAAAACTTGATTGCCCAGCAGTCAGCTTGCTTGATTTGTTATTCTATGAGCTTATTGGATGTAATTGCTTCTCTGGAGAAGCAATAGGATCACCAGATTCCTGGAGAACTTAAATTTTGGTCAAATGTAGCAAGCTTAGAGTATTTTCTACTGAAAGTAACGTAAAATATTGATGCACTTTTGTATACTGCTCATTTAAGAGATTTAGATTTCTGTTTGAACCAGTTTTTTCTACTATTTGGTAGACAGCTGAAATAGCCACTTGTGGGTCATGCTATGTCCCTAGTAGAGTATCATTTGTTTGCTAATTTCTTCTCTGTTATATTAAAGACTCATCATAGCTATATACTGCAAAACTGAGTCCTCGTTATATATTCTTATTACTATTTTATATGTTCTTATTAATATTTTATTTTCTCTTATTATATAGATCTCATCAATCTTATGATCTACATTAACAGACTCCTTCATGGTACCAGAAGAGGGGACTGTAGAAGATAAAACACCTAGACAAGGCTTGGCAGTGGATGTGGTGGTACATGGGTGGTGGGTACGTGAGCGCTGTGTGGGTCAGTACCATGTGGGGCGAGCGGGGGTTTCACTGGCTGGTGGCTGCAAGTGCCTTGAGCCTCCCATGGTGCCCGGTGGGGGTCTTGGTGCCAGAGACCACCGGGGCCCTGCTGTGACACGGGGGGTGGCTGCGGCCAGGGCAACTGTGTGGAGTCTCTCCCAGATCAGTGCTCTGCTCGCAGGTGGGACGTGGCTCTGCTGCGGTTGGCTGGCGTGTGGCGGGTTCGAGATGTGCCATTGGGGAGGAAGGTGGGGATGCACTTAGGGAGCCCTTTTGGGAGAATAAGGGACAGGAATAGGTCTTTGCTGCTGATGAATTTTTAAATTCTGCTTTTGTTTTATTTTTCTTCAATTGCAAAAGTATTCAAATAACTGTGTAGGCCCTTCCAGCGAAGGGTAGAGTGTGAGTGATGCCTGGAAATCCGAACCTGTGAAACGCTGCCCTCTGCAAAGTTGCACTGAAATACTACACGAGTTTTTCCTGGCCAGAGCTTCTTGGTTTGTCCTACCTCCTTTCAGAGCCAGGAGGACTGCAGGAATACTCTTACCTTGGCTTCTACGGCAATTTAGGTAGATCCTCAAAAGGACTGGAAAATTAAAATTAATGAAAAAAGTGAAGCATGAAGGGTAAGAAACTTTCAAAGCTTTTTTCCTGAACTAAACCCAAAGTGTGTTTCTGTATTTTATGTGAAAGTTAACTTTATGAATTAACAGAACTAACTCTTCCTACACTTACGTATATTAAAGATGTGTTTGTATGTGTCTGTTTTCATGTGTGTTTGGCTGTCAATCCTTGCTTTTTAAATGGTGTGGAAGGCATAATTATTTTGTGAAGTCCTAATAGGCTAATATTAGGCATAACGAGGTTTATTTTTGCTGGGTGAAAGTATAGAATTCATGGAAGCTACAGTAGGAATTAGCTTAGTGCACTGCATTCATGTTAGCCTGACTTTTTTCCCTTCAAATATAAATTTTTTCAAGATACATAAAAGTAAGGAATTTAGAAAGATGGGTAATTGCAGATGAACTGTTTCTCGCAAGGGTGGGGTGTGTAAGCTTTCTTGAAGTGAGGCCGACTCTTGCCCAGCCAGGCTGTGCCCCAGCAGTCGTGGCAGTAATCCTGAGTACTCCGTGTGCCCTTCCAGCGCTGCCAGTGGCCTTGCATCTCACCCTGGAAACTCCTTTTCAAAGGCTAAATTTGACAATTCTGTTCTAGAAGCTTTTTATCATTCCATTCAGCTTCTATCTCCTCATTTGCCATCTAAAACTGAGTTTAGGATCTTATTTGCATGGATCTAAATTGTCAAGAATCTAGATAAGTATTTTGAAAACAAGGATAAATCTCAAGTTTTTGCTTGTAGTTAAGGTACTTACTTTAAATTAGCTGGCTATTTCATTGTTGATAATAGGATTATGAAATCCATTTTAATTTTGGGAGGAGTGGGGAGCGTAAAGAATCAGTAAATTTTTCTCTGTTGAGTGGGAACCTTGTCAAATCTCCTTAGCAGCCCTGAAATTTTTCACCAGCTCACTGTCACATATATTGGATAATCCAATTAGAAACTTTAAATTATATGTTTTACTGGAAATATATGTGGAAATGCAGTAGACTTCATACAGTTTTAGGGTACTAGCAATAAGATTGTGACACTATTTTGTCTCAGCAATGCCCAAAGATGTGGAAGTACATATAATTGAAATAGTTCATTAATCTGTCTGTTGGGGCTGAATTTTGTAAGTATAAGTGCACCCTGTTTCTTGTTCAGAAATAGCATAGGTACAAAAAGAGCAAAAACTATTCCAGCAAGGAGTCTTTGGTACAGATACTTTCAGCAAAGCAAGTGGGTACAGATGGAGCTCAGTTTAGGAGGGAATTGGTTATATTAATTTCAGAAAACTTTCCCCATTTAGACATGGGGAAATGGCCTGTGGACTGCAGTCTAGAAATACACAATACCAAAGCACTGAAGCTGGAAGGAATGGAGCAAGAGCTCCAAGCTTTAAATTATATTGGGAAAACAGAACAGGATAGTGGAAGATGTTGGAACTTGTGTTCTTTTTGAGGGGAAAAAACAGCTCAACTTGGCTGTGCTTCTGTGGTGACCCACTTGGGAAAAAGGTGAAAACCAAATAATCTCTTTCCTAGCACATGCAATTTAATGCTAACTAGTGCTGTGTCTGTATTCTCAGTAAAAATAACTATAATAGTTTTGACATTTCACTGCTGGAACTGCAAAGACAGTCCTGGGTTTGGATGCATCTTTTATGTTTTAACGAGATCTCTCATTCAGAAATGGAAATGTTTCAATATGTTAGTTACATTTGATATATTTGATATATTCTAGCTACAAATTTGTTTCTTGAAGGATGTGATATAGTATTTCTGTTATTCAGGCTGCATGTTTCTAAATGTTGAAACTATTCTCTCCTGATTTTCCTGTTGGGAATGTTGCACATCTGGGAGCCCAAGCACAGCGAGGGAGTCTGCCAAGGAGCACATAATGCAGTGCTGCAGGGGCTCTTTAAGTGTGAACCCGTTCATCAAGGCCTTAATCTCAAGATACTTAGCTCTTGGAAGGCTGCAGCAACCTTTGCTATATAGCACCAAAATGGATTTTAATTTCCTGACATAATGGAAAAGATGAGATCAAACTTTCTAAACTTTTCAAAGGATTTGTTCTGCACTACTTAGCATTTGGTGAGTTTTTGCGATGCTCAGAGTCACTTTTTTGTCTTCTGATTACTGTTCTGTAATTGTAACAAATGCTTCTTGATGGTATTTCAGCTGCACTTAGTTAACCTATGTGCATTTGTCTAGCATAAGGGTTTACAACAACTTTTACCCTTTTAATACTGATTTTCTCCTTGTCTCCACAGTATTACAAAGAATTACTGATTGTGCATATATAAATATTTAAAAATGTTTACCATCATTTTAACAACTGGTCATATAATTAACCAGGTAAACACTGAGTATATGAAAAAAGTAGATGCTAATACTTTCACACCTCAACAATGCCTTATTTTTTGCTGTGATTTTTTTCTCTTGTTTTCTGATATTTATGAAGGAACATTTAGTTGTTGTTTCATCATTTTCCCTTGCTCCTCCTTCCTATGTGGAAGTCTGAACATCCTCTTTTAACTTTATTTTTGGAGACAAAGTTTGAGTTTTCTGGTTAAACCTTTAACATGAGGATGATGAGCAGCGCTTGTTGCGGCAGCATGCTGGGCGCTGCTGGGCTGCGTGCAGGGGCAGGACTGCAGGTTTTGCAGTGACCGTAAGTCACAGCCTACTTCCCGCTCTGGGACGAGTAAGTGCTGTAGYGGTACCAGATTGAATCAGCTTCCCCGATAAGTTGTGGCAGGGCCAGGCTGCAGGACTCTGCAGCAACACTCCCACCACGAGACCTTACTGAACAGGGGAGCAGAGGCTTCCCAAGAAGCCTGATGGCTGCTATCTCCTGGGAGAACAGCTCTGGCTGCATCTTTGCCCTTACCACCTTGTACCCTTTTGTCTCCCAGCCTGGGAGCAGGCTTGCTTCAGAGACCTTTATTCCTTCTCAAAATCTGTCTGAAATTGGTGAACAGGTTAGGACTTGTTAGGGACACAGGCAGCATGAGGAAACAAGAGTAAACATTTCAGATCTCATTTTCAGTCCAGCATGGACCTGAAATAAATCTCAGCCACTGAGTTTTTCACAGGGTCCTAGGGAATTCTCATTTTCTGGATAGAAGGCTTTCAACAAATTATTTTGTTCCCATGTGACCTCTTCTGTGTTGCCTTGCTTATTGCTGAGGCTATATGGTGATATTAAGATGAACTTTCTGTACCTATCACAATGTTTTCTAATGTGAGGGCAACCAGTTTAAGTTTGTGCTGTTTGAGGGCACCACAAGGAGTTATCTGCTCATGGCACTTATGCCATGTGTGGGCATAAGACGCAGGACAGATGAGTCATGAAGGACAGGTAGCAGCTGTGAACAAGCATGTTTCTAAAGCAGCAGCAATGCTCACAGGCTGGTGGGCTTTGGAGTTCATGCAGTGGATGCAGAGCCTAACTGCAAATGCATGCCATCCCCAGAGCCCTGGCCACTCGTGCAATAACTGATTGCTATGTGTGCTGCTGTTGGAAATGGGTTATCCTCCCTGAAGGATTAAAGGGCCTTTGGGAACACAGCAATCCTCTGCAGAGGTGGTGGGACACCCCTGTGTCACCATGCTTCAGCAGTGAAGGTGCAAGATCACCTGTCTGTTTACAGCAATAGTCTAGGGAAATTCTGAGCAGGTCTGTACTTCCTGGTGGCCTTGTGTATAGGGGCTGCACTCCTGCTTAGAATAGTGCAAAATACTGTTCAGAGCCAGGTTATATCCTCCCTCTTCCATTGCTGGCTTTTAAGGGTAGCAGTGAACCAGCTGTTAGCAAGGCAGACCATGTTCTCCCCTGTCAGGAAGGCTGCTTACCAGGCTTCATGCTTCTAGGCCATGCAAGGAAACTGCAGCTGGGAAACTTTCATGCTGTAGCTGGCATGCTCCTAGTCTGAATAAAAATGGAAATAAGTGTTTTTATTTTTTAAAAAAGTAAAAGCGCCAGTAGATGGCACTCATGATACGCAGCAGATTTTGAGTTTTGTAGGAGAAGAGAAAATTTATTCATTCTCTTGTGCGTTTTGGCTGGCCTTCATTTGACAGTTTTGTATTCAGCTACTGACATGTATGGCTCAGTGGAAGCTGAGGGCAGCAAGGACCCTGGCAAGAGAAGGATGAGATCCAGATGTTTCCAATGCCAGCAGTGCTCCTGCTCCTGCCTCAAATGGTCTGGGCTGCCCATGGGGTTTACGTGCACTGCAGAAAGATGCCGGGTGCTTCGTGCGCCTGGCATGCGGCTAATCACAAACTGGGCATGTTTCCAAGGGCTGTCCTTGCTCACACTTTGAGCTTCCTTTTTCTAAAGAAAATCCATCAGTGCAGGATGTCACTGGAGAGGTGAGTTTGTCTGTTTTAATGTGAAGTCAGCTCAGTTTCTAAATGGGTTACTGGCTGATTCATCAATCTGCATTCAGCTTCTGCAATCACACCCCTTCCTATAGCTCTTGTACTCCCTAACATGCTGGTCTCAGGCATGGGAACAGGACTTCAGCAGGGCACAGCTTCAGGATAATATCATAACATGAAGTGAGTGATTGTTTGATATGACTTTCAAAAACATCAGTAAAACAAGTGTCAAAACCCCACTTCAAATTATTTGGAACTGACACATGTTTATTCAGTCCTTGCAGGCAAGGCTTGTGTACCAGCCTTGTGGAGGGAAAGGAACAACTAATGGTGACAGCACAACAGGTTGGGAGCTGCTTGGAGAAACAATGTGCACAGCTCTATGGGGCTAGGTGGGACTTGACATGGATGCTAAAAGAGCTGTTCAGTGTGATGGAGATGCTGCTATCACCTGAAATCATCACTGGGAGGGGACCCTGATGACTGGAAAAATAAACAATATGACACTAATATTTAAGAACAGGAAGGCCTGGCAAGGGTGTTGTGAAGTTTAAGAAGCAGCAGGGCCAAGTCCTGCCCCAGGGCAGGATCACTCTGTGCATTGACACAGGCTGGAAGGACTGCTGAGCACAGCCACGCTGACAAGAGTTGGGGGACACCATGCCAAGTAAGAGCCAAGGTTGTGCTCCGCAGCAGATGGGGCAAGCAGGTGCCTTGGCTGCATGAGAAGTATGGTCAGCCTGTTGTGGAATGTTGATGTCCTCTCTGCTCAAGCAGGTGAGGGCATAGCTGGGATACCATGTCCACTTTCAAGTCTGCAGCAAGAGGGTTGTGGAGCTGGAGTGGATCAGGCAGATGGCTGCCTGATGGCTGGGTGTCCAGGGAGTGTGACCACAAGAGTGTGGAGGGTGACCAGGCTGTTCAGCCTGGCTGTGGGGAGATGATGGGCTGGTTGAGGCACAGCCTGTGGCTGCCTGATGAGGACTTACCCTATGAAACCAAGGAGCTAGTGGAGCCCAGCTGTTCTCAGCACTGCTGGGTACCTGACAAGGGCCTGTGGTGAGACTAGTGCCTGGGAGGCTAGCAGACACTGGGAAGCTCCTCATAGATCAGGAGGGCGGTGCAGAGGTGGGATAGGTGCCAATGATTCTGCATAATATTCTAGGTAAGTGAGGTAGTTTTTTTTTTTGGGGGGGG
>NW_028186617.1:70324-74759 GCF_003343005.1 Rhea americana | reverse complement strand
TGAGTGAACTCACTATCAGCATCTGCAGCTTTGCGAGGTATTTTTTTTTTTTGGGGGGGGGAAGGGGGGAGTCTAAAACTAGAAATGCTTAATTTTGTATATTCATGCTTTGATCCTTTCTTTCTCTTAAAAAGCTCTTTCTAAAAGGTCACTTGGTGTGATGCATAGTTTATATGATGCATAGTTTATATGATGCATAGTGAATTATAAAATATTATAATTTCTCAAGATTAAGGATATATGATTTGTCCACAATTTAGATTTTTATTGTGATTTTTATTGTGAAAATTTCTGTTCTATTACTTCTGGGATAGGCATCGAGAAGAACAGTTATCTTAAATACAGATGCATTACTGAATARGTTTTTTTTTTTAACAAGCATTTAAAACTCATGGAAGGTATTGCTGTAATGACTTCACATGAAGAACTGTGTATCCAGTTCCTCCTGAATATGATCAGCAGTGATGCACACTTGTAAAACAGTTGTTCCATCACAGATGAAAACAGTGTATTCACTGTGTAATTCAGGCTCTGGTAAAATAAGCATGGTATTCCTGAGAATTTTGTACAAATAATGCCTGAGAGAGACAACTGATAATCCTGTGTAAATAGGTTTTAGCTAAATATTACAGGGCTATTAGGAAACTAGAATCCTATGTGTAAGTAGACATATCTGTCTTGCTCCTTGTAGATTAGTACAGTGTCTCTTAAGTCAACAGTTAATACATTATTAAAATATTTACTAGTCTTTTGCTCCCATGCTTCAGAGCATTTGTGCCTTTCAGATAAGGAGCGTTTGTTCTTCCACGGATCAGAGAACGCACGATGCAGAGGTCTGCAGCTTTAACCCCGGCTTACTGATACAGAAACACAGTCCCAGAGAACTGACAGGGCTTGTGCAGAAGTCCCTTGGTGCGTCAAATCCCTTGTCTGAGCCGGGGCGGAGGGCAGATCCGCTGGCCCCCACAGCACTTTAATCACTGAGTACAGTGCAGGAATGAAAGATGAGTAAATACCTAATGAGGAGGCAGTACGCTGCCTACCACAGTGATCCTGTCTCGCCGCACCGGATGCCTGCCTGGAGGACACGGTGTGCCAGACGCTGGCGAGCCTCGTGCTGGGGCTCTGAGCTCGACTCGGAGCTGTCCTGTTCCTGCCAGAAGGATCACTGCAGCTGGAGCAGGTCATGCTGGTCACATGGGGCCCTTTTTGGGGGGGATGTGGGGGTGGACTGTGACCATCAGAACACTTAGTTTCCCCTCTTTCCTTATCCCCCCATCCAAAAAATCATCCAGAACCCAATTCCAAGAAATTGAATGAGATCTTTGAAAAGTATGTCTGGTTCATTTTAATGGTTTATTTGTGAGGATTCAAGTTTGTCACCAACCTTGAGTRGCATCGTAATGTATTTCATTGGTACAAAATGAGCATTTTAAGATTATAGTTTTATTGGTGAAAAAGCACACAAGGTTCTGCATGTTGACTGTCTTGTATCCTTGCTGATGTGTGAGGCTAACAGATTTTGTAGGTCTTGGCACTCTGGGGAGCACTAACAGCTATAACGTAGAGCAGCAGARACTGTTCCATATCTGCCCTTGGAAGGCTTTCTTAAAAGATAGTAATTTCCTTTTATATTTTTTTCTTTTTTGAGACTTGCATGGAATATCTGTGCAACTGGAAATGAGTAAATATGCTCCTCAGCTCCTAAAATAGTGCTAGCCTGTGACGAGCAGCACAAGCTGGGTGTGCTACTGGCCATAAGATGTGGCACATGCTGTACACTAGAACTTGGCAGCTCTTTACTGCTTGATGTGTGCTGGTGATAATCACAATGATGGAAACAGTTTTAGCAAGAATTTTTAATGGGCATAAAATAGTGACTATTTTAAGTGTAAAAATAAGAGACTGGCTGCATTTCTGACTTCATTTCCATGAGCACCCTCTGCTTATAAATACCTCCTATTTGCATTGAATTGTTTATGGTTAATAGCTCTGGTGTTTAGAATCTACAAATAACATCTCCTCTGGGGAAAAAGGAAACATCTTTCCTGACATATAAAATATCTCCTTTGTCTACTTTTGAACTAAGGAGAAGTATTTTAAGAACTAAGTAGTTTTTAACATCTAATGGGAAATTATGTTTTGACTCATAACACAACTGTCTTTCTGGTCCCTTAATCCAGAACATAAGCCTAGAGGAGGTGCTGCTGGGGCTGTGTGTCATCAGTGATCCCTGTGCTGTGCCTGGTCTGCTCCCTATGGAGGACCTGGTGCTTCCTCCCAGGCTGTGCTTTGTGCCTCTCACCTGGTCATGTCTGGTGAAGATGTCCTAGAGGTACCTGGCCTGCAGCGCGGTGGGAAAGGCTGTGTGGAGCTGGGAAGGGAGGCTGATGCAGCTTGAGCACTAAAGCCAGCTGCATGCGAAAAGCTCTGCTTCTCTCCTGGGGCGATGCATAAATTTCAAAGACTCTGGCCAAGGAGCATTGCTTGACATTGTTCAGGGAGGATTTACAGGTTCTGGCACCATTACACCAGCTACACAGAAATGAACCACTTTCTCTGAATGCTGTTGTCTGCTGGTTTAAATTGCAGTGATAAATGAATTTACCAGGCAATTTCTTCATTTATTAGCCCCTTCAAAATCTAATAAAGAAATATGTCTGACATTAATTTACCTGGAAAGATAATCAGGCAGACCTTTCAAGTGGAGCGGGCAGTCTGGCCACTGTCTTCTAAATTAATAGTCTATAAAGCCAAAAGCTAAGATTCCACATAGCCACAGTTTCTATTGGTTGCTCTCTTCCGGCAGCTTATGGCAGGAGGTAGCGGAAGAATATTACTTTTGTCTGAAAATTCCCTCTTGCCTTCCCTAGTCCTCAGCTCTTCACAGCACATTAAAAATCCTTGGTGGAGGAGAATACTTCACAGCCCCAGCAAAGCTCCATGGAGCTGGCACATGTGCTTTCTGTTCCAGAGTGGTTTCCAAGCAAGGGCTGTTTCCTGTTTGTTGGGGCACATCTACATTAAAGAATGAAAATGTATCTTGGCTGCAGGATGGAGAGATCACTGGATGACAAGGGACCTTGGAAGATCTCTGCCCTCATCCCCTGCTCAAAGGGGATCAGTTCCAGCCCCCCCATCTTGGGCTGTCCCTGTCCCTGTGCTCCCAGGTGCCCTGCGGCTCTGCCTCATTGGCTGCCTGCTCTGACTCACACCCTCCCTGGAGCTGCTCTGGGCATTCCCAACCTGTGTCCTAACAGGCATGTTCTTTCTGGGAGACTCAGCTGAGTGGGACTTAACTTTAGCCTTGCTGAATTACATGAGGTTCCTGAGGTTGCTGTCAGCCTGTTCCTCCAGCCTGCCCAAGCCCAAAGGCCCCTGGGTACAAACTGAACCACAGGAAGTTCCACCTAAATACTAGGAAGAACTTCTTTCCTGTGAGAGAGACAGAGCCCTGGAACAGGTTGCCCAGAGAGGTTGTGGAGTCTCCTTCTCTGGAGATATCCAATACCTGCCTGGATGCAATCCTGTCCAACATGCTCTTGGTGACCCTCCTTGAGCAGGAGGGTTGGTCTAGATGATCTCCATAGGCCTTCCAACCTCAACCATTTTGTGATTGTGTGACTCTGTGGACAGCAGCCCTGCTCTTGCCTGGTCCCCTAGTTGAGTGTCATCTGCTGATGAACCAGCACTGCTTCACCTTCTCTAGGTCATTGATAAAGATGTTGAACAGTCATTTTTTTTACCTGTCCTCTGCTCACAAATCACCTGGACATTCCGGGGCAGGGGGAGTGACTGTGGTCCCAGTGCCTGGACTTGTCCCTTTCCCTGTGCCACAGCTGCAGCCCCAGAACTGGCTTTGTCCACCCAAGCGTGTAAGACACCTGTGTGTCACATGCCAAGGACCATGTTTCACCCAGTGCATCACTACTGGGCTCTGCTTTAGGCAGAATGTGCTTGCTGGTGGCTTTGCTTGCATCCCCGCAGCAACTGTGAGCATTTCCCCAGGACTGCCTGCCTGGTCACTGTGGGACTTGCTTCTGCTGGAATTTATGAGGAGGCAGTGGCTGAACACCAGAGGAGCCCAGGGTGCAGAGCATGGATACATCCAAGGGATCATGCAGAGCCCTGAAAAGCACAAGCTGGTTCCACAAAACCTGGCACGTGTCCYGAGCCAGCAGCAGAGGTGCTACAGAAACATCTCCTGGCCTTGCGAGGCGGGTCTAGCTGGGGGCACCACGCTCAAGCCTCGCCAGCCTTTCCTCCGTCGGGGTGTGGGGCCCTCTTCTCCCGGCCTGGTGCCCAGATGTGCTGCTCTCCCGCCCCTTCCCCCGCTGCCCGAGGGGCGGCAGCTGAGCAGGGAGGAGCCAGCAGGTGGCGCTGCGGCCCGGGAGCGCCGGGAGCAGCTCGGGAAGAGCTCGGGAACAGCTCGGGA
>NW_028186617.1:69182-69529 GCF_003343005.1 Rhea americana | reverse complement strand
CAGCTCGGGAAGAGCTCCCCGAACAGCTCCGGGAGCAGCCCGGGAACAGCCGGGAGCAGCTCCGGGAACAGCTCGGGAACAGCTCGGGAACAATCGGGAGCAGCCAGGAGCAGTCCGGGAGTAGTCCGGGAGCAGCCGGGAGCAGCCCGGGAACAATCGGGAGCAGCCCGGGAACAGCTCCGGGAGCAGCCTGGGAACAGCTCCGGGAACAGCTCGGGAACAGCCCGGGAACAATCGGGAGCAGGTCCGGGAGCAGCCCGAGAGCAGCCCGGGAGCAGCGCCGGGAACAGCCGGGAACGGCTCCGGGAACAGAGCCGGCAACAGCCGGGAACAGCTCCAGGAACAGC
>NW_028186617.1:58592-68816 GCF_003343005.1 Rhea americana | reverse complement strand
GATGTCACCACCAAGGTGGTCCCACTCACTGCCCCTGCCTGAAGGGTCCCGCTGCCCCCCGGGGGGGTCCCGCTGCCCCTCCCGGGGGGTCCCACAGCCCCCACTCAGGGGGCCCTGCTGCTCCTGCCTGGAAGGTCCTGCTGGAGTTTGAGGTCCAACCCTGCACAGCTGCTCCTCACACCTGGGGGTCCTCGCACGCAGCATTGCTGGGGACAGCACGGACAAATCCACTGGTGGAAATTTTGGGGAAGTTCTAGTGACTTTAAATAATACGTAAGTTGGCAGCAGCATCTGGCACAAATCAGCAGCCCTGTGAGTGTTCTTGCCCACATGAGAGCTGCTTGCTGGGGATACTTGCTGATGAAATTAAAAATAGCTTTGGGATTTCAGCGACAGTCTATTTAAAGGAAATAGCAGATACTTTACTAATTAGCAGTATAACGTTGTTAATTCCTACACAGCACAGTTGATGGCTTCATTTGTCACTTGCCTTCTTCCCATGTTTTACATGACTGTCACAGTACAAATAAACCAATTACATTTTCAGAAAATTGCCTTCAAGAAGCTGGGCTACACAATATATAAATCAGAACATAGAGGATATTTGACTGCTCCCTTAGCTTCCGTAGAGTACCTCCTGATCTAGTCTGGAGAAGGCAGCTAAAACAGGATCAGAGTCTGTAAAATGCTTGCACTCTCTCCTGGATGAAAAAGGCTGTACATTACTGTGGGTGTTTACCATATGTTAGGAAGTAAAATATCTCATGATGTTAAACGAGCATTACTTTTACATTTAGAGGCGATAGCCCAGTTCCAGTTTGTTCTTACTCTAAAACTGAGGGATGAAAACATGACATTTAAAACGTAGAATATCCACCAAAAATAGAAGCTATGCAAAATGCGAAATAACATAATGCAAAATGAAATAAAATACTGTACCAATGAGGGACAGCAACTGCATAACCCACAGGCCAGATGCAGCCTGCAGAACACCTCTGTCTGGTCCACAGATTTCCAGGCTGGCTTGGATGCAGCTGCCCTCTGAATGCATCAGTGCACAGGGCTTTTGGGAACCAGCTTAGATGTCTCTGAGAGATATTCCCCAGCACTCCCGGAGCTGCAGAGACCTGAGGACTTCATGGACTTTGGACAAAGACTGGCCATGAGGTTACGGCGTTCTTCTCTTGTTCTCTCTCATGCGTTTTCTAACACCCTGGAGACCTGGAAAAGCGTGCACCAGATGAGTAGCGTGGCATGCTGCCCAGCTTTTTGTTTTAAGTAATGTCGGCCTGTAATGGAGTCCTTCACCTAGAGTGTTTCTGAAAACCAAGTACCGCCCAGTGTTTCCATGTTAAAATCAATGCTTCAATGTTCTTTCTCTCTTCGCTAGAGATGATTTCCTCTCTATAGAGAGAAATTTCACTAGGGGAAATTAGTTTATGGTGATTTTATTTTTAAAGTTTACTTTCCCTTACCTACACTACAGCAGAGGTGATTTAGTGGATAGCTTAGCTTGCCGTTGGCCAAGTCCATCTGAGTCGCACTGGCCCTGGGGCGCAGGTGAAGCCTGCAGAAAGAGCCCGGTGCCCTTCTCTGAATAAGCACTGAAAGGCACATGACACCAAGGCCAGAGGCAGAATGAAGGCCGGCATTTTGCAGCCGCTAGTCTTGGTTAGGCAGCTCATGGGGAGGTATCTTCTGAGGTGTTTTCTTTGTGGAGTATGTTTTGCCTTTACTTAAAGATGCGTTTTAATTTAAAGCAGGGCTAATTCTGCAGAAATTAGTGGAATTAGGCCAGTGGGAACCAGCAGTTTTCCAACTTTACATAACCCAGCTCTAACCAGTCCAGCAGAAGCCAGATTATGTCACTTCATAGACAGCTCACAACCCTTCTCTCTCCTTAATGTTGAAACTACTAGCTCCATCTTCCACTAAACACCACTTTTGCTCCCTCTTGTTTGTATTTCCACTTTAGCTGAAGTTCACCAGCTTATATGAAAAATTATGAAGAGACTTCTGAACACAGGAGCCTGTGGAGATTTGAGCAGGAGCCTCTCAGGCCTTGCAATAATCAAAGATGTACAAATCCTTCCCACTCGCTAAACCCAATGCACATTGCTTAAAATTCGGTAAACAAAGTGAGCTGAAAAATATGACTTCTCCAACATTTCTTCCTTCCGAGCTAAACACATTAGGATGGCCATACCAGTTCTGTCCTCACTCACTCAGACCTGTTGTCATGTGGATTTCTGTTGTCCAAGCTAGTCAGTCTGGTCAGATTCTTGCATTGCAATGGTCTTCTATGCGCCATCTTTTTTGCCTTAAAACTTGCTGCTTCCAAAAAGACTAGAAACTCCACACACTGTTGTGAGAAAGGCAAGTGGGAGATTTGGGACAGACAGACAGTCGTTTCTCCAAACCATTTGTTCACTTCATCGTCCTGTGTCCATTTTTTGCTTTTTTGGTACTTCCTTTCTGCCCTCACTTGATTACAGTCTACCTGGACTTCAAATCTTTATGAATGTTGATCTCTCGTTTTGTCACATTTGCGTCCATAGCCCTGTGCATGAACTGCCATAGAAATAATGCCAGTTTTCAGGATGGACAGAAAGAGATGTCTTGTTTGGAAAGCAGGTGCCCATTTCATAAATGTAGGCAGCAGCATCCGTAGGCAGAACAGAGACATTGTGCAGGATGATCTTAGAGTGGCGTGATGCTACTGGTCTGCTTCATCGCATGTTAGCTGCAGAATCCTGCTTTTTAGGCCTAATGACTAGAGGTGGGGATTCTTCAGCCAGAAATAGCAGAGCTAGAAGGCTCTGAGCTGACCACAGGGTCCCTTTGAGAAATCAGGGCATGGGCTTCCCCAAGTGGCAGAACTGGCTGCTCCTGGTGGGGTCAAAAGGAATAGTCCTGGAGGAGACGAGCGCTCTGACTCCAGCCATTGCACAGAGACTTCCTTTGGGATATGGCGTGTGCCAGAGGAGCCCTGGGACAGCAGATGCTCCCCTCCTGCCCTGAAGACCTGGGCAACAGCTGGCAGAGGTTCCCCTCCGACAGCTCCTGCTCCTGCATCCACAAGGATGTTTGAAAGCTCCCGCAGTGCCCTGCTGTGGAGTCAGTGCTGCCAGGCTGGGCAGCTGCTGGCAGCACTAAGAGCTTCAGCTGGTGGGCTGCGAGGTGCACATTTCTCTCAGAGAGAAGTTAAATTTCTACTCTTTCGTGCCGCATTTTAGCTCCATTTCTGATCACCATAACAAAAAACTTTGAAATTTTGCATCTTGTCTTAAAAATAAGAAATCGTAGAATCATGAACAAGCTGTTTTTACTAAAAAAATAAAAGAAAAAAGAAAAATATCTTTCATCATGGAGGAAGTATCTGTTTGTCTTCTGTAATGCAATATTTTGTGCTAAGATTAAAAGGGTTTCATATATCTTCTTCTGTGTCTAGTGTTTAGTTGGTTTGCTCAGGGTCACAGGCCATTCTGTGTGCAGTGAAGGAAGCACTGCCTGTTTTCTAACCCAGAGCCTCTCCTGCCGCTCCAGGAAGGCTCAGGCAAGCTGTGTGTTTTGGAAACAGCAGCAGATTTCCAGGAACATTCTAGTGTTATACTCCAGGAATATTCCACCTCTCCGAGGCGGAGCGTGGTGGCGTAGCAGCAGGCTCTGGGAAGACCCATCGCRGTGTGCCTGCCGGGGGAGCAGAGCGCAGCCCAGATTTGGGAAAGTCATCGCTGAGAACTGACTGCTTTAGCGATCCTCAGCAGAAACAGCTCACCAGCGGGATGAAAAGAGTTAGAGGCTTTGTGCTGGGGTGGTTACAGCTACTCTGTGCTGCTGGAGGAGGGAGGATGGAGGAGCTGAACGTTTCAGGAAGCGTTTGCCATGGGTTTGCTGGGCGCTTTCCAGGCAAAGTGCACCCCGGGCTTTCCCGAGACAGGAGGTACCCCGGTCCGACCCTTCTCCTGGGAGGTCCCAGTGGGACCTGGTGATTCCCCGTGCACTCAGCTGTAGGCAAGGCCTGCATTTGCAGCCTGTGCACTTTTCTGCCTATACTTTTTTTGCATGTGTATGCAGCTACATCTTCCTGCCAGGAGGAAGGAAGGAAGGAACCCACTCAAGCTTTGCCGTGTAAAGCACAATGTTGAATACGTTTGGGAGCTGCACAATAGCTCAGTCTAATGACAGCCGTTTCCCTTAAAGATAGATGTTGCTATTAATCAGGTGTTCACTTGCCTTGCTTGAATAAGCCACAGCTCATTCCAAGAACAAAAGGGCTGCCACTGGAACAGCCCGGCTTTTGAATTTCAAACCATCTGCAGATTACAGAATAAATGAAATAGTCAGCATATACAAATACTGTACAGAATGATATGATACAGACCATTTCACTTTCTTTCATCCTTTCCCAACTTATTGGCTTTTAAGTAATGAATAGGCCTACATCAAAAGCTCCACTCAAATAAGAATAAACAAATGCTTAAAGCACACTTCATGCCTGGTGTCCCTAGCCATCAGTAAAGGATACAGAAACTATTTTCTAAAGAATAGAGAGCAAGATTCTTAAATCCTCCATGAGACCAGAGCATGAAACCATGTTGGGGGAACATTTTCGAACACTCCGCATTCATGGGATAACGGCTAAGGGTGGGGAGCATTTGTATTTTTTATAACAAAAGTCAAGATAGTCTTTGCCAACAGGATGCTACAACATTGTGACCTGCATCTTCCAATGCTTTTCAACCTTTTCCTCTCCATTTTTATCCTTTACTAGTCAACCACCTTCCATGTTATCAGCCAGTCTCTTTTTTTAACATCAGATTTTGTGTGTCTTCTTCTGTGGCTCTTCCTCCTCCTTACTCTCCTGTTATTTCTCTATCTCCCTCCTAAACAGGTCTGCTGGAGGATGCTCTTCCTCTCCTCATCAGCTTTTTTGGGGTAGCAGTGTCCTCAGTCCTCCTCTTTGCCCTCTACCCCTTAGCTCTGGAAAACCTCATTTGCAACCAAATTCCTCTCTCAGTGCTGATAACTCACAAACGTGCCCTCTGCTCCAGATCTGCCTCTCCCTGAACAGCTCTGTCCTCATCTTGCTCACACCCAAGCACTGACAATTCTTTTCCCATCCTTTCTCTAACAGAAAGTGTTTTCTGGCCATTCACACAACCAAATTCCTAGTTGGAGCTTTCCTTATTTCTCACTCATGTTAGCAACATCCTTTTCTCTTGCTGTGACAGATGCAGTCCCGTCCCAGTAGTCTGGTCAGAAAGCTGTTACAAAGATCTCTGTGTTACTCGATGTCACCTCTCTTTAAACTGTGCACTGGAACCCATTTCTCTGCCATATGAAGCATAAGCTGCTTGTCTTCACATACCAGGCTCTTGGCTCCCAGTCCCCTCTCTGTCTCTCACTCCCTCGCTAGCGAGATGTTAGCTCCCATCTCAAATGGCTCATGATGGCAGCCTTCAGCACCACATTGCCAACTTTTCAAGCACTCTCTCTTGTGATTCTTGTGTGCCATCGCTTGCATTTGGGATGTACTTTCGGTAAATCTCTGAGAAGCAACTTCATTATCTGCCTCTGTGTCTACAGGAAYGCCTTTCTCTGCCTCACAGAATGATGACAGCTGGCTGGGCTGGTGTGTTGAAGTGCCATGTCCTGTTCTTTCCTTGAATCCCCAAGTACCTGGGCACGTCACTTACAGTTAGACTGCACCACCTCATCTGCCTGCTCTTCACGTCAGGCACCATATCTTTATTTAGGACTGTATAGAAGCTATTTGTATGTGCACAGGAGCTAGCGCAGGGCGGGCACCGTGGTCAGCCGCGCTGCAGAAATCAGTGTGAGATGGGCCCTGACTCCATGGGACACCTACGCTCCAGGAAAATGGACAAGCAATGGGAAGAAACCACCAGGATTGTCCCATCCCCCCTGTGATGCCTAGGGAATGTGCATTGCACAACGTCTTTGAGACACAGAGCAAGATCCATACTAACACTGGCCAGATCGCGCACCCTTGCTCATCCCAGAGGAGGAGTCTTGCAGGGGCCATTCCTTTCACCTGTTTTGGCTAATTATGTCCGGTCATTTACTGACTACACTTGTAACCCTTCTCCAACTCTTGTTTGAGTCAGCCTTTCCTGGATATGAGATTTTAGCACTATGGACCATGTTCCAGGTGTTAATAAGGCCTGTACAATAACACTCATGTTCTCTTATGGTGTCTTTATAAGTCATCCATTATGTGCACAGATTCAAGATTCAATACCTTTGTTATTATCCTAAATGAACTCTGAAACAAAGTTGCTGCTTTTTTGGATTAGYGATTATGCCATATATCCTGTAACAGGCTGTTTGTACCACTTGTTTCCCATCCATCTCAGAAGTGTTTTTCCCATTATATTTCCAGTTGTTCCTGCTGTTAGAAAGGTCTCTCTTCACAGAGACATCTTCCCTGTTCTGTGACAAAGTCCCACCATTACCCACCCAGAACATCTTTAACAACTGTTTCTCAAGATGTTTTTGGTTCAGATCTGTTGTGTTACACATGCCAGCACTCTGTACAGATGGAACTGTACAGCCCACGAGCCTATAAATGTTTAGTGCTCCCCCCCCCAAGCTCCCCAGACTGTCTCTGGAGGAACCCAGGCCTTTCCATGTTTTGTCCTATCACAAAAGTTTGAATGAGGAAGGTAACTACCGCAGTAGGATGTGATTCTACACCTGGTCTGAGCCCCCCTCCTGGCTGGCACACGACAGACTCCCCGAGGCTTGTCCTTGTTGAAGTAATTGAGCCAAAGTTTCTGCAGCCCTTGGAAGCTTTCTCCACAGCCACTAACCTTGCTCTGGGTATTGTCCCTGCAGCGTGAGTGACAGCTGGCATCGAGGTGCAAACGAGTTAGCAAAGCCCTTTCTAGGAACTCTCCTTCTTCCTACTTCTTAATACAGCTGAACTGCAGTTTTGATTGTTTTCAGTGTCTGTGAAATTGCAGTGAAACATTGTTAAGTGCTCTGAGATTGAGTTCTTTTTGTATGCAGAGGGGAGGTTGGAATGATTATTTTATCTTTCTCCTGCTTATGAGATCACTTGAATGAAAGCTTCACCTGAATCCACCAAACCTTGCAGTGTGATGCATGCACTGTGGAATGTTTTTGAGGCACTGTTATCCTACACGGTGCGTATCTCACATATTAATTACACAGAAGTTCCAATAGACTCCTGGTTTGCAATATGCTGCTGTCTTTTTTTAGATACCACAAATTATTTTTTTTAGATGATGCAGATGGCTGACACTGATTCAACGTGGTTTGTCCCCAGCACCTCCTACTCACACCACCTTTTGCTAACGTTAGCAGGTCACACTGTGTCCTAGCCATTGTAACTTTTCCACTGCACTTCTTCTCCCTGCTCTCCTGCCAGAAACCAGGATTTCAGGTCCTGGTGGGCAGATGTCCCAGCTCCTGACAGAAGCGCACAAGCGTTTCCATGTTCCTTGCTGCCTGCATTCCCTCCCTTGCTTGTTAGGCAACACTCCTTTTCAATGACCACATCGTCTACTCAACTGCTGTTCATGGGGATTAATCATTTATTTCTGGGCATTCTCCATCCTTTTACATTTTGATGCTCCAGTTCCCATTGCTAAATTCTTGCTCTGATTTCCTCTTCCTTTGTGCAAAAGTGGACATAATGATTACACTGTCTCCCTGCCCTTTCCCTTTCTTTCCTAAGCATTACTTCTGTTTGGTTTTTACTTCCAGCCCAGGAGGACAGGCCTGAAGGACAGGTGTTTCTGTGAAGGACTCTGTTATCCTCCTCAAACTTGCCCCTAGCACCAGTCTCGAGCCATTTACCTCTCCATTAACCTGTCGCATCTTTGCATTCCCTCCTTAGGAGGTCCTGATCACCCAAGACCTGCCGTCACATCCGTCACTGCCTAGCAGTGTCAGCCCTTTGCATTTTATTCTTTAAATTCAGTCCTCTTCTTTTTTGGTTGCGGCTTCTAATGGGTCACTCATTCAGCTGTGATTTATGGAGTCTCTATAAAAGGTTATGGAAACGGCACATAACTCCCTGAGCAATTCCATTCATCAGGGCAGAGTCACAGTAATCACCTATTTATCTCCTGTTCAATAGACTTGCTACAGTGCTCATTAGGAGTTCATTTAGGCTGATGTACAGTGTCCCATTATGTGCTAATGGTAATGAGCAATGTGCCAAAACAAACACTGTTTTAAAATTGCAAAATATAGCTGTGTAGCAAACTTCATTACTATGGCTACTTAGGAATTCTTACTCTTGGAGCGGGTCTGCTTTTTAATGTACATGTTGAAACTTCATCCCCAAATTCTTGTCTTCCCACAGGGGCACTATTCATATTGCCATATAAGCAAACACAGCTTGTCCCCTTGCTGCCGGTCCTCGCATGGCGGGGTGCAGGGCCCAGACATGGGGACGAAGGTGTCAGGCTCTGGCAGAGCTGCTCCCTCGCAGCGGGAGGCCCATACCTGTGTGTGCGCGCGCGTGTGCGTGCGTATGTGCATGTGCACACGGAGGGAGGGGGGTCRGTAGGGAGGTGGGGCTGGCATCCTGGATGTGCTGCGTCTCTGCCTCCCCATTCCCTTTGCTGCGGCTCGGGGGCTCAACACTTGCAGGCAGCTCCGACAGAGGTGAGGTTTCGCTCCCCCAAAATGGGCAGTGGGGTGAAGCACTGCATATTTAGGGGTAAAAGTCAACGTGTCAGGTGTATCATAAACCACTCGGTGGTTGCATCTAGTTCCAGAAGTATGGCCTCAGCTGCTGTGCAAGACAGTATCTGCTCAGTAATATTGTGTTCAGTGTTCAGGAGCACTGCAGATGCAAGGGGAACGCCAGCCTGGGTGAAGTGCGTTATTAGATTTTCTATATTTGCGTTTACATTTTCAAGAAGAATATCAGTAAAATATTATGGCTGTGCTCATTATATTTTTCAATGGCAAAACCCTCTGAGACCGTTCCCGTACAGGTGAGGCTGGGATATGCTCAAAGATGGCCTCGGCATTGAAGCTGCAAGCACCAGGCGACAGGATGGACCATGTGAGTATTAATAGTGATGCAAATTCTGTGTTTTTAGATTTACAGAAAATGCCATCACCCCTCCCAGTTCTAAGGATCTTTTCTTCAAGTTTCTAAATGAAACTCCTCGAATATGTAATTAAAAGGTGCCTATACAAAATAGTTTCTTAGATTTTAGGCTACATGCAAGGCTCATTTTCTGTGGCTTGGCACAACACAACACAGCAGCTGAGGGAACTGCAAGCAGTGTTTTCCTGAAACTGCAGTTTTGAGAGCAAATCAACTACTTCAGCAAAGCTGTTGCTCAGAAATTAAACAATCTTGATTATCCCCAAGTAAGTTTTGGATCACGAGCGCTCCCACTGAGGATTTTTCAGCGTTAGCAGGAAATCTTTACTGCGGCGCGTGACCTTGTACGAAGGGAAGCGGCAGCCTGGCCCTTACCAACAASGGCTTAGATGTTACCTGGAGATCCTCAGAGCAAACAATAAAACAAATTAATAAATGTTCTTTACTGTTSCTGTTCCAATATAGACAGTGTACGTGTGCGTGGAAGCACGCTGGGTTCTGGAGTGCCCGAAATCGCGGCTTCCCCGTGTGCTCGCCCGTAAAATGCAGGTCACGGTGCCTGGGGGGGCAGAGGTGGCTTCGGCAGGTGCTCAGGGTGTTGTTGGACACACGTTAGCCATGGCACCGTCTCCTGAGCCGGCAGGGTCCAGGCACCGGCGCCGGGGGTCCTCCAGGACGCTCCACATGGAGCGCTCCCCGAGCGCTGTTTTCTTGTTCCTTGGCATCAGCCTTTTGATTCAGGGATTTTCACAAAGCTAAAAGCGCTGATCCACATTACGGAGTAACGGACTGAGCAGTTTATCTCCCAAACAGAAGGTCACGCTGAAATATGGAAACATAAAAAATACATATCCGGAAACACGGATGAAATGCTCGTCGCTCCCGAAGGCGGGGGTGCAGGCTGGCGCAGCTAGGGCATCACTAATGAAAATCCTGTACGCGAGTTAGTTTTGCTTGTAGTGCTCAGCATAATTTAAGGCTGAAAAGGCTCTGGGAGTGTATCCAACTAAACCCTGGTGCCAAGGGACGCGGTCCTCCACGGTGCTCCAGCAGCTCCCCGAGAGCCACGCTGGGGCGGCTGCGGGCTGTGTGGCACGTGGGAGCGC
>NW_028186617.1:12408-56902 GCF_003343005.1 Rhea americana | reverse complement strand
CCCCTGGCCCAACCTGTTACTTTTCTGCTCATCAGAAATTCAGCCCTAGACCAGAAAATTTTAAAATATGAAGAAACATTTCATGAGTGTCTTTGACACTCCGTAGTTTCTATCCTTATGCTGTGTTTTAGRTGCTTTCATTGCTTTATTCCCAAACACGATGAGCTAAATGTTAGATCCAAGCCAAAACGGGGGAACCTCAAATAGCCATGGAAACAGGGTTTTATTTTTCAGCATAAGCTATGGTTTGGTTCACTTTTACCCCGTGAGCGATCTTTATCTGAGTTTTCCACAGCAGAAAAGTGCTTCCCAGCCCTGCTGGTTCCCTGCCTGCCGTGTGGAGACGTCCGGAGCACAGTCCCAGTGGCTGTAGCCAGTCCCCGTGGTCCCGCTTGCACGGCCGGGTATCCCCCTGCTCCGGGGCCCCGGCGCTCTGCGTCCCGGTCCCCACGGTCCCGCTCGCACGGCCGGGTATCCCCCTGCTCCGGGGCCCCGGCGCCCCGGTGCCCCGATCCCTGTGGCCGGGTATCCCCCTGCTCCGGGGCCCCGGCGCCCTGGTCCCCGTGGCCGGGTATCCCCCTGCTCCGGGGCTCCTGGCGGGAGCAGCCGCATGCCGGGTGGGGACGGGGCTGGCGGATCCGGGCTGCTCCCGCTGTCCCCGTGGCGAGGGAGGCCAGCGCTGCTCCCGACCAGCACGCCGCGGAGGCGGCAGAGGAGAAAACAACCCAAACATAGCCCAAGTGCTATTTTCCGTTGCATGTTTTAATTGTTACAAAATTCAAACAAGCACAAAACTTCCTATGAAAATTAAAATAGAAATATGTTAATCATTGAGAAATTTGAATATTCCTCAAAATAGTATTTATATAAGTGTCTGTCACCATATTTGCTACTCTGACAGATATTTGAGGAAAGCAGCGGTAAGAGATAATTAATGAATGTATAATAAAATAATATTAAGAATTCATATTAAAAACTCCAGGTCATGTTTTCTGTTTCTTACTCACCTCAGCAGCCGTGTTTGCTTACATTCCTTGTTAGCAAGGAAAATCAGCTTTTGCCGAACAGGGGCTTGCACAGGCATGCAGAAGAGTGCTGCATTCAGAAAGCATCCTAATTCTCTACAAACAAGCTTAAGGATTATTTATTGCATTCTTAATTGCCCTTTCATACCTAAACAGCCTTTGAAAAACAGAATGAGGCAATAGCTTAAAAAAAAAGATTAATTTCGCTATGTAGCAATATTCCAATGCACACATGCAGAGTATTTTGATTAATTTAATAACATAGTCTCTGTACTCCAGTGGCACATCAGTGGTGACCATGGTGTGTGCGGGACAGGGCAGAGGGTGCAGCCCCACGCTGCTGGGCTTGGAGCGTTAAGCAGCCTATAAATCCTGTTAAACGATATTAACTGTACAGAATTCTATACCTGTGTTGTTTATTAAGGTTAACCACACATTTTTAACTAGATCAGCTTTCTAACTGCTAGTGTGTTTAGCTGCAGGGTGAGGGTAGGTGCATGCCTTCTTCTCTACTCATCTTAGCGCTCTCTTAGGACTGATATGCTTAGCCATGGGCTTTGCTATATATCCAGCTTGTGCTGCAAACCTGTGATGGCAAAAAACACAAAGGGAAGGTAATTTAAATACAGTAAGGGAACAATCTAAGAAAAAGTGAAACAACACATTCTGCAATGGGGAGAAGTCTTCCCAATAAACAGTTCAAAAGAATGCAAAAACAAAAGAAAAAAACATTACCGTCAGTGGAGCAGAAATTATTTTACAGGTCTAACCACTTTAATTGTACAAGTGTTTAAATGGAAGGTTATGTTTAGCAATTTGGAACAAGTTGCAAATTCTTGAAAGAACCAGGTCTGCTTAGAGTGTGACACAGATTAAAGAGCCAACAAGACCTCCTGGTGCGGTGTTGTAGTCACCATGAGGAGCCCATGTCGCTCTCATTAACTTCATTGTAAATGTGATAGGTGCACGTATAACGGGGCAATGTCCGGATGTACCTTGTTCACATCACTGTCGTTAGTGGGGCAACGTCTGGATGTACCTTGTCGTACCACCGTCATTAACTCCTCCGCTGTTGACAGTCAGCTCGGGGAAATAAACTGCCGAATCCCAGCAGGACTCTGCTGCATGGAGTCTGCTCCTTCCTTGACATAGACCAACATCCCAGGCAGAAGTGCTGTTTCTTTGAAAAGCTTGGATCAAAACTCCCGCAAATTGAATGCTATCATTTCACTACAGCTAGTTATAAGCATCTTTGTTCCGCTTTGGATTAAAATACGGATAAAAAAAAMCTGAAATCTTTTAGTAAAAAAAATATTAAAAAAATGCTGACCCCTTAGCAGTCACACGAAAGCCAAAGTTGAGACTTGGTGACTTGCGTTTCCTACCCGCGTACCAGTGCCGGGTGTTGGAAAGGGCTTCCTGATGGCAAGGAAAGCAACCACTGAGGCAGGCAGTGGGGCTCCCGGGAGCTGTCCCCACGGAGAGACCAGACCGTTCCCAGGAATGCCGTGAGCGCTTCTGCACCTGCATTGGCAACAGCAGAAGTAAAAGCGATCAAAATCCACCTGAGCTCAGTTTTTCGATAATTCCACGTTTCTGTCTCAATGCATCAATGTTTTCTGACAAAAGCTAAGCAGACATCGTCCTCAGCCCACTTCCCTAAACTGCTGGAAGACAAAGTATCAGAGATGTTTGTGGCTTTCAGGGCACAAGCCTTGTGCTTCTCCTTCCAGCTGCTGCTCGACTGGTCTCCGTGATCTGCTCGGACCTGTCTGCTTCCAGCACAAATTCCCATCCTGCAGCAAGTAGCTCCCACTCCCCCTCTGCTTTCCGGGCCCACCTCAGCCTGGGGGAAACCTCAGCCTGCCCTAAGGGGGCCTAAACACACACGGGGGGGGGGGGGGGGAGGGGAGGGGGCTCACATCAGCCAAAGCTGACACTGCTCACCGCTAGTGAGCCCTTCCCAGGTGCACCTGCACTCACTCAGGAGCTGCCCGTCGTCAGTGTATTTAAACATGTTCTGCATTTCAGGTGACTTTGCAAAGCCAGAACCAGGTGAAAGTATTTGCCAGTGAGGTGCTTCCCAGGGTGGGAGTCTGCTGAGAGGTTGCTGGTGGTGAGGGACCAGTTCCTTCCTCTGCTCCTTGCACTGATAAGAGCCCTTAACACTGGTCAAGAAAACATGGTTAAGCAGCTCCTGGTACATTAGGCAGGACCTGAGGAACCTGTGACTTCCTGCTGAGGCCACAGGAGAAGCCTGGCCAGGTACCTGTGCACCTCGCTGTTGGGGTGGCTGGCACCAGCTGATTTCTTCTTCAAAAGCTGCAGTGCATTAAAATCTGAGGAGCCTTACCATGCTGTGAGAAGAAGTTCCTGGTGCATGGCTGATGTGTTGAGGACACGGTGGGTTGACGGTGAGTTTTTTGCTGGATGTGTAAGTTACTTCTGAAGGTCCACATTGCCACTGCTTGTGGGCAGAGTGCTTGGTGAGGAGCAGAGAGCTTGGTTAGGGGGGAGCTGTTTGGCTCTTTCCACTGGGAGCAGAGACACAGCAGAGCTTGGGGGGTTGTTCTGGGCATCTCTGTCTTGGCAGTGGCCAGAATGTGGCCCGAGGCTGGGGTGGGGGTGAGTGGGGTGGTGGCTACTTTAGCTGTGCAAGTTGAATGTATTCCTCCTTGGTGAAAACTGTAAAGATCACCTGGTACCAGGGATGAGCGCTGGTGAGGCTGACAACCTGGGGTGCTTTTACCTTCAGTGACTGCGTGGCTGGTGAAGTGGTGCACCAAGACAGAGCAAGGAGCTTGCGCCCAAGACCATCCTAGCAGAGCCCAAAGGCCAGGGACTGCCCTTGGCCGCCCGCAGAGATTGCACTGGGTGCTTTCAGGAGGGCTCTTGTTCTGGAGGTACAGACGGGGCAATTGGATCAAAGGCAGTGTACCGTAACCCCGGGCTCCACTGCACTCTTGTGGGAGCACGACGCCTCTCCAGACTGTGAGCTTGCAAACAGTTCTGTGCCCGGGACCGCGCTCCCGGGGAGCAGAGCGCACAGTTAAAGCGCCTAAGGAACCGTGACAGCAGAGGTGCGAACGTGCTGCGGTGGTTATGCAGCTGTTGGCTCGTTAAAGGAGGAATTCCATGCGGTTGTAATGCTTACAATTCTGCATGCTAAAAACCAAACCCAAACTAAAGTTTTAGGATGGATACGGGCTGTCCTATYTCAAGATTGGCATTTGCACCTTGGGGCGCACAGCACAACCCTTACAAGGGGCAGTTTGCCTGCATATTTACTGGAATTGTCCCCACCGAAATGCTTCAATGGGGAGCTGCAAACCCAGCCAGCGACAGAACGCCCTGTCCTGGCAAATAAGTGGTGAATCATTTAAAATGTCTGTGTGGTGGCAGTGGCACGGGCGCAGCTCCCGAGGCGGGCGCGGGGTGCGTGGCCGCTCCGGGCGGCGAGCGGCTCCCTCCCCCCGRGGGGGGGTGCGTGTGCGCGTAGTGTCGCGTGTGCGCGTAGTGTCCCCGGCGCGCCGCAGCCTGCTGGCTCTGGGGCCCGCCGGGAAGGGCGCCGCGGGGCCGGCGCGGCCGCGGGGGCTCGCCGTGGGGCGCTCCGTGGGGCAGCCGGGAGCCCGGGCCACGGCTCCGTGGGAGCACCTTCTCGCTGCTTCTCGTCTTGCAGCCGGGCTCGTCCCCTCGGTCAAATCAGAGTTTCCACTGAACAGGAACGGGCTCTTTCTCTGCCTGTAAAACTCGGCCTCAAACTGTGGCCTTTAAGCGARTATTGGAACTCTTCCATTTCAGCTTTCAAAATGAACATCTTAGCGTTTTCCCTGTTTTGAGGCCGTTGCTRTGTTTGACCTGAACCCGCAGGTGACCTCGCTCGGCCTGAGCGAGTCTGGGAGCCGCTGAGGCCGGTGCTGCCGGCGGACGCGGGACCAGCTCCGGGCACCGCCGGGCCCCCGCCGCGGGAGCAGAGCCCGCGGCGGCGCCGGGGACCCGTGACGCCCGCAGGCCGCGCTGCGCCCCGAGCCGCCACCGCCGAGGCTCGGGGGGCCAGCAGTGCCGGCTCCCGCGAACCCTAAAGCCCTTTGCTGGGCCGCTGGGCTGTGCCAGACGGGCTTGGGGGTGGGAGGGAGGAAAAGGGTGATGCACGGAGACCTCTCCGTGGTGCACGAGGGAGCAGGATGACACCTGGAGAAACACTCYGCCCTCCTCAGAAATCATCCGGGAGCTGCAAGCGTTACGGAGCAATGCCTAGATGGAGAGCATTTATCAAATGTAATTGGCAAAGATGAAGGGACACAGAAATGTGAATAAATCATCAGTATTTACTGCCAGTTTTTTTTCCCCTTAAATGAGTAAAGTTTGGGATAAAAGAAACTATTAACTGGAGTCTGCATGGCTAACTGAGGGGAAACTGAGAGTGTAGCTTGGACAGTTATGGTATTTAACTTTGTTCTAATATTAGTTACTAATGAAAAAGTGAAATTAATTGCACGCTAAAGGTTGCACTTGACTTAGATGAAGTGGATCTAGCTAAAGTGTCTCTATTGCGTCATTTAGATGAGCACAGAGTAATAGGAAATCAATTAATCTCCACCAACGTTTGTTCTTTCTGGTGTGGAACAGTTTTAATTAACTCCTCGCAGTGGTCGGTCACTCTCGCTCCGGAYGGGCTCGTGGATTTAAGGAAGCACCGTTCTTTCCTAATTCAGGCTGTAAAAGTGGCTGTGACAAGTCTTGAAGATGAATTACTTGGCACTTGCAGTCGGGTGGTGGAACACCTTCCCCACCCGGACTCTTTGGCTCCCACCCTGTTATTTTCTGCAGTCTTTGGGCTCGGGCTGTGGGTCCGGGGCAAGCCCACCACGGGCATGGGGCGGCAGGTATCCTGGTCGACACCTTCGTTACGGGCATAGCTCTCCTAGGGACAGGTGCTGGTGAAGCCCCAYGTGCTGCTGTGGGGCCCCGGGGGTGTGTGCATGCTTTTCCTCTATTTGTGCTCCCTCCCTGCGGTGCAGCTCCAGGTGCCGGATGCTGTGGGTGTCCGGCAGCTCCCTGCCGCAGGGGACCATGTGGCCACTGCCCGCTGTGAACTAGAGGAAGTGGTGGGGCTTCCCCCTGCTCTGGGCAGGACCAGGGCAGAGGGGAGAGGCCACAGTAAGATGGGGAAAAATGCTTTAAAGYTTTCAGGAGAGACCTCAGCAATGGCAGAAATCAGAAGAGTTTGAGTATTTTTAAAAAGTCTGATCTCCACTGTTCACAAAACTTACTCTGCCCATGCTGTAAGGTCAAAGATTTCATGTGGGAAGGGGAGTCAGTAGTTAAACACCTTACATAGATAGTTGAATAAAAAAAAAAAAATAAACAGCTTGTGTAAAGGTTAATTAAGATATTAATAATGCAGGTTTCAATTATTGATGGCATAATGACAAAGATATTTGATGGTGGCAGGCAATGAGCGCTGATGGTGCGGCACGGTGCTGGGACAGGAGGAAGGGACCTTTCTGCCATCAGGGTAACAAATCTACTCCTGAATCTGCTTTGCAGGCTCCACTGTAGTTCAGTATTGACACTTCTGTGCTGGTCTATGTCATCTCCGTGCAGAAGGGGGACTGACCCACATGTCTGCTTTGCTCCAAGGGATGGTGGCTTCTTGGTGGACTGCTCAGTTTTTACAGAAAACTTGTAAATCCCGGGAGAAAAATTTTGTTTGAGGATGTGTAGCGCCCAGGACCACCGTTAGTGAAGGCTCCACTGTGTGAGGTGCTGTGCAGTTCCTCCTTCCCACACAGGTTACAGTTGACACCAGACATTTCTGGGGCTTGCCTCCACCAGAGTGTTGATTAATGCCAAGAACAGAAGTGAGGAGGATAACCCATTTGCCACTCAGGGTGTCTGGCATCTGCTGCACGTGCACGAAGGCCACAGCCTGCCAGGTTGTCCTGGTCCCACCAGTGCCTCAGCACCTTTTGCAGGGCATGCAGCATTTACATGATCACACGCTGCTCCATGTGATGCCACAGCATTCATCTTGGTCAGGGGGTGGTTCACTGACCTACCTCTAGTCTGTCCCAAATCCAGCCTGATACAGCATCATAAAGCTGAAAAGAAGTTTTTCCACTAAACCAGTCTGTTTTTTGGTCAAATTCACACATAAGTCTTCTGAACTGCTCGTAACAGCTTTACACTGTTCTCTGGCCACAGATGAGACACACTCTATTTATTTAAAAAAAAATTTTTTTTATATAATGCACTCATTAGTATCAGACTTTTCCACTGTTTTCCAATATCTTGCTCTTTCATTTGAAAGAGATTTTTAGGAAAGCTCCTCACCACATGGCTGCTCTCTTTTTCCTAATAATTAGTCTTAGGGAACTGTCAATCTGTTCTCACCTTGTGCCTAGTCATAGAATCAACTCTGCTGCCCATGGGGTTTTGATTAATTTACGTTTTCCTGTTGCTTTTCATCTTGCTGCTTATGCAAGCTTTGAGTCTGCTCAATCTATCAGAGATATTGATTATTATTAAAGTGATCACTATTCTTTATCAAGCAATGCTGTGAACAGCTATGAGCTGACCTGCAGCTCTGGTGAGCCCCAGACCCTCTGCTCTCTGTGGTGGTAGGTCCTCCTGCAGCAGTTGCATAGAAGATGCTTCACTGTGAGCTCTGGACTATTGTCCTCCACCATGGAGAGTCCCCAGGGAAAGCTGATCAGTCCACAGAGGTCAAAAGGCAGAAGCAGAAGATAGCCCCCCTCTCTCTCTCTCTCTTTTTTTTTTGGCTTATTTCCTTCCTATTTCTCCTCTATTTGATAATTTGATAGCTCTTTGTATTTGTTTTGGCTCATCTACCGATAAGCCCACCCCCATACTCATACGTGTAAGTATCTGCATGTTGTCGTTACTTCTGCCAAGCAGCTATCAAAAGCCTGGGGACCTGYGTGCTGGCACCATAATGCAAGGTGACTGGTCCTAGCATAGTTTCCTAAGCAGCTGATGCCCATTTGTCCTTGTGATCATAGTACATTTACTTTGAATTATTATTTATACTCTTCTGTATTTATGCACAGCAGTCATGTCACTTTGCTGCCTTCACTGAAGTTCTGGTCTTCTCTTGTAAATCAGGCACCCTGTTCTGCTGGTCATCTCAATCGCTCTCTGGATCTGCTCCAGCTGAACTCCTCTACCCTGACTACAGTTTGCTAGTGAGACACAAGAGTTTTTAAAACATCTCCATTTCAATACTGCTCTGAGTATAACTTAGGACTGAATTTGCCCTTTTTGCAACAGCCTTGCAGTAGTGGCTTGCCATAATGCTGATAGACAAATGCATGGTTGCTTCAGCAGTGTTGCTGCTCTCTCTCCCACCACTTTAGAGATCCTCACTGTCCCACATATACAACCACAATTGCCAGTGCAAGGCAATGTGAAATGCCTGAGGGTGTGCCGGCTCCAGTGGTGAGCTAAGGTATTTACACTTCTGAGGCACCATCCTCATGAACTTTACCTGGCTTTCCTCTCCTTCGAGGCACTCAAGAACAATTATTTTAACTGCTTATATTTTAAATGATTTTCAGATTCTAGCATATTGTTAAATCTAAGCTGCCCATCTGGTAGATTACTGTCTAGTCGTGCTGTCCATCTGGTAGACTACTTGTTCTCAGTTCTGGTTAAGGATATTACCCTTTCCTCTGTTTTAATTCAAAGCAGAGTTTGTGAAATGGTATCTGCTCTCTTAGGCAGGTCTCTGTACAATGCTACTCAGAGCTAGGTCTCCTCCAAGTGCCTCAGGGAGTTATTCAACTCTTCCTGGTAGTATTGCATGTGCTKAAAATACTTCATTGCTTTTAAAGCCTGTGTAGTCTTGGTCTGTAATCCCCTGCTGCTGTCCTGACACCTGTGCTCCCATTCCGTCATCTCCAGCTCCGGGGGCTGTCCAGAGGCAGGAGCTTGCTGCTGTGGAGCTCGAGGCAGAGCTGAGAGCTCACCTTTGTAAATCCGCCTCTGCTGGGCTGACGAAGGACACGAGTCCTGGCTGGTTTCCCGCAGCGGACGGTGCTCGGCCGTGATGCGGGCACAGCTGCTGCCGGAGCTCCGGCCTGGGTGCCGCGTAAAGCAGCTCCTGTGTTCGTGCCTGTAAGCTGCCCTTCCCCGTGCTTGCATGCAGGAGACTCCATGGTGCCCGGCTGTGGACTGCACACAGCAGTCAAACGTGGTTTCCACGTGCAGGTTTTATGCAGAGGTGAAATGCATCTTTTTTTCATCTCAGTTTCCTGCCTGATGATGTTTAATGTTTTCTTAGCTCTTTTGGCTGCTGCAACACAGCAAGCTGATGGTTTCTGAGAATAGCTCACGGTGACTCCAAGTCACAGTTCCTCAGAGAAACTGTCAKTTTTTTGCCTAACCACTAGAAATTTATAGACAAAATCCAAGTGACTCTGCTATGAATATACAGAATTTTCTCTATGTATTTATGTGCATGGCTATGCACACACACACGTGCGTATACCTGCAGAATATGACTATGCGAATGGTGCTTAAAGGTATGTGTTTGCCCGTGAATATATATGTACAAAATATGCAATGGAACAGGGAATATGATTTTCCAACATATCGTATCTGTTGCTGTCAGTTGCCCTCAAAAAATAAAAAGCATCAAAGGAAATAATTATGCTGTAATATTATAATTGTGCCGTGGATCAAAGTGACAATATAATTGTTGACTCATGAATGGATGAGGTAAAACAAGGACTCTGAAAAGGAGGCTGTAGGACAACTATAAAGCTAAAATAGAAATACTGGAGAAACCATTATCGCAGCAAATTCGACATTGAGCTGGTGGACACTGTTGCAGTTGCTCTGTGCAAATATTGCACATTGGATCCAAAATGCTGTTTTAACTCATGCCAGTAGTATTGCTTTGGGAGGAGGGTATGGATTTTAGGTTACAGTTTGCACCTGTTGCGGTTCCATGTACTTAACACTCCTGAAGCACAATACATGTGTCTTTACAACTTCATGTTTTTCTAAGAGCAGTTGGCTCAGAGCATAATCCAAGGGAGCGATGCAGTAAGCAGGTGGTGAAGGGAGCTGGGGGAAGTTAGGGTCATCCAAAGTGGGGCACAGGTGCTGTGCACACTTCTGATTGGGCATCCAAAGCGGTGGCCCAGGCAGCGTGCACATGGCTGGGTGTCCAAAGCGGTGGCACAGGCAGTGTGCATGCTGCCAGGCCAGGTGATGTGGTCAGAGCAGGAGGCAAAGGGCCAAGGAGCCAGCTCCTCAACCCTGGAAACCATGGATGCTAGGACATCATCACTTAGCTGCCTTTGTGTCCCCAGCAYGAACAACGACACCAGGATGGGGAATCAATAGCTAAGCGGACATGCCTACGGACTTCATGCAGGCAAGTGTGCTCTGTGGCTGGAGCAGGCCTGGTGGCTTGCAACAAGGAAACTGGATAGAAAAAAAAAAAAAAGGCAAAAATGCTGAGGAACAGTTGGGTTGTATGTCTCTGAACCTGTCAGAGGGGAGGTGCATTTCTGGGTCAGCTTGTCTGTAGTTATACAGCACATGCTGTTATTCTTGTCTTATCACCCCGAATAATGCAGCACTGAAGCCACAGGAAACTCTTTAGAAGTGCTCTTGTTGTGTTTGGGAAGGACAAAAAGCTTTTCTTTCCAGAATGAGCTGACCTATCCAACCACCTCTTGCAGCCAGCCCCTCTGACCGAGAGCGGTGCTGTCCTGTTTGTTTCCTTCCTGGCTCCCCCTCCACCTCCCCACGCTCCCGGCTCCTGTTGCACACGGACATWCGGATGCATGCACATCCGCACACAACTGCAGGGAAACAGATCTCCCCTGGGAACCTCTGCAAAATTGGTGGAGAAAAGAGGACGGCTGCAGAGAAGGGTGGCTGCTCTTATGCCCACTAGCCCCAGCTCTTGCTGCTTTTTGGTGATATGGTCATGCATGCTGGAGCCCGTTTGTTCAGCAACGTGCAGCTGTGTGTACACAAAAACAATTACAGCTTGCATACCGTGGTCTTCAGGAGTCATTTCCAATTATATCTTTCAACTGGTCACGTATTGCCAGGTTTGCAATAACCTCTCCACCTGACAGCCCTGCGCACAGTAGTGCTGAAACCAAAGGAGCTACCTGTGTTTTCTGACCGGAGCTGAGGCTGAAAAGCTCAAAGCAAACCTCTGGGAGCAGAATCACCATGGACAGGGCTTTAAGGCAAATATGGCAAGTGATAGGTTACAAATAAGTTTCCCACCCGTGCTAGTAAGGTGCAATCCGAAGCCAGGAAGCAGCATCAGAACTCGAGCGATCCACAGGCAGCTGATCCCAGGCTGCCGTGGATGATGTGCGGCTGCTCCCCGGATCCAGGCGCTGGGTGGTCTTGGAGAGGCTCCGGTCTGCGCTCCCGAGCCGTGGCTGCGTGGTGGGTGAGCTGGCTTCTCGCAGCGAGAGTTGTTGTTGCCAAACAACTTCTATTGACAGAACTTGAGCCTTCCAGGTGGACTTCCTTCCAGATGGCCCATCCTTCTCAGATGGACTGAGTCGTCTGCGGAGAGGCTGGGGAAGCTCGTGGGGGAGGCAGTCCCACCGGAGGAAGGTGCTCCCGCAGCTGCCCTCCTCCTCCAGCGAGACAGTGTCCTGCTGCAGAGCCCTCCGCCCCCATCTCGCGGCCCTTCTGAGTGCGGCAGGGATGGGGCTGCGTGGTTTAGTGTATGTCTGAGTGAAGCAGGGCTGAAGCAGCGGTAAAATGCTCTCATTTCTGTTTTATCAAGGTAACCTCTGTCAAATACCAAACTGAACAATTGCTTTTTGGCGCACCAAGATTAGCCTCCTGCACAGGTCCATTCCCTCATGATACATCACTCAAGTCAGAAAGTAAAATATTAAGTACTGGAGAAAACTGAAGTCTCTGCTGAGTGAGACAGTTCTCTTCCGTACTGTTCCCCACTGCAACACGTTGTTTTGTTCTTTCTAGTAAGAGGGAGAATGACAGACCTGCTCCTATAACTAATATTATTTTAAAAACACAGTGAAAATAAAATTGCTTTGTTTCCTGGACTTTTGCGATCCCAAATCCTCCTTGGTGTGCACACAGTGCTGTGCTTGTACTGTTTAATTACAGCTTTAAGGGGCCAATAATCAAGGCAGCAAAATCAAAGTATCAAAATACAATATTTTCTATTCATTGTATGTATTGAAAATGAGAAGCCCTTACAATATCCTTCTGGACAATTAAAACTGCAGTAAAAGATGTAGTAAGAGGAATGTTTCAAAACTGGGCATCTGCAGTTATTTCATGTCCCAGCAAGTGGCTCACAAGGCAGCTCTGTACATTATCTTTTAAACTCAAATGGAAAAGCTGACAAGACAGAAGGGTGAGACATTGCATCAGATTTCTCTTTTAATTAATTTTGGTCATTGCCTTTTACAGTGAAGACTGCAAAAGATTTTCTGATTTTCTGAATGAAAAGTTTTTAATCTTTGAGGTGTTTTGTAGAGATGCTTAAAGGGAGAGATATGAACTGAACACATCATTTGTATTGCATTAATATCCTGCCTGCGTCTGTGCATGTGCCCTGAGTTCGGCAGTACAGACATGATAGCAGAAATAGCCCCGATGGGATGGCAGTGCTGTGCGATCTCTGCTCCGAGGGGTGGGTAAAGGCGCGGAGGTGGCCCGAGGGTTTCCCTTCCCGGCCTTTGCCTCACCCAAGGACTCCAAACACTCTGATAATCTCCATCTGAGGACACTGACAGCCCTTTAGCAACCCACAGACTTGCTGGTTTATGAGGCTGACTGCCACGTGACCTGAATATGGCACTGTTGCTCTGGCAATCACAGTTTTATGTAAGACATCATTGGACACTACAATATATATAAAAAAAAATTTTTTAAATGCTCTTTTATTTGTAAGTCCTCAAAAAATGAGTCTACTTCCACCTACAGGCAGACAGTCTTGTCCAAGGACTCTGTACTTCCTCCGGAGGCTGCCAGCTCCTCACCTCCCTGGGAGGCTGCAGCTCCGCAGCTCCTTGGCGGTGGCCTGCAGATAGCTGCGATGGTGGTGCTCCACCCCATGGGCTCCTCGGCAGTGTGGAGTCCTGATTTTCCACTCTGTAAGAGCCAGGCTGTCTGCAAGGAYGCCCAGCGTGCAGGGACAGAGAAGGGTCTGCTCGCACCAGCAACACGGGGAAGGGTGGCTRCAGGCTGCAGGATGGCCAGGGACCATAGTGCCCCTCACCCTAGTGCCCGGCATCTTCCTGTGCAAGACACTTGCACTACTGCCAGCACGCTGACACCAGCATACAGAGCGATTACATAGGCGTGGATGATGTATTGTTTACAGCTTCATTTTTGTAGGATATAATTTTTCATGCAAAACTGGAAGATTCTTCTTTAATACTAACATATGGTAAGCTATAGAGGAGTCAGTAGAGACTGAAACACATACTGGTGGTTTCAACGAAGCCTGGGGTGGAGAAATGCCGTCTGCATGCAGCMGTCCCCGTGTCAGGGGCCCCGTTCACGTGGTCAGCGTGACCCCCGTGGCTGCTCCAGCTCCAGCAATACCGAGCACTTGCAGAACCAGCCTTTCACGTCCTCTTTCGCTCTTCACAGAAAAGGCTCAGGCACGAATCGATTACACGCTGTCATCTGCAGTGGGAACAGCTATTATCTGGCAGACGGAAGGGTCTTATTTTTACAGGAGAAACAAGAGCAACAACAGTAGGAAAGCAGACGCTGAAAAGTGAAACTAGAAATACTCGTATCAGGAGCGAATTGCAAACCTGAAAGGCAACAGCGCTGAGTCCCCGTGATTCCCTGCCTGAGGACATTGTATAGCTCTGGTTTGCATTCTTGTAAGAAACGAGTTATTTTTCAGCAAGTGGCTGCATTGGTTACGGTTCTGCTGCGGAGCAGGGAAGAACAGCTCTTGCAGGGCTGCGCGGGGTTGAGAGCGCGGAGGCGGGGCGGTAGCGGCGACCTGCCCGCTGTGGCCCCGGGCTCTGCTGCGGAGCCCCGGCCTCGCCTCTCGCACCGCGGTTCTGACCCTCAAACGCAGCCTCCGAGCGGGAGCGGGAGCGGGCGCCCGGGCGGCGCGGTGCCCGGCTCCGCTGCGCCCGGAGCCCGGCTCCGCTCTGCCCCGAGCCCGGCTCCGCTGTACCCCGAGCCCGGCTCCGCTGTACCCCGAGCCCGGCTCCGCCCTGCCCCGAGCCCGGCTCCGCTGCACCCCGAGCCCGGCTCCGCTCTGCCCCGAGCCCGGCTCCGCCGTGCCCGGAGCCCGGCTCCGCTGTGCCCCGAGCCCGGCTCCGCTGTGCCCCGAGCCCGGCTCCGTTCTGCCCCGAGCCCGGCTCCGTTCTGCCCCGAGCCCGGCTCCGCCTTGCCCCGAGCCCGGCTCCGCCCTGCCCCGAGCCCGGCTCCGCTCTGCCCCGAGCCCGGCTCCGCTCTGCCCCGAGCCCGGCTCCGCTGTACCCCGAGCCCGGCTCCGCCCTGCCCCGAGCCCGGCTCCGCTCTGCCCCGAGCCCGGCTCCGCTCTGCCCCGAGCCCGGCTCCGCTCTGCCGGCTCTGCCGAGGGCCGGGAGCAGCGGTCCGCTCCGAGAGCCCCGCTGCCGCGCTGGGAAGCGAGCACCGCGTGGGAGCCCGGCTCCGCGCGCGGGACCGCCGGCGCCGCCAGGCAGGCTGGATTGCAGCTCCCGGTCGTTTTATTGCCTAGACGGAGTAAAATAAAGCAAAGTAAAGCAAATACAAAGACTTAGCAGGCTTTTAGTTTCAGTACTGCTGACAACTATCCGCTTATCTTTATACAGACGGGGTTTTGTAATGGTAATTAGGCATTACTTTGCCATTGTGATCTGCAGTAGAAATGGGTTTCCCGCTGTTTCCAAACCTTGATCGTTCTTCCTCTCGATTGCTGTGTCTGCGGCCGTGAAATGGCAGGACATTCACATGCTTTCTCTGATTTGCAGCTATCATTTCCACTCTCCAAGAACCTGCTAGACAGTGCGCAGCCAGCATGCGTTTTACTGAGCGCCTGAGAGGATTATGGCAATTCAGCAAGGTCTTTGCTATGCAGCTGCAGAAAAACTAAGGGCAAACTGACACCACAGGGTTTGTTTTCACACTGTGACTTGGTGAAAACTTAAGTAATTTTCTTCCTTTTTGAGGACCTGCCATTTTAATTTTATGAGTGCTTTTATTTCACTGCCCAGAGCTATTAATGAGGCTGGTAACTTATTACAATTCAGAAAGCAGATTAGACATTTATGTAGACAGCAGAAATATCTGCACTTGCACTAAATGAGATCAAAAGTTAATAAAGGAAATGCCACTTTGTGCCTGGGGACACGTCTGCCAGTGGGCAGCTGGGAGGTGCAGGGGAGCTCGCAGCACCCAGCAGCAAGAAGAGYGGAGGGAAGGCTAGCTGGGATCGCGGCCGCACCAGGGCACCCTTGTCCACCTTCCCTCGGGCCCGGGAGCCCGAGCTGGAGCCTCCTGCCCTCTGCTCTGGGTGGAAAACCCTTTCTTGCACCTGTTCCTGCTTGCTGTGGTCCCTCTGAGAGGGGAAGACCTGCGTGAGCCAGTGGAGCAGCGTGCCCCACTCACAGCCCTCCCGCAAAATCACCGCTGGGGCCTTCCTTTGCCAGGGCTCATGTTTTATGTGCATAAAGCCAAGTTCTGTGCACAAAATACTACCCTTATCCATGCACTTGTTTTACTAACATGTTTTTGGCCCCATCTCTCACCCCACTCCTGTTTTCTACATATAAATTCTAGAAGAAAAGAGAGGAAGATAGAAGATAGTAGAAAATTAAGATCTGAGAAGACTTACTCCTCTGTCCTAGCAAACTGCTGTCAGATGTAAAGCCCCTGAATGTCCTGCAGAAATTTCTACTTTTGTGCTCCCTTGGTCCATCTCCAGCAACAGTGACTGGAGCGAAAGAGGCTTCCTGGGGGCTCCCGGGGCACCAGCCCGCGGTGGCAGCATGCAGCTCAGACTCCGCTGCTCTTCTTGCCTTGTCATTTCTTTGCTGCAAAATCTTTATCACATGTGCTGGGCTAGATCTGCACGTTCAGTTTCTAGGCTTCAGCAGGTTCAGCATGGGACCATATCCTTGCATGAAAGACTCAGTGGGGGGTGAAAGCATTGGGCGGCACAAATTAATATAGAGCACAAAAATGGCTCAAAAACGAGAGAGCATTTTGGAGGTGTCCTGCACCTGAAAAGGTCTGGAAGAAGTTTCAAGGAAAGCCTAGTAGGAAGGACTTGTGCATTTTTAATCTAAGTATCCAGTGGCCATTTCTTCTTGCAAGCTTCTCTTGTTGTAATGGCATCTCACTAACCCAGCTTGGTGTGTCATGTTCATTTCCCCTTTGCAGTGACATGCAAAGTATGTTTGGCAACCAGAAAATATACCCATCTTTCAGAAACAGACAAATTTTGAGAGTACTGGAAGAAGGTTTTGTTTTATGCACAACTGATTGATCCAGTAAAGAGAAACAGTTGCACAGGAATATATACAGAGATACTATAATAGTCAAACAGAGAAAAAGACGCTGTGGGATATCTTATCAGGATACTCTTCCCCCCCCCTTTTTTTTCTTATCAAGTTAGTGTGAATAATTTTGCTTATGATTTGTTTGAATGTATTTGTAAATTAAAGATTTTAGAAGTCCAGTTTTTAAGGTCTACAGGAAGCAGCAGCATTATTACTGAATTATTCTTAAAGAATTTTGCAGCTAGCATACTCTGTTCTTTTACTCTTTCATTATAATAGGATTTTGCATATAGCCTCTGAGGAAAATCAGATGTGCCCTAGACATGTGGCTATTAGATAGGTTGGTATGATAAGCAGGTATATTTCCTGAGTCATAAGTTGTTTGACACCCTTGTACTGTCTGCCAGACTGCCACCGGCAATTCCACGCTGAAATATTGCTCCACTGGTGTAGCTACTACTGCTGTCAGTGAGACAGAAACATGAGGCCAGACGAGTGGTAGGTGCTAGACCCCAAAGCCTGAGCATACTGCTTTGGAGCAGGCTGTGTCCTGTCCCCACAGAGATTGCTTCTTTTACTGGATGGGTTATGATTCAGTTTAGGGTGAAACACTGTATTGCAATATTTATAGACAAGGCTTCAAGAAGTACTAAAACATGTTTCTGACATCTGCCCCCAACTTGAGTTTAGCCTTACARCTGGTTCAGGATTTCTCCACATGGGTGTTGCTTGGTTGTTGTGGTCCCAGTGAGCATCCCACAGGAGGAGGGCGGTCAGGATGGTCCTTCTTACCCTGCGTACACCCATAGTGCCCAGGATGGTCCTTCTCACCCTGTACGCAGCCAAGGTGCTCAGGATGGTCTTTCCTGTGTACAGCCAGGGTGCCTGAGATGGTTCTTCTTGCTCTGTGTGCAGCACTACTCCTTGCTTACTGGAGAGGCCAGTGGATGCAGCTGGACTATCAGTGTCTCCTCCAGACTTTGTGTGTACTTTCCATGATTCAAAGCACACCTCAAAAATGCCTCTACACTGATAATAACTATTAACTAAAAATTTTCTTTTGTTGTAGCTGGGTGACATCTGTGAAATTGCTAAGGTAATACACCTGAATTTATTTGAAAATAGGCCCTTTTGGTAAGAGGAGARACCCTTTAAATTCAGCTCTGCTACACTTGTTTATTTTAATCCCTTTCTATTACACTTCATTTGTTTTTCTTCCCCCCACCTTGAAATAGAGAGTGCACTAAGAGGAATTGCATTAGTAGTGTTAAAAGCTTTCCAGTAGTTGACATGATGCCTGACACCTCGTCATTGCACTGGACATATACAGGCCACACAGAAACAGAAAGGCTGAAATCCTGATAACAGGCTGAAAACCTGGTAGAGACCTATACTTTTGTGGACACACAAGGATCTGGTCTGTGAGAGCGAAAATCCAAATGTCTTGGTGGGTGGAGGATCTTGGACACCTTTTAGGTTGCGTGTCTGACGATGGCTCTGATGAAGGCTGGTGGCTGTCATTCAGCTGACTCTTTGGCTTCAACTGAACGTATTGAACCACACATATGCCAACAGTAGATACATTTTTCATTGAAAAAATGCTCAATATTTCAAATATTGTGGCAAAAATACTACATGCTGATTCAGATTTATGCAATTAGCACAGTATACTCTTTGTAGCACTATTTGTCAACACAGAAATTTCAGATATGATGAAGTAGATTCTCGTCCTACAGTTTTAGTAATGTGCCCTCCAACAGCCCTGTTTAGGAAGGAGAACCACACAGTATTTCTGTTCATTCTGCAGATGTGAAATCAGTCCCTTTCCTAGGCATCACTCAGCTCAGGCTAATCACTCAAGGAAGCAAGCAAAAGTAAAATCTCATGATTTCTGGTGTGAAATCCACCGTCATTGTGAGCGTTCCACTTTCAATAGTTTCATTAAAAGCAAAAACTCTCCAGTCATTTTCAAAGCCTGAGCAAGGACATGTGAGTTCATATGCTGCCATTTCCTATATCTGGAAGAAAGTGATTAAAAATGCCTCTTTTGGCATAGCCTTCGCTGGGTCTGCTCACCAGTCATTAAGAAATATGGTCAGTAACTAGACAAGGAATAATCCTGCTCTTGTTTTCACATCACCGTTATATCAAATTGCATTTCTGGCTTGGTATTTTTGAGTCCCTAAAAGAAAATTAAGCATGAGCAAAGGGAAGTATACTCATAATCTGCACACTTGCTCTGACATCAATGTTGCTAAACAAAACCCAGTGGTGCTACTATAGTTTCAAACTTCATAGATAAAATTTCATTTTGTAACTTACACATGCTCTGCCTGCACTTATAATACATCAAAATGAACAGGACACACTTTCTGGCCCAGGGATAAAAAGCAATTTATCTGTCAAGTCTGAAGTTATAATTACAGGTGAAAACTGTGCAAATATGGAAAGTAGATTTCCATGTTACTTTAAATCTCAGTGGCGGTCCTTTGAGGCCACAGAGGTTTTAAAACCATCACACAGCACAACTTCGACGGTTAGTAAGATTTATTGGTAGCCATTATCACAGAATCATGGAATCACAAGGTGATTGGGGTTGGAGGGGACCTCTGGAGATCATCTAGTCCAAACTCCTGCTCAAGCAGGGTCACATACAGCACATTGCACAGGATCGTGTCCAGGAGGGTTTTGAATATCTCCAGAGAAGGAGACTCCACAACCACTCTGGGCAACCTGTTCCTGGGTTCCTCATGTTGAGACAGAGCTACCTGTGTTTCAGTTTGTGCCTGATGCCTCTTGTCCTTTCGCTGGGCACCACTGAAAAGAGTCCGACCACATCCTCTTGATACCCTCCCTTCAGATACTCAGACACATTGATAAGATCCCCCTCAGTCTGCTCTTCTCCGGGCTTAAGAGTCCCAGCTCTCGCAGTCTTTCCTCATATAAGAGATGCTCTGGTCCCTTAATCATCCTAGTGGCCCTTTGCTGCACTTGCTCCAGCAGCTCCATGTATCTCTTGCATTGCAGAGGCAAGAACTGGACATGGTACTCCAGATATCACTTCAATTGATCTTCAAGAAAGGTGATCGAGACAAGAGGACCTCACTGCTAACCCCAAGCGGCAATGTCTGTGGGGCAGAGCAGGAGCCCTGGGCCCTGTGCCAATGGCAAGGTCACTCCTTGCATCAAATGTCCTGGATGTCTGCACCCTGAAGTCTATCTGCTGCCACTGCCACCGGCCAGAGGGGTGCTCCTGGGGTCACCTCTGCAATTTGGAAGAAATGCCTGGTAAACACAGCTGCAGAAACCTGGAAGAGATATACTATCATGAAAACAGCATAGTCCTGGGGAACATGGAGGGAAAAGTCTCTGAAGTCCTAGGACAAATGCCATCCTTCTTGCTATGAGAACACAGGAATGGGGAGCTGCCATGGAGATGAGGATGCCCTAGAGCCATCAGAGCTCCCTGTGCCCTTGTCCAATACGAGCTCGTGGGGCTTGATTTGCCAGTGTTTTGGGGTTTCAGTCAGGATGTACTAAGCAGGAATCATCATATCCACATTGGTGTTGGGATACTCCCCTACTGCTCCTCATRGAACTGTGAGAAAATGTTCTTTTTTCTTGATTAGATGTGCTTTGTTAAATATGTTATCTAATCATGTCACTGGATGCCTCTTGACTGTGAGCCATAGGGAGTCCTCGCTCCCTAAACACATTCTCCATGCCATCGAGGATCCCCAATGCAAGGTACCACCATTATCGCTCTAACAAATCGAATTATGTGAATATGTGTGATGTCTCTTAAAATGGGAGCCATTCTGTATTTCTGATGTCCCCATCACTCTTTCCAGAAATTTCTTCATATTTTTGGTCTCTATGGTGGGTGATATTTTCAAGTTAAAAAAGGTATTATGGATTTATCGAGGGGAGAATGATCTTTTCTATTTGTTCTTTGCCCTTTTCCAATTTACTGTTTTCCTTTGTGACTGTTCTCCACAGATGTCCTCTACCCACATTGACTCCATGATCTTGCCCTTGATAGTCCATAGATATTATAGACATTGATAGTGTCCCCTAAGGGTTGTTTTTACATGTTATAATACCTTATACAAAAAGACATCTAATTTAATCTGCTATTTCACTGTCAGAACAGTTTTGCAGCTCTTCACAGTCAACTTTAGTTTTTTTTCCTTCTTCTTGTGTTTTTGCCTCTCCCTCAAGCCTGGCTCTTCTTATAGTTTTAATTTAAAAAATTACATTCTAGATTTAAGAATCCAGGAAAATTCTGTATTACTTCTCTGTTTATCCTCTCTCTCAGATCACTGCCTAATTTACTCCTATAATTTGTTTCCTTCATTTTGGCAATGACTAACTTCAACTTCAGCATTGCACATCTTAGATTATTGTACCAAGCACAAGAGTTATTTAATGTTTTGGACAGGCCATTTCTGTTTCTCTGATTTGAGCTGCTCCATTCTGTACAAGCAATCAAATATTCATTGCACTACACGGAGAATGAAAAAAGATCCAACTATTCAGTATTTTCATAAATTACTTGAATATTAATAGAAAATCTGCACCTATGCAAGAAGATAGGAACAATTACAGACTGGCAAATAGTGCTTCACACTCAGTGGTCACAAAGAATGATCTGAATCTGATGGCAGCTGAACCCATATAAATAAAAAGTGATTTAATAAAGTAAAGTGCCAGCTCCTCCTCCCAGAACGAGGGACGCTGGGTCTGAGCTGGCAGCGAGCTGGATCGCAGCAGGAGCTGCTTCCCAGTGCTGCGCCGGGGCTGCAGGAGCTGAGGAGATCCTGGGAAGGGTGAGTGGAGCAGCGAGTAGGAGCAGGCAGGCAATTTTTATCTTGTAGGACAAAACACTGAGCTACTGCATAGCGTTCTGTTGGGTGTGTTTCAAGGAAAAATGTTCAAAATGAACCACTTAAGACAATTTGGGGGAAGGCAAAATATCCTTATCCTAGAATAGAATTGAAGAACTCTACCTGAAATATAATAAACWGCTGACCTGAGTACGTGCTTTCAGGGAGATATTGTCTGCTCCTAATAAAATTTTTAATCCTAGTTGAAAAAGCATGAAAGGAATATGACTGGAAGCTAAGGCAAAATTAATGAATTGGCAATAAGGCCCAAGTTTTAAAAGAGCTAGAGTTTACCTTTGAATCACACAACCAAAGGGAGTGGAATATTCTCCAGCTCTTGGACCAAATTTCCTAAGAGCAGGTCAGAACCTTCTGTAGAAGATGGACACAGAAGAGGCACAAGCCCGTGTGGTGGCTGCCACGTGGCAGCATYGTTCCAGTCACTTTGTTGACTTTGGAAACGCGGGGATGGTGGTTCCCCTAGACATCATGAACTGGTGAGTGCTTGTGATCCCAGCTCTCATTCATCTTCTGCAAGAGCTGCTTGTGACTACACATATCCTCTGGACTTTTCTGTCTGCTCCCTGCAGAAGGGCTCTGGAGCCATCTGGTCAGCCCAAGTGCTCTCTGCAAAATCTATCCCTGATTTCTGTCCTGCTCTTTCATAGAAGAGCACATTTCTTTGGAAACAGAAGCATCAACAAATTTATCCTGTCCTCCCTCTGAACCTCACAGCTTCTTTGGGAAATACCCATTCTTTTTGTGCTAGAACAGAGCCTCATAAACCATGACAAGCTGTGCCACTTCCTTGCTTCATTGCTTTAACCATCTGTTACCCTGGAAAGATGGTTTTCTGAGTGCTCGTCTGAGGCCCTTCGGTATGGACAGTCTCTGAGCGAGCGGCCACCTCCGGCTGGGCAAAGCCCGGCGCGTGGAGCCGCATCCCAGCTYGGTGCCTCCGAGGACAGCTGGCTGCCTGCACTCCAGCTTGCTCGCAGCCGTTGCCGTGCTCGTGCACAGTGCTCCCTTTGATGAAAGCAATAGCTGTCTGAAAAACAGRCACGGACAGCTTGTCTAGCTAGAAATGAACGTACTTCTCTGAAGACAGCTAGATCTCTCTCTTAGGTGTTCCCCTGTAATAAAGCTGCCACGCTTTATGGATGCAAGAAGAAACTTGTGAAAAAGTGAAAAGTTACCCTAGCGCTTCAGCCAAGTGCACACACACACACACACACGTACAGGCACACACATGTGCACATGCACGCACACACAGAGCTCGTATTTTTCTCCAYTGAATCCTAAAGAAGAGATTGTAAGAACATTTTGAGCCAGCACTGCTGATAAACATGTTGATTTCAACACTTTCAAGGGAAGTCGACAATTTTCTGGGGAAGAGACTTTTYTTTGTTTGTTTTTTAACTTTTTAAAAAATAACATTGACATTTATCCACACARGAACTTTGTATTATCCCTTGAAGATTAAAAGCCTGCAGTCTCCTGCTGTGAGTTATCGCCTGGGCACTGCTAGCACAGGTAAAGGGTTTGTTTCTAGCCATTCCATTAACACTCAKCAAGACAAAAATTTTCTGGAGTTAATTATGGATTTAATAACAAGCAGTTATCAACAATTCCATCATCTTCACTCTGGTTCATGAAGGGCAACTTTATTCATTTGCTGTGTTGATGCAGGGAGACTGATTCTGCCCAGCAGCACACCCAGGCTGGCACTGGCAGATGCTGCACCTTGCGGATATATTTGTTTTGTGCTCTGCCCAAAGCATACATCAACTGACACCCAGCCCAGCGGGGTCAGTCACAAATTGCCTGTGTGTTGTCCTCGGGATTACTGGGCAAACAGGAAGCCTTGGCCACGTAACTAAGACAGCCAGCAGCTGTGATAATATTTGCATGAGAGTCAGCACCCGAAGGGAGGCAGAAACGGGACTGTGAGATGGAGGGTCACATCCCTTTCCAGAAAGGTGGTGGAGACAAGACGGACCAGCTATTACAGCATTTTGTTGAGCAATGGAGCTGTCTGCACTCATTCCACGGTCAGCTGAAGAGCTGGCTCTTTTCCCAGCACCACAGAGTAAGAAACCAGTGATTTAATTCCCATTTATGGCCCATCAAAGAGCTAACAGGCCAGGCAACCACTGAAATGGTGCAAAGTTTCAAGTAAGCGTGCAAGCCTGCATTAATTGCTGGTGGCAAAAATTAACCTAGCTCAGGTCGGTTTGTGCAGCGTCCTGGCTTAACGTGGGTTATGCGTTGGATTAAGGGTTCCCTGTGGTTGCCCTGGGGCTGGGACCCACAGTTCTGCCCAGTGGCAACCACAGTCAAAGGAAAAACAGCCCGAGCGTTTGCCAGCCTGTTTGTGAGCCTCCAGCTGACACTTTTGTGCTGGGTGAATTAATAAGTTTTACTCCAGTTCCCCCACAGAAAACAGATCAGAAGCCAAAAAAAACAAGTAAATAGCACAGCCAGGACGGTGAACAAGTTTGCTTTAAGGAATGGAAACCATGGTTAAGTTTCTAGACCATGAAGCTACAGGCTTCCTCAAACCAAGCTGATTTAATGGTTTCTCCCTCTCCTCCGTGGAGACGCGGGTGCTGAGCCGTGCGCCTCCAGACGAGCGCGGGCCGATCCGGCAGAGGCTCCCGCGCCCTTTCGCGGGAAGCCCTCACCGGGAGYGGGAGCGGGAGGCTCCTCCGCAAATCCGCCTCCCGGCCGAGCCTCCCGCTCTGCCTCCAGCGCTCTGCACCAGGCGGCCTCGGTCTCCCGCGCTTGCTCCTGAGGGCTGCACGCTGCTCTCCTCCGCGGAAATTTGGGTGGGCACCGCTGCCCGTGGGCCGCCGGCGCCCCCTCCCCGGGCCCCGCGGGGGAGCGTGCCCTGCTGCGGCCGCTGTTTCAGAAAGCCGTCTGCTCTGGGAACCRAAACGCACATTTGTGAGATCGGCACGAGTGCTCGTGGTCTGGGGATCGCGGAGGGCCGAAGAGCGCGATCGCCGCTGCAGGCTGCTCTCTGCCGACCCGGGCTTGTCCGCCCGTAGCTGCGGAAAGGCGCCAGGCGGAGATGCCACATCTGCATCAGAGACAGCTCGCAGGGAGGACGAGCTAAATCCCCTCCGGGCAGCCCCTACAGCCCCTCGCTCCTCCGGCTCTGGCCCTGGTCCGCAACCAGCAGCGTCGCTGTGCCTGAGCGCCGGCAAAGCGCCGGGGTCACCCAGCTGCGGGGCGCTTTGCCGAAGGGAGGAGCCGGAGCTGCGCTGGGCTGGCGGCAGCAGCAGGGTTACAGGCTCTCCCGCCAGCTCCAGGTTTTCGTGTTCACCCCATTTCCACTTCTGGCCTTTGCCAAGGGCTCTCTGTCTTGCTTCTCCGCCAGAAAGGCTCTATACTGCCATGCTCCAAATTACTTTTCAGGCGTTTGGCTAAGCCCTACTTCATCTTTTGTCAAATATTTTTTCCTCACGTCAGAAGCACAGTTCTTATTACTCTGTTCCTCACATCCACTTTAGCCTTAATGGCATCTGTAAATAATGAATTTGCATAATGAACAGTATTTATGAAAACCAGTTGCACTGTGTGTAGGTGACCTTGTGACTTCAAATAAGCTAATAACCTTTGAAGCACAGATAGCACAGTGATACATCACCGCCTCCTTGGAAGGCGAAGGAGCCTGTCATGAACAGCACAGGTATGCAGTCAGCTGCCGGGCTGGCAGCGGGTCTAAAGTTGAGTTACATACACAAACTTGCCTTGCCTGACTTTCTGGGAGATTACATAAACCAAAACCACTGGAAATAGAAATGCACGGCACTCTGAACTCTTTAAAAAGGTAAAAGGAACTGAAGGTTCGCTCCAAGTGGCAATATTTGGCCATGCTATAAGAAACCCTGGGAAAGCACTGAGAGAAGTCCCGCGCTCCCACCTGCAGCGGCGGAGCCGCGCRGGGCGGACACGCGGGGCTGCCCCATGCTGTCCCGGCCAGCGCGGACGTGCCGCGYGTCCCTGGGATGCCCTGGCGCGCTCGTCTCCCCGCTCCTGGAGCCGGGAGGCGCGGAGGAGGGCTGCAGACCRCGGCGGAGCCGAGAGCTCTGCCGCAGGGAGCGGCGTTCAGCTCTGAGCTGTGCTCGTGCCGGGGTAGCGCTCGCTCCCTGTTGTGTTGCTCTGCATGCGGGAGACGCAGCAATTTTAGTGCCTCATACACGTTCGGAATCGTCTGGCCTCTTGTTACATATTTTCCTGTGTCAAACAAAGCACAATGCTGCTGAAAATGATGAAACATAAAGGCAAATGATCCATCTCTTATGTTACAGGAAGCTTACTGCACTGTTACACCATTTAAAAAGCTATTATTATTAGATGATATTTCTGTTTAAATTTTTGGTGCCTTGGAGTACTATTGCATACAGAAAAGACATCTAATTTTGCCTCTCCTTTTCAGGAAAACTGAATTAGGTTGCAAAATAAGATGTTGCTGGCCTAAGATTTTATTCACATAATCTCAAAATTATTTTCTCACAATGTTTCCAGAATCTCAAGCCTTTTCAATTTTTATTTTCCTATTTTCTTCTGTAAGCTCCAACCCTTTTTTTCTTCTTTACCTTATTTGTTACAAATGTCTCTTGTCATCTTTATAAAATCTCTGAAATGGAAAAATTCTCAAAGGGATACTTTAATAGTTGCACACTCTCTAGGGAAGAAAAACTAAGGTGGAGGGTGAGGGACTGGTAAGAAAATAAAAGAGTTTCTGGGACTTCATGGGAGCCACATGTGGATGGGGCTAGGACCCCAAAAGCTGAAACTGGAGCTGTAAATTCCAACTTGTCAGAATGCAATTATGGGGGAAAATACCGAGTTCCAGGGCAAGGTCAGATGTTTATAGCAGGACACTGAGAAAGATATGGAAGACCAAAATAGATAAATAAAGGTAATAATGGCAGATGTCAGTGCCCAGGGATTGGTAAAATGGTCATAGGAGACCGCACTTCCAGCTGCGGCTCCTGGGAAGAGGTCCTCTGCATGCATACGGTGGATGGGGAGCTCTTCACTTAGCTGAGTAACCAGTGAGGCTGCAATATAACTGCTCTGAAGTAGAGGGAGAAAAACTTCCCATACTGACATTAATCCCATGCCGGAAGATGTTTCTCTGAAGTTAATTAATAATTTTCAGCACAGTGAGTGAAGAGGCCCAGATGGTCCATCTCATTTCTGAAGGAACGCCAGCATTAATCTGTTAGGAAGAATGTGTGTCTCCTTCATTAAAAATAGCCGTTTCTCCTGTGGAGCGGAAAGAAGCCAGTGCTGAACCTGTATCCAGAAAGGCATTAGGAGAGATGTCGCAGTAGCTGGTGGAAATGTTGACAAAAACACTGAAAACAAACACGTGAGAGGTACAAACCTGCGCAGACTGCACAAAAGAAAGAGAAAATTGAGAGTTCCTGGGCAATAAAGCGGAACCATTCCGGTAACGCACGCCTGCCCCCGAAGCCGTACCCTCGCAAGCAGCCGTGTGAGCAGCAGTGACAGTGGTGTAAGCAGCAGTGCCACAGCGGTGACYGTCAGGGTCTGTGGAGGTATTGAGATTGGATGCAGAGGTGGTCAGACCTCTGCAGGACAGAAAGGGAAGGGCGAGGACCTCAAGGCTCGACCCTCATTCCCACGTCAATGGATCTGTGAGGAGTCTCAAACAGGAAAGTTGTGCTGGGACAAAATGATCAGATGATGCAAAAACGGTGAAGTGACTGGGACGTAGGAGGACTAAGAAGAAACGTGGTGGGACCAGAACAAGCCATGGCAATGGACAACACCATGGCAACCAGCCATCTGTGCTGGTAAAAGACTCAGTTTGCCCTGCAAGAGGGAAAAATAACTCCTGGTACCCTGTATCGGTCTGTAAGTGTCAAATCAACGACAACAGTGAGATGTCATTTTTATCCTCTCGTTGAAGATCACTGAGCAGCTGCATTTCGGGAAAAAAATTAAATTTGGGGGATGTGTACATTGTAGGGTGATAATTAATATCATTACTACACGAGTGAAGAGCCCTGCCTTACCTGCAGAGCCCTGCACGGAGCTCTGCACGCAGACACTGGAATGGGGATGCCGACGTGGGGAAAGCCTGGGGAGGACTAGCATCGCAGGAGGGAGCAGCCAGAACCTGTGCAGTAAGAATGAGTAAAATACTGAGGGGCAAGGCAGCTAGTCCTGTTTTCCATTTTTCATAACGTGAATTTGAAGGTGATCAGTTAAGTTAGGTGCAAAATGTACCTGAATATAGCAATAAACAAAAGGAAGTATTTCCTTACGCAGTGTGGAGCTCACTATTGCAGACACTTTGGTCAAGAGCTTTGGATTCAGAAAGGCCCAGGGCACTGCTGTGCACAGCAAGGCGCCCCGCTGCCACGGAGCTGCAGGCGAGCAGAGGGCCATGGAGGTGCCRAGCCCACCCCAGGTCGGGCTGCGGCGAGACCTGCCGCCGGGGAGGGCCACCCTGCGCGCGGCACAGCAGAGCAGCTGCGTTTGTTGAGCTGGGGCCTTCCTGCAATACAGCAGGCAGAGAAGACTGCTGGAGACAAACACGCACCAGGTCAGGCCCAGTCTGGCAATTTCTTGAGTTTTATATTCCACTGCAAAACAGAATAATAACTAGAGCTCATTGGAAAATGTCTGTGCTTTTCTCCACAGAAATCTTTTGTAGGAAAAAAAAGAAAAAGGAAAGGTAATTTCCATCAAAACCTTCCATAAAAACTATTTTTTTTTTAAGGGGAGGGTTACTAAATTCCCCAACTCTCTGCTATTCTCAGAAGAGCTGTCTGCAGAGGAGTGTTTCTCAAACTGTATGAAGAGTTTCAATACCTTGAGGCGGAGCCAGTAGAGTGACAGAATTTCATTTAATCCAATATTCACGCTAGACTCTGATGTTGCAGTAAATTATCACATGTATGGAGATGCAACTGGGAAGAATCCTGGAGCCTCTGCAGCAGGGAAATTCCTGGCCTGTCCTGCTCTTTGGAGGCGGTTCCATGCCCAGAAGCCAGAAACATCTGCTTGGTTCTGGGTTTTTGCCGATGCTCCTGCTGTGCTGCTTGCCCATGGTACCTGGTGCGGCAGAGCCTTGTGCAGCGGAGCCCTCCTGGCAGAGCTCTCTCCGCAGGTGCCTGTGCCTTACAAGAATATTCTTTGATCAGTTTTCAAACATGATTTTAACAAAGTGTTCAGTTCCCCCAGGGAATGATCCGGCAGGCCTGCAGAGAACCGCAGCAGGGTGGCAGCAGCACGGTGCACTCATCTCCACCGAATGGGAAGGGACAGCCCAGATGGGCTCCAGGCAGTGGTGAGCTCGGCTCTTCGGTGTGGGGAGACATGCAGAGACCAGCTCCTGTTGCTGCTTGCTGCTTCCACGGACTTAGAAACACGCGCTTGAAATCAGTACAGAGTAAAGGGGCACTGTCAGCATCTCTTTAATGCTGTGGTGGTCCTAACCAGAAGACTACTGAACACCGAGGGGTTAATGACTTGAGCAGGTGCACGCCTGTACTGTGTTCACCTGCCCCTTGGTGTAGGATGGACTTAGCCGGCTAACCACAACCCAAGAGCCTGGAGTTGCATCCCCTTAGCATCAGTGCTGGTGCTACTGGTATGTCCTTGTCTTTATCTTGAAATGAAGCAAAACGTTCTCCTACACTGCAGCACTTCTAAGAACCAATTTGTTGGGCCTCTCTTGGAGGCAGCAGCAGTTCAGCTATAGACTTGCCCCACCATGTCCCCATTAGGTACGCTTCTGCTATGAGACACATTGCGGAGGTCTTTTATTGGTTTTCCCACCAGAAGTGCCACTAGGTATCCATGGAGAGAAAGCCAGATCTCCACACTGACTACATCCTCCTGTGCTTCCCAGGCCTCTGGGCAAGGCGAGCTCTGTGGTGCACAACTGGATCTAGAGAACAACATTGGCTCTGGGGCAAAGGCAGTCGGGACAGGGGCTCCTTGCCCTGAAATCAGAGTGTGCCTTCATTAAACCTGCAAGGTAGACCCTACAGATATTCTGTGAATGGCATTTCTGTCTCTCTGGGGGACCTACCGTCTCCATGGAAAATCTCCTGAAGTCTACCATCCTTTTGGATGCTCCACCCAAGGGTTACTAGTACCTAAATGGGCTTTATGAGATTGCAGGCTAGTATCTTGCAGTAACAGCGGGAAGTGCTTGAGCAAAAAGACTTAAAAGCGCTGCTGCTTAACCTTCTTTCCGTTTTAAATGTAACCAACAAATTCCTCTTTCCAGTGAACCAAGATGGAACTACTGAGGAAACAGCAAATGTGCATTACTCATGATACACAATTCACTGAACAATCCTGCAATTATTATTCCTTCTGACAAGTCATAAATAATGTAGCAGAAAAAACAGTCCTGATGAGAGAAAAGGGACCCRCGTCAAATCTGTTTACCAGCTCTTTCAAAAGCAGGGGAAAGAAAAGCATCTTTGGTTCAGAACGGTTCTTCAGGCTGTTTCTGCTAGCCATAGCGAGGCACTGTGACGGGGCACTGGTCCTAACCAGCTGTTGTTTGGCTACTCAGGACTCCACCATGACTGGAGAGGAAGTTTAGTTCAGATGACATTATCCACATTAAACACCCAAATAAGATTCACTGTGAATCGCCAGCACAAACACTTGAAGGAGAGCACCTCCCTAAGCAGTCCTAGCTCCGCTTTAGGACCTGATATTCTTCTGTGGGAGCATTTCTCAAGGGAAATTATCTCAGATGTTTCACGATTTTCAAGAACGCTTTCCATGAAATGGCCTCACTCTTGAGCTGCTCTGAAAGAGGTTCTCCTGAAGGCAGGAAGACATCTGTCCTGGACATCGATGGCAATGGGGCTTTTACCGTTTTGCAGTATCTAAGAATGGAAAAAAAATCATTCTTTAGGCTTGGTAAAGTTCTTCCAAAGAACCTAAAACATTAAGAAATCTGAGGAAAAAAAAATCTGCATTCACTGAGATCATAAACGTAAACGTATGTTGAAAAATTTGGCCACTGGGCAGACAGAAGGTCTCTCTGAGCTTTACTGAAAATACTAACTGGTAACAAATTACCTCCTTGCCCTGATGGTTACATAGAACAGCTTAGTCAGTCCACCAAAGAGAACCTCAAATATTTTGCAAAATGTCAGACCTTTCCAAAAAACATTGTAAATTTTTCACTTAATTTTATAACACCAAATCCTGCCCTCATTTTTAACTTCTCAATTTTCCTTTTGCTCCTGGAGTCTCCTGCTGATAGCAAGCTGTGGTAAATTAAGTTTATCATTTAAAAAATATATCTTTAAGACATCACTATTAACTCCTATAGATTCATCCTGTATGCAAAGAAATTCAGTCAAGAGATTATAACTCTATATCTATGTGATTTATATGTAAAAGTAAAAGCATCAATTAAGCAGAAAGCTTTAAAAATTTGTCAGAAGCTTCTCAATACTGTTGAGCACCAACATCCAGCACACGTCTGAGGGTGCAAATGAGGAAAAATGGGACCTTTGGTTGGGAATAAAATAATCTTCTTCTTTGATAACCTTTACTAAAAAGGCACTTTGAGAGAGCAATGACGCAGCTGCACGTCCAGTAACCTGCAGCCTGGCTGTGTTTACTGGGGGGCTGAGGAGGGCTCACAAAAGCGCTATTTTCTGCCAGAGGAGCAGTCCTCGCTTTGCGGGGGGATTCTGCATGACTAAAGATTTGCTTTGAGAATGTGTTTCCAACTTTTCACAAACTTTTCAGCCTTGCACTGCCCTAAGAAGTTGCCTTTGGTAAATCCGCAGCCCGGCTCGTCGCCGTTACCTTCTAACGATGCATGAGAGCAAAGTCTCGCACGAAACAGTCTAATTCAATCTGCTCTTCGCTCTTGCTTTGTGCAGGAGGATGACCTGGAAACCTCCAGAGGCTCCAAACCTTCCAGACTAAATTCTTCTGTGATTCCATTTGGTGATTTTTCTCCCCTGCAAAACCCTCCTTACTCGGTCTGCAGGGATCAAGGAACGAGAACACTCTGATGGCTGGTCTCAGCTCGAGCTCCAGGTGACCTCTGTATCCTCATGTCCCATATGGCCCTTAATGGGACGTGGAAACCCCAGCCGGGTGCTGCGCTTTGCAAGTAGCAACAGATGCTGTAAATGCGTGTTAGAAGGATGTGAAAAGGGGCTGGCTGGAAGGGAGGAATGGAGGGAAGAAAGCACAGGTCTCTGCTTTCTTAAATAATCTTCTCCAACAGGAACCCCTTCCCTGGAGTAAAGGCTTCCTGGTCTTGCTGGATGTGACCTGAGTACTAATGCATCATGGGGTGTTTCCTGCAGCTTCTCATCTTCGTAATTATAGATCTGAACTGCTTTTGCCCAGCTCTGCCTGGGCACCCCCACAAGCCCTTAGACAGCCACGGTCTGGCACTCACAGCTGCCACTTCTTTGCCATAAACATATGGTTTCCAGAGACACTTACCTCATTGCACACGAAGGAATGCGCAGATTCTTATTTGGCCAACAGGGTAGTTTTACACATTTTTCATTAAACCTATGTTAAATATGGAAATACTGCAGAAATGAAACTTCATATTTCACATGTGAGCTTTCTTGCACATTTTAGTGTCTCTTCTGCCTGGAGATAAAAACAGGATTGACAAAACTCACTTCTGCTTTTCTACCGGAAATATACTTAGGTTATTGAATTCCAGTGATAAATTTGCTTTAAAACAATATTATAAAATCATAGAATCAGTAAGGTTGGAAGGGACCTCTGGAGACGTCTAGTCCAACCTCACTAATAAAATCTCTAGGAATGCTTTTTCAGTCAAATGAGCAAGGTTGAAGGTGATTTCTTCTTTTTTTTCTTCCCTTTTTTGAGAAAGTAAACTCATCCACCATTCTTGTTCCAGACTCAGAGCTCTCCTTGAGATAAGACTGCGCACTCTGAGCTGCGACCAGCAGCACAGCCCCATCCTGGGCTGCGGCAGCATTTAATTGAGCTTGTCACAGGAAGGAAGAGGTTTTTTGGTGGTCATACACAGAGCAGATTTGGGACCTGCTGACTGAGAACATCTTATGCGTGAGTAGCTGCAGTTTTCCAGGATGTAAAAGGCTCTTCTGACAGCAGTTACTCAAATCCTTTTTCTGTGTAGTTTGAAATCTGAGAAAGTGGGGTGATTAGAGAAAAAAAGCTAAATGGAGACAATAGTACTTAGCTCTTTTTTGTACGTAAGATCTTTCAAAGGGGATGAATAATGATAGAAGAAGCCCTACCAGAATAACAAAAAATGTCTTTCTGAAATCTAGCTGTGCGCTGCTTTATTTAGGCTCCTCTACAAAAGGGAAAATTTGAGTGGAGTTTCCCAAATGGATGAATAATTTTAAAGAGAACATAAGGAGTGAGAAAACTTGCAGAGACTGAAAAAAAGAGATCATCCACCAAAGGGAACTGTATTTTGGAGACAGTGAAAATCTAGGAGAAAATGAAGATTTCCAGAAGAAAAGTGAAAAGAGATTTTGCAAAGCATGTAGAATATCATGCAAAAGGTTCTTCAGCAACATAAAGAAAGATAAAAAAAGAAAGGAAGAAGGCTACTATGTCTTTTTGCTGGGACAAAGATTAAAGGTAATCTTCGCAAAACACACAAACTGAGTGAAAAATTCACCTTATGTTTTTGGCAAAGCCTGTGATGTTGAACACAGAGGCAGGAATGTGGTGGAGAAAGGAAATGATCTTCTGGAAAAAGAAATGACTGCAGATGAGGATGAGGAGCAGCTGAGACCCTACAGCTTACTACCTGCAGAAACCAGCTCTTCATCCCAGAATATTCTTTTGACAGACTCAGAACCAAGGATTTTAATAACTCTCAAATTGAGGATGAAAAAAGCTGCACTAGTTTCTGTATTTTAAGAAAGTGGGGGCTGAAGTGAGACAGGAATAACAGAAATCCTTGAGTTAGTCCTCAGTAGTGTGCAAGGTTGCAGGAGAAACTGTGAAGAAAGAACAGCTTGAAGATAGGTGGATGCATGCAATTTGAGATTCAAACAAATTGCAACAGAATGACCCAGTAACATTTCCTCAGTGACTGGTTTTCTAGACAGGATTATCATGGATCTAATAATATACAGACCTAATCTGCATAGAATTCCACTGAGTGTGCTGATGCTGGAGAGAAACATTTATTGAAACTTGGTAAGACGGAGATAGATCTGGTAATTACTAGATGGGCAAGGAGCTGGCAATGAGGTGTTATGATGAGGGCTGCCCAGGAAGGGGGACTGCTGGCCTGGAGAAGGGYGAGCAGAGGAGCTTCCCAAAGAGGGGCCTCTGCAGCAGTCACACTCTATTTCTGCACTTTCGCTGCTGTGAAGAATTGAAATGTGCTAGCAGCATTTGGTGAGGACACCAGGCAGGGAGTAATTGTTGATATAAATGAAGGTCCCAGCATGGAGAAGTTGTGTTCTTTACACCCAAGGAATAACAGCATGAGGACAGGTAATCCTTAAGGTAAATGCAGCTTCTAATCTTGGTATATTTCTATTCCCTACCAGCCTTGTTTCTTTGGGCAGCGATTTAAACATAGAGGCTCTTCCTTCTTTGATGTGTCCGTCCAGCACTGAGCCACTGGGACTCCAGCTTTCAGTGGGGTCTTCGAGTTCTGCTGCAGTACAAATAAAAACTAGTAACACTGACACAGAAAAAGCACCCTGAGATCTTATTTTTGAATGATCAAAGAGGGAGGCGCCAGAGGAGTTTCTTCGTGGGTGTATATATAGAAAAGTGCTACAGCAGGCAAAAGAAAGTCTGCCGTAGATGCTTCTGTGCTCTCTGAGATATGTGGAAACCTGAGCACACTGAACACCTTTGGGGCTTTATTTAAGAGAGAAATCTAGGGGAAATCAAAGGCTGCATGTTCTTAAAGTAGAAGTAGAAAAAAAATAGAATGCATCCTCCCGGGATGCGATCGCCTCCGTCRTACCATTCCTACCTGGCAAATACTGACAGGTCAAAAACGTGGAACAAATGGTTAATGTGGTCTCAGCATGTATATGGCCTGTCTACCCRTGGCTGCTGCAAGGTTAGTTAGGCATGAAGCTGAATACAGGTTTTTATGCTGAGCGTATGCATTTCCATCACCAGCAGCCCTTCCCTGCTCAGAAATCAGGTAAGCAGATTTTCAGGTCAGTGCCAAGCGATGGCTCCTGCATGGGCTAATCAGGAAGATTGCTGTGACTGYGGTGAAGCTGCTGCTGGCAGGAAGATGCTTTTCATTAAAATGTCTGCCATTGGCAATGCAAGATTCATACTGAGCTGTAGAAATGTATACAGACATCTGCAAGTGGAGAGGCTGAGATGGGGAGGCTCAGAGCTACAGCAGTGCAGTCTCTGTAATGGGAAAGGCGTTTCTAAATGGCGCTATCGCTAGTGCGGAGGGGACTGCTCCCAGGACTGCCTTTTACTCACTGCATGTGAACAACTGCTACTCCATGCAGCTGTCTGAAGTGCTTGGTCATTGCTGTGTAAAGGGCATTTTCTGGAGATCCCACGTTCTGTATAGCTTCACATCCTTGTATGCACTGAATGCATATTCATGTTGCACACTGCCTGCATAAGGGCACTGCATCTTTGTAATCTTCTAGCTTCTGAATCTGTGAAAAAATGGAGGGCTTTCCTTTCTTTCTTTCTTTCTTTCTTTTTTTTTTTTAAGAAATAACACCTAAATGATTAACTGGGTGATATTCACATGAAAATGTTGTTTTATACTTCCTCCCCAAGTACAGAGCAGGCTGAGAGCTGCTGTTCAGACAGCTCTGCTGCACAGGCAGAAGAACAGGCACGAGGGCAGCGGAGCGGGACGTCCCGGGAGGAGGGAGCGTGGCGCTGGCCCGCTCCGCCGCGCTGCTCGCAGCGCTCAGCCTYGCGGCGGGCACTTGGCCACGGGCCCCAGACCTCGAGCGGAGGGAAGGCGCTGAGCCCCCCTGCGCTGGGTATCTGCGGGGCGCCCTGGGGCCAGCTCTGCGGCCGCGTCCTGGAGCATCGGGGTGCCCACGGGGCGCCCTGGCGTGCAACTCTGCGGCCGTCTGCTCTTGTGTGCACTTGTGGGTGCACTTGTAGGGTGCACCGGGTGCGGCTTAGTGCGATCACTGAACTTATTCAGCACTTGCAGCCCTCCGCGATCAGCTCTCCCCTCTCTGCCTCCACATTTGCTCCAGCCTCTGTGGCAGTGGAGACACCGGCAACAGCGAACTCATCTGTGCGAAGTTGCAGAGCTGGCAGATCCTTGACCTTGCGAGGCCGGACGCACAGTGAGGAGGCAGAGAGGGGTTTTGGGACTGAGCTGGCAATACAGTTCTCACTCTCTCTTAATCCTGTCTTCATATCCCAAGGCCTTTCACAACACACTAGAAAATGTAACCCCGTGCTTGAGAAACATATCTCTGCAGGGGCTAGACAGAAACAGTACATAAATGAAATGAAATGAAATGAAATGAAATAAAATAAATAAAATAAAATATATAATAAAATAAAATCAGTGTCTGGAAGTGGCAGTAGAAGACTTGAAAGCAAAAGTAAGGTGCACATTTCTAACTGCAAGGATAGTAAAGCCACCGGAGCAACTGACCCAGGGAGCTGTTAGAGCTTTGCCTCTTGCAGCTTTTTTTTAATGCAGCCTGGATTCTTCTCTAAAAATCTTCAAGCAGCAGCAAAAGGCCTGATGCCGGGTTATATGCCTGCCTCTTTTCTTCCAAAAACGAGCGCGGTGCTTGTGTGCGGCGAAGGGAGCGGGGGCCAGCGGCAGGAGCGGGCGAGCCTGCGGGGTCTGCAGGGCCCCGGGACGCCGCAGCGCTGCTCCCGCTCCTGGAGGGCTGCGGAGACGCTCGCGCTGGCGGCGGGAGAAGTGAGAGGGYGGATAGCCGGGACGGTTCTCGGCCCTGGCGCCCCTCGTCTCCCGGGCTCTCGAAGGGCAGCTATTCGCAGGATACGGCGCCTGTGTCTGGAACAGCTGTCGCTAATCACCATCAAGCCGCGCCGCTCCGAGCTTCTGAACCCGGTGTGGACGTCTTACCTGACTAGCGGCCGGCAGGGCCRGGGTCTCCCCAGCGCACCTTTCCGCGCGTGCCGCGCACAGCCTGCTCCTGGGAGGACCAGACGATGCCGCGCTGGTCGCACGCGCTCTTCGGAGCAAGGCAGGCAGGCGGCGTGGGGCCCAGAGCGAGCACAGCGGCAGCCGGCAGCGCTGAACGTCCCCCCCCAAACACGTGTGCGCGTCCACACACGCGTGCACACACACACATGCACACGCATGCACAAACACACACATATACACACAGACACGTGCATGTGAGAGCATGCATTAACACACATGCACACACACGAGATGGGAGTATGGGATCACTTGGGACAGCTTTCAGGACACTTCAAGAGCATCAGCTTGAATCAGGCACGTCCCTGGCCACTGTAGGGCAAAAGCTGGAAAGTCCCAAGAAAAGACGTTCTCCACGGGTCAGGAGTGGCCGAACCAGGGTGAGGGCGACTGYCTCGTGCTCCTGAGTGCTGCAGGACAGGTGACAGGGCGTTAATACCACCCGTGCTGGAACAACACAACATCTGCAGAAAGGAAAGGATCGCAGAGATCCAGGAAAAAAACAAATTAATTTTTAATACTTCTAAATCCCTGGAAAGAGTGAAATTCAAGTCTAACTCAGGACCCTGAACCCGGTCTGTGTTAGTAATTGAAAACAGACCCAGACAGTGAATGGAAACTCTCTGCTCCCCTGCAGACAAACCCGAAACAGCCCAACGCCCCCGCGGCCGCCGCGCAGCCCCGGGGCCTCGGCGTGCAGTTTGTGCTCTCCTCGAGCCCTCTCGGCATCGCTCTCCGAGCAGAGACGGGACTGATGGGCTGTCTGACRGGGACGTGCCACGGGGGCCCGGAGAAAACCCGCAGCAGGGAAGGCGGCAGGAAGGAGAGATGGGGGGAGTAACGGGTGATCCCGGGTGCTCGGCGCGGGGGCCGCACGCAGGGCCTGAGATCCTCTCGGTCCCCAAGCACGTCTCGGTGCCGGCAGCAGAGCTGTTGAGGGCTCCGGCACCCTGGTAGCGCTGGAGCGTTGGGAGACATCATCTAAGGAGGACACAGCTGCTCATGTAGGTGCCCCAGTGTGTACGTGTGTAGRAACATGGGTCCGAATGGCCTTTAATACRTGCTAGTCACCACGACTAGACAGARGAGCAAACCTAGATGAGTAACTGGAAATACTGCGTCACGGCTAGACCAGGTAATTCAATAGTGCTTGGAAAATGCGCAGCCTGTTCCTTATTAGATTTATCTCACAGCTCTTCCTTCCTCCTCTGTAGGGTTCTTTATTCAGAGTTTGCTCAAATATTTTCCTTCAGAAGATTTAATATCTCAGAGTGCAAATATCCAAACCCTGTATCATTTTGTAATTTCATACTACACGGTGCTTTCATATGCATATCACTCATTTGCTATCCCTTTGAAGAATGCAGCTTGAGTAATGGAAGTGAACGAAAACTCATTCAGCGCTGATTTTAATTGAACAAGCTCAGAAGCTGTGGGGCTCCATGCCAGATTTCAGCTCATTCCCCTTTGAAGAGTTATTACAAGGTCTCTTTAGCCTGTGTGTCTCTGTAYTTTTTTCCCAATTAGCAACTTCCTGAAATATTAGAACTTTATTATTTTTTTAGCTGTGTCTGTTTGGGATGTTTATGCATAATGAACATTTAGTTTATTTTCATTGCCTGTTCCAGTGGAATATTGCACTCCTTGTCTGGTGAGCAAAATACTAGCCAAACTTAGGCCTCGCCTGCATTCAGGAGTAAAACATCCCAGTAAAAATCGCATCATTTTGGTGCAGCCTTTTCATTTAATGTGCTTACACCTGTGGCGAACTTCTGTGGGCTTTAAATTGTGACTGTAACGTCTTAAAGATATTTTTTTCATTTTGCCTGTGTGCATAAATGAAAGTCTGGGTAGTTCTTTATTCTCCCGTCCCAGTCAGCTGAACATGAGCCCTCAGCTTGTTACTCGGATATAAGAGAAGAGATGGGGCATGCAGAAGCAGGAAGACAGAGCAAACAGCTTGAATTATTGGATATCCTTTTCCATGCAAGACTTGGCTTAAGGAAAACACTTAAATCAGCAACTAGTAGAAAAGCAAACAATTTTTCAGCGTATAAYGGAAACATGCTCTCCACACAGCTCTTTCAGAAGCAGCGAGCGTGCTAAGGGAATTTGAGCAGGCTGGTGAGGTTGATTTTGCTATTTTCAACTGAGAAGTCATCTCAACAAAGAAAGAATACATTGTGTAAGAAAGAAATACGAATAAGAAAGAATAAAAGAGAACARGAAGAGTGTGCAAGAGCAAAAGGAGCACTTTATTAAAACGTCAGCGGTAAACCTAAASTCTGCCGAAGGGGAGGAGGAGGCATCCTTAGCCCAGCTACCCAGCTTCACCGAGCAGGCGAAGGGCTGGACGCCAGCCCCCGGCGGCGGCAGACAGAGGCGGTGCGGAGCCAGGCGAAGCCCCTCGCACGCGGCGGAGGCGCCGGCACCGGGCGGCAGGCGGGCGCCGGGGCGAGCTCTGGCCGGAGCACCCAAGCCACGTCCTGCCCTCTCCGCCACGCGCCCGCCTCGTCTCGTCTCGGAGCAAGGCCGGGCCGYGCCGCCCCCGCGACGGCTTCCCTGGGTCCCTCCTGCCCGCAGCGGCCCCGGCGCGAGCTCTCCGCCCCGGGCGCTGACGGGCGGGCTGGCAGGCAGCGCCCTGCACCGGCGATTTTACTGCCCTGCCCTGAATTTCTTTGCGTGTCAYGTGCAGGGTCTCCGCCGCCTTTTCCCGGCCACCCTACACCCCGCGTATCCAAGGCCGTTCCCAGGYGGAAACGTGTGCCTGCGACGCCGACAAGAGTGGTGGAGCTAGTGGGACGGACACGCGAGGCCGCTGCCTTGGTCCTGAGTGCCAGAGCCAGCGCCCCGCCGCCCCCGGGGCAGCCCGGCCGCACGCCCCGCCGCGCCGCGCCGCGCCGCGGCAGAGCAGCCTGCGCAGCAGGGGAGCGGAGCTGCCGCCGCCCCCCGAGGCTCTGGGGCGCCCGCCGCGCGGGGGGCCCGTCTCCGAGCGAGCTGCACCACCAGCCGTTCCTAGCGGGTTGCTCTCCATACGTAACGAAACGGAGCTGCTGCACGTGCTGCATCGCTGCTGGAAACCCCGCACTGATCTGCGCTCGTCTTCAGGCTATACCTGCAGACTGAAAGATACCAAAAAATACTTTGGAGAAAGCCAGGTGCCAACTGGTAGAAATCTTAATAAAATTACGCATGAGATTAAAAAAAAAAMCAGGGATACATCAGTGCTTTATTTTCTTCTCTCAAAACGCATATCAACTATAAGATCAAGCAAACAGACGACACAATTCCTGTAATCATGAATTTAAATCTAAGTTGAGCAGCTTTTTTAATAGTTAAAAAAATAGAAAAAAGGGATGCTCTTCAGCTGTAACGCATCTCCTGTGCTTGGTTCAGTGTCAGCCGACATGCAGCGCGAGCCGTGCGAGGACTCGGGCAGCCCTGCAGCCCCCCGGCTGGGCGCGGAGCGGCTGCGGGCGCAGACCCGGTTCCCCGGCGGCGGCGGCTGCGCGAGGCCGCGGGGAGGCAYGCGGAACAGCAGCCCCTCCGCGGGCGGCGGCGCGTTTCCATCAGCAAATGGAGCCCGGGTACCGGGATCCCGCTGCACCCGAAGCAGAACTGGAGCTAATTAAAAGGAAGAGGCCTATCCCAGGACTATCAGTCCGAGGCAGGTTTACGCAGAGCTCCCCAGCGCCGCGCTGCCTGACGAACGCGCTACCTGGATAAGCGGCTGCTGGCGGAAGTCTGCACTCGCTAGGCAGCCACGTGGCAGTCTGAGAGGCCGCTTACCCAATTCACATCACAGCCTGGTTAAATGAAAACATAATACCAGTAACTAGTAGGAACTGTCTGYGCGATTTTTTTTTTGTACAATGCAACAGCTCCCCCATCTTACAGACTAAAGAACTTAAAGTGGGAAAAAATTCTTGGGGAAAGAATATCAGGGCAATGCAACATACTTCACTGCCTCTATGGGAGGGAGAAGCTCGGTCTAAGCTCAGTGCCAACAGTGTTTTCCGTTTCCCAAGTGCTTTGGAAGAGGGAAGAATCCACTCCACACAACGCTGCACTTGACATTTCAGTGATTAGAGCACTGAATTACCTGCTTCTGAAGATGAGTAAATGCTGCAGTTTCCAAATACTTTTTGATGAGGAACAACATTATTATCATGAAGAAAGTAACATTTACTCCCTCTTAAGTTTTAGCATTCATGCTAAAACTTGCAGCYGCCCGTCTGTTGCTTTCACTGCTACACTGCACTGCTTCTTTGCAGTACAAACACACCGTATTATATGAACACTCAGAGGTGCCTAATGAGAAAGGGGTGTTTGTGCCAATTTAAAGCATTTCTCTTGATGCAGAATTATGTATGCCTGATTTGTCATTTCTAATCTTGTCTAGGCTTCCACATAACCATCACCTCCTTAGGAAAAGAAGTGTTTCTCCCCTCTTGCCCCAAGAAGAACATCCCACTTTGCTTGCTCCTCAGTTCTGCGGTTACTTCCGTGGAAGTTACCTGCTTTAGGTGCATCTCTTAGGAGGTGACTCACAAGTACGACCTACGGCCATGAGGAGGTTGGAAGTGACCAGGGACGAACAGCGCCTTGCRACCCACTGTGGACACGGCGATAGAGGGCCCACGCATGGGTTTGCAAGGAGCATGGAGTGGCTTGGCAGGAAGGCAGGCACAGCACCTTGCAGCCAGCCTGCTATAGTGAGGTTCAGTATGAGAGTCTGTCCAGTCTTTACGTTCCTACTTCAGAATGTGATTAAGGATTAGAATGAATTCACAAAAACAGCATTACAGTATGCTTGGAGGCTAGAATAAGACAAAACTCACAATAAACATTTGTTAGGAAGGGGTAATGGATAAGGTATATGTGAATTTAGCTCAGGGGCAGGAGAGAGGCTTCCCCAGTGCAGTGGTGAGTTCTGACTCGTGCTACGCTGGAGCTCAGGTGAGTAATACCAAGCATTGCCCACCCTGTGAGCAGTGCATATCAACACCTTCTTTTGGGGCATGCATCCAGGCACTTGGTGACTCCCTTGGGACACAAACTGGCCCCTTCCTAAGGCCCCCAAACCTGCTCAAGGGCGTCCAAGGAGAGTGCAGGTGCAGCCACCCTCTGCTCCTCCCTCGTGGCCAGGAGCRCTCCAGAAAGAGAAGTCAAGGGAATTGTGAACCAAAGGGAGGCAAATGATTTCAGGCTAAGACCTGCAATAGCCTAACACTTGTCATCCGGTCCTGGGTGCAAGATTCACTTTGACTTCCTTTGATATGGAATAAAATACGCTCTTGGCTGCTTCTGCTTGAAAGCTGCTAGGAGGTTCACTGCTTCCAACGAGCCATGGAGCTATGCTTGTTGGTGGGTATGTACCACACTTGCGCCAGCATGAAGGGCCTCTAGGGCAGCAGCAGCTGGGCAGAGCTGACCAGCCTGCAGGACTGCAGATCAGCATTACGWACTCACCAACTTAGCTGAAGGCAAGTCACCACATAACCACTGACCCTCCAGAACCAGAGTCTTGCGCTTGCCCCCAGCACTGCTCCCAGGACAGRACACATGACCTCCTGCAGTTGAAGTGGCCTTCCTTCTACAAGCAGATATGAGCCAAGTGCCTTGATGCACCCATGCCTTAACCCATTCCCACCTCCAAACTCACTAAGACTCCACCAGCTGCCCTGTTGCCTCCATGGGACAGCACTGTCTAGGTAGCTGGCTGCACCAAGAGAGCAAGGCTGAGGGCAGCAGGAGGTGGCGGAAAGAGCCATGGTGGGGGTACACAAGGTCAGAGCCACTAATGGAGACACATACAGCAATCTGACAGATGGACTGGCCATCTCACCCAACAGGGAGCAAATCTCCTCAGGGCATACACAACTCCTCACCCTCCCAGACACTCCAGGGTGGAGCAATAGTTCCACTGGGTAGTTTAAAAAGGCAGTGGTGCCATTTTAATCCTATGTCCAACATGGATTTTAGGCTAGCAAAGAAGCTGCAACAGCCTCCACTTAGACCTCTGTATCATGTTCAGCAAGTCAGAAAGTGCAGGACATTTTTGTAGCTGTCTGTAAGCATGCAGAGGTTTTGGACTGTGCTGTAAAAATGAYACTTCAGAGTGTGGTCCTGAACCAGCCCTCACAGATTGTGTTGGACAGCAAGAAGCCAAGGGATCCTCTGGTATAGGCAAGACCCTAAGAACAAGCTTCCATTTCRTTACCAGTGAGATCTTCCATTTCCTTTCCACCATGGAAGGTGCCTCCTAATACTTGCTTCTGCCTCCAGCACCAGCCACACAGCTGGTATCAGCAATGTGTCATCCATCCCGCTCCTCGGGCTGTGGAGAACTGACAGAGCAGCAACTGCTTCAAACATGAAGCTCAAGAGGAGTCTGACCTGGTAGAGACAAGCCAGAATAACAAACCTTTTACCATGGAGCATCTTCTTTTTTCTCTGCTGTCTCCAGAGGAAGCTGAATCAGGTCTGGGCACAAGACCGAGGAAAGCTACACATACTGTCTTCAGCTCCACAGGGCCATAGTGATAAAATCAAGCGACTGAGCGTTAGGAAGAGGAACCCCATGCAGAGCCAACGCCAGCACAGTCAGCATACTACCATGACCTTTTCCTTAAGGCAGTAGACGTATTAAGAGTCATTCCTTCCCTCCAGCATTTTGGCCTCTCTACTCCATAAGAACTTGAACTGGCTCCATGARATAGCAGCTGGGACTTAGAGATAAACACTAGCTTATGAGACCTGCCATAAGTCCTACCTAGCACTGCTGCCAAGCCCTGGGCAACTTCAGAGGCTACTCTGGAGAGGCATTCCTCTCTAGACCTGGGTCAGAAGCTACTGAGAAGACCATGAGAACAAACTTTCTTTCCACCTCAGTTTCTAAGGAGAGCACTTTGCTCAGGTTGAACTGACAGACCTGAGCCTCAGAGTACTGCAAAGTTTCCTTTTCCTGTCTGTATTGATGCCAGACATTGCACCCCAACGCAAAAATATCTTTTGCACAGCAGAAAGGTGCAAGGACTGGCACTGCACCTTTCCTTCTCTGGGATGTAGTTTCACCCAGATGCACCCTTAGCAATATGCCAAGGTATCTCAACAGCATTGCTTCTGTTGCCTCTCAGTGCACAGAGCAGAGGATGAGTCCTCTGCAGCCTGCAGTAGCAACTGCCCTCTGACCTGATCCGCTGCACACAGCATCCTTAGGTGAGGAGCCAAGCAGACCTGGTCAGTCCTGAACAGTGGGGCCATGGCCCTGCTATTCTGACAGATGGGCACCCGAGGACACGGGCAGTTCCCAGAGGGTGTGCCCCAGGGAGCATGCCTGCCTCCTCCTCCAGACGAGGGTCGCCAGCAGTTAACGAGGTGAGTTAATCCCTGTTAGAGAACCTGCAGGCAGCCCTCATCTTGCCACTCTGTTCAGAGTCCTGTGACATCACTGAAATTTTCTCACAAAAGAGAATTAGACGAAGGTATCAGGATTGCATAGCATGAAATGCTCTCTCCTTTGTGGCAGAGATCCYTGGAGAAACATAATAACCACTAAACCCCTAAAAGCTCCACATTTACTGACCCCAGAGCTAAGGAGCCAGGATCATCCCTTCCAAGAAGCGAGGTGTTAGGAGCCAGTGCCCTCCACCCAGGCCCCTGGTGGCCCGGCCTGCCCGCCGGGGCTCCCTGCCTAGCGGGAGGCGCACAGGACCCYGCTGGCCATGCAGCTCAGGGCAGAGCCTCCCCTGCTTTTATCTTTGCAATTCTTCCCCCGACRGCGCCGGCTCATTCTGCAAGTACATCTGCCGGATAAATGCTCGGGTCAAAACCCGAACGCGCTCCGGCTCCAGGCGCAGCCCTGTCCTTCGGGCCGCCATGCGGGCGCGTAGGGGCTGC
>NW_028186617.1:1542-10809 GCF_003343005.1 Rhea americana | reverse complement strand
GCGGCGGGGCGAGGTGAGGCGGGACGCTGCCCGCGGAGGGGCCGCTCCGTGTTGTGCCTTGCCGGTCCGGTCCGTGCCGTGCATTCCCGTGCCAGGCCGTGCCGTGCCGTGCCGTGCGCGGGGCCGCCCCGCGGCGGGCAGTAGCCCGGCCTGGCTCAGGGCTCCTCTGTCTGCAAGGCAGGATGCTGAGCTCCCCCAAGAGCCGAGGGTTTTGGAAAGGGAAATCCGCGTTTCTTCAGCTGCTTCTGCTCGGCTGCCCCGTCTCTGACCGAGTCGTTAGAGCCGCCCCGTCGTGCTGCTCTCCCCCAGGCAGCCACCGATTCCCTTGCACCGCTGTCCTGGTGGGCTGCCCCTTGTCCCCAGGATCCCGGGGTCCGTGTGCGCAGCCTTCCCCTCCCTTCTGTCTTGTGGGTAGTGAACACTCCTAGTCTGCAGGAAAGCAAATGTAGGACAAGATAAACCTTTTTTCCTGCTGGAAGGTTCCCGTTAGGGGAGATGGCAGAACAGTTGTAGAGGAGCCAGCAGAAACCTTGCAGCCATGTTCGTGTCGGCAACAACCAAACGTCCTGGTTCCCTGGAGCAGGCAGAGCGAGGACAGGCCCCGCGGAAGGGGGCAGCAAGCACGGCCGCAGACCCGGTCCAGGGACCGCGACCCCCAGGGGTGGCGCTGGTGCAATCGAGCTGGAATGTGTTTTTGAAAATACTCTCTATTCAGTAYTGCCGCTTGCCAGCAGCCGGGCTCAGAGGCACAGGGTCTGAGCTGGTTGAGTCTGGGCAGAGGAGAGGTCTGCTCTCAGAGCTAACATGGGCTCTGCCTTCTCTCGTTGCCATCTGCGATCCAGGATAACACTGTTTCCTCTCCTGTGCCCTTTGGCTTCTCCCAGTAGCCTGAGCCGTGGTGTCCGTGAGGCAGGGGCTGCTTCTTGTTGCATCGCTGTGGAGTGCCCAGAGCAGGAGGAGCCCTGCATGGTTGTGGGCAGGAGCGCAACCTGGCAGGTGGGAACACCGGGTGCCTCGGGCTCAGCCCAGCCCTTCGCAGCCTCTCGTGAGTGCCGTGCAGCCGGCCAGGTCGCGCCTGTGCATCCCTGTGCTTTGGTCACAGGGCACTCATGGCACTGGTCTTTCCAGGCTTATGTTTTACGTGTTCGCAAAGCAACTCAGTTCATCTATGGTGAGCATCTGTGGGTACTTTGGGTACTTCCCTGGATGTCCAGTCCCGGTCAAGTCAAATTGGCTAGAAAACAAACTGGTGAGGTGACTGGGATCGAGCCCTGGGCGGTAGGGCCTGTTTTAGTACAGCTGTCGGGTTGCCCGGTGCCGAGGTTCTGGTGGCCCTGGCAGGGTGCATCGGGGCCGGGCACGTGTGCAGGAGCGTGGGGCCCAAAGGGACGGCGCAGCCCAGGGGCCTGCTCTGCGGTGGTGTGGGTCTGTGCCTTGCTGTGCCTCGTGGACTCTGCCTGGCTTTGAGACGAATCCCCAAAGCCTTCGCCCCGGTGTCCTTGTGCTGACCCTGGCGCTGCTCGCGGTCTGTCCGGGCGCAGGAAGGTGTGCTGGTTTGAGCCTAAGCGAGGGCCCGGTGATTTCTCTCTGCTGATCTGGGAGTCAGGTTCAGGTTTGCAAGAAGCAGCACACTGGAGCCTGGATATACTTAATGCCCGGCACCTTTCTGTTCTACATTTCTAAATATATACGGTACTCAAGGGATTATGCATTTGTTTAAATGCATAATAAATGTATTTAAATGCATAAAGACTATATAAAAATGCATACTAGAGCTTTCCAGTTAGGCCTAGAGTGACAAACCTTGCTAAGGAGCTTCCCCAGGCATATTAGCTCTTCTTCTTCTTTCAGAAATAGCAATTACTAGTTTTATCATGGCAATGCAGTCAGTGGAGGTAAATCCTGAATATTTCAGGTATTTATTAAGAGTTCCAAGCTGAACTAGCTTACCAGTTGTATGGTTTACCAAAATACTTACAGCTTTAGAAGTGGATTCGAAACTGTCCTATTTCAGCGAGGGCTGGAGGACTGAGCAATCCTACATGCAGTTTATGATGAAGATAAGGGCTGGACACTGTAGCACAGCTATGTTTGGGATTTTTTTTTGAGGGTCTTGTTTTGAAATTTTTGTACAATTATTGACATGTAGAGAGGCTCCCGTTTGGCTACATAGGTATGGACCCTGAAAAGCTTCATCAGAAGACAGCTGGAAGGAAGAAAAGGGGTTGTCGGTGCAGCCCCAAACTGGGTGAAGTTAGGGTATAGGACAAAACAGGTGGGGGCACAAGAAGAAATGGGGCAGAACAGTATGGCAAGAAGGAAAGAGATCTTTCCCAAGCAGATCTCCTGGGAGTTACAGTCTCTGCAGGTGGCTCAGCGTGTGCTTTTTCACACTGAGTTCACGAGACGCTGAAAGGCTGGTGTGCCACTAGGTATACAGTCTTGGCAAGCGAGGCTGCCTGCAGGCTGAAGTGCTTTGAAAAAACGAGGCACCCCAAGGTGCCTGGAGAGCTTGTTCATCCACTGGGACATATGGAGATATTTGAGACGCTGGAGTGCTAATGGCTTTCCACTGCTGATCAATATTTCCTGTGCTTTCAGATGTGGTAACAGGTTCAGTTTTATAGAGCAATCTTTTGAATATTYTCTGAGCAAGCAACCAGTCCAGAAAATCATTCTAATAGCTTTGCTATTAACAGGCCTGGTAGAATTTGAGCCAAATAGAAAGGGCTTGTCTAAGTGCTATTGAAGCATTTTGGGCCAGGCATATTTCATGCATTTGTACTCCTTTGACCAGACACCACTGAGTGTTGTCTATTTATACGCATCTAAATATATCCTCTGCAGCCTTCAGACTTTTCTAGCTAGTAGTAAAATTACTTTTCAGTATTGTGCTATTACAATTTGCTTGGTGACACCATTTGATAAGTTTTGTGCTAAGGGGTGTGTGTGTGTGTGCGTGCTTGTTTTAAATGAAAAATTAATCTTGAGGTAGTTACCTAAAATGCTTTTGACATAAAAACATGTCATTAGTGCAGAGGGAGAACGAAAGGAAATGTGGTTGAACAAGAGCAATACTGGAGATGTGTTCAAGCCTGAAAATCCAAATCCAGACCAGCATGGAGTTTTGTTGCTTTAGTCTCTTTAAAGACAAAAAGTGAACCATTCTTTCTAGAAATGTGTATCAAATAATTGTGTACTTTGCACTTAAATAGAAACATGTGCTTCTAATTAGTCAGATATACCTTCTGGTGCCCTTACGTTTGAGACATCGGTTTGAAAACAAAATGACATATCTGGAAGCGCCTTCTCGCTTGCTCGGCACGTGTAGCAGGTGCCGGGGCCGCCGCCGCCKTTGCCGCCCGTAGAGCCTGTGGGCTGGCCGATGCTCTCGCTGCGGCGGCCGTACGGCCCAGCAGCACCGACCGCAGAGCAGGCCTCTGCGTTTGGGAACAGGGAGCAATTCAAGGAGGGGGGAGCGGGGTTCTCCTTCCTGGATTAACTGAACTGCCAGGTCTTGATCAAAGAGCTGTGGATTAAACGCTCACCTCGGTCCAGAGGTTGGAGCCCACGGCAGGCATCAGAAATACAGCCCGCGGTGCGTGCTGCGCAGCAGTGGCGAAGCGGCTGCTGCAGGGAATTACTCAYGAAGGAGCTGATCTGAAAGGCAGTCGCATCGCACGCTGAGATGGAGAGTAATGGTAATTACTGTCCAGGACCTATTTTGGAAATGGTTTTACAGACCCTGGGGTGAAAGACGGTGCCCTAATTCCAGTGTATCATAAATATTCCCACATATCCCTGCTGAAAAGGCTATTGCAGTGACAAGCCTGTGTCAGCGTATGAATTTCTCTGGAACTGCTAAAGGTCTTCTGGGCTCCTCGAGAGGGATGGGGACCTTTGATACGTTCCCCAGTAACAAATGAGATCTCTTACTGGGCTTATAATAATGGCTGTCGGACTGGCCTGCAGCCCATCACGAACCAGTAAGGATAATCATTTTCTTTTCTACAGCAGCTCTCCCTAGCAGTTCTTGGAGAACTAAGAAAGCCTATAGAAGAAGTAGCAGGGATTAATATTCACTGGATGAGGAGATAAGACATGGAGAAGTTAAAGGCAGAATTCTCAGAAAAGGTTCTTCTCCTGATACCCTGATAGCCTGTTTTTAAAATATCYCTAGTTTAGAGCAAAGGCGAATGTTCTGCCCGCCCAGAGCTGCTTCTGGCCCAGTGAGTCTGAGGCCCTGAGTCCCTTAGCCGAAGAGGAGTGCACTGAAACAGCTGTGGAGCCAGGACCCTGGCTTTCAGGTTGTGCCCTACCAGGAACTGGGGGGACACAGTAAATGACAACTATTCTCCCTGCCAGACTGCCCTATTATTTGAAGCATCTGGAAGTGYCTGTGGTTTCAGACGGGAGAAGGGCACAGGGGAGGTCAGTGGCCTGGCACACGATCTGGTGCTGCATCCAGCTCAGAAAGTCCCTGCTGTGTTGGCGCCCGGCGAGATGCCCCTTCTGCTCGTCCTCGTGTTCTGCCYGTCCCATAGCTCGTCGCTCTGGCTCCAGGCGGGAGGCTCGGCTGGCTTTGCCCTTGGTCTGGCCTAGCACAGCACATCTAATGTTCCCATAGAGTAAACCACTCTACAAATAATATTTGTCCCAAGCAGGCTGAATAATGCAAAAAGTGATTTGTCAAATGGCTAATTCAAAGGCTAATGGGAACCCTTGGTGAACGCCACCTTAACTGTGTTGTGTGGCCAGCAGGAACTGAGCGTTGGAGATTGGTTCTTGCTGCTAGAAACTGGTGTCTCACTCCTTGCTTTTGAGGTTGCTCTTCTAGATGAAGTTTCTCACCTGGTGCTGTTTCTCAGCAAACATTTCCAGGAAAGCACATGATTAGCTAACTTTGCTTTAAAGGGGAATAACTTTTTTTTCTCACTTGGAATTTTTGTTCCGGCATCTTTGCTGCAATGATGTTGTATTCTTTTTTGGATTAAAGATAGATAAAGCTCTYCTCAATTTTCATTTCCTCAGCATTGTTTTGTGGCCAGATATCTGATACTCTCTCTYGGTTTTCATTGTAATTCTTTATATATTCTCTGTGCTTGGCCGAGGGAGGTAGAGCCATSGGAGGCCTCGACTTGAGAGGAGAACCTGTAGCGGTGAGGCGTGACAGTCTTGCATGCAAGGTAGAAGGAAGACCATACAGGAGCTGCAGTGCAGCGGTAAGGAAAAGACATGCATGGAAGAAGAAGCAGGGTAGAAAAAGTCACAGAGGCAGCAAAATGCAAAATGTATTTTCAATATATGGGTCGTGATGCTGCAGCTCGTAGGGTTTGAGCACGAATTTCTGTAACAACTTGGAAAAATAATACAGGGATTTCCTGCTGCACACGGGTGAGATGTGGGTTAAACTTGTTTGGGTTTTAGCCGGAGTTAAGAGTTTATCCGTTGTGTGAGGTCTCTGCCCAAGTAAAGCAGAGCACGTGCAGCTGGCAGCATTGCTCAGGTCTGATGAGCTGCATTGTTTTTGTTTTCACCATCACACCTTAAAATACTTGTGGTGAAGACCCTGCTCTGCACCTTGGTGGGAGCAGGTCTGAGTAAGGCAAGCGGGATTTGTCCTCTTGCTGCTGTGACTCAGTAGGTTTGCTGGAGACGTGGTATTTCACAGGCAAGCCTTCTACGTGGGACCGTGATTCAGCTTTGCTGCGTTACGTGAAGCTGTCGCTGCTGTCCTGTGGGCAGGTTTCTGTGCCTGGGGCTCCTGCTGACGTGGCCRCATTTTAATTTCATCCCTGTCCGCATGGGGCTGGAGGGAATGGCTGGCGCTGGTGCTGGTTGCGCGCGTTGGAGTGCGATCGCTCCCTGAACTGTAATGCCAGAGTAGCGGCTCCGGTTCTCCTTCTTCCCGCACAACTTCAGACCCATGTGGCCTCCATTGCTTTTAGCAACTACTCTACTTGTTTGAAGACATGCTGTAAAAGAGGTCCCCAAAGTAGTGGAGTGTTGGAGATTGGGAGAACAGTGTGGGCACKGAACCCATCCAGACTGACACAGAAAATTGAGTGTCCTCCACTGCTTCGGTGTAAGGAAACAAGATATGAAAAATACAAGGGTAAATTCAGCCTCCAGTGCTGGTCAGCAATACACAGCTGTGGGGTGTCCTGACACGGCCTTCCAGGGCATCTTCTGGCCTGGCCTGTGGTGTGCTTAGGTCCAGGTCATGACTGTTCCTCATAGTGTAGCTTGTGGCTCTTGCAGCATTCAGACCCTGGAGGTTATGGCTTTGGAGCCTGGAGAGGTTTTCTTTTGCATCCCAGCTCCATGCTGCAGCATCGTGACTTGTCTTTGTAGTTCAGCTCTGCGCRTCTCCTCCTGCTAGGAGGAACTGTGGGAGCAGGCAGGTCCGCCAGCTGCAAGAGCTGTGGTCGTTGTGCTGGGGCACCAGGGCTATGGGGTRAGGCAGAGGACCTGCCCTCTGGTTTAGGTTTCACGGTAGAGACTGCACCAGGCCACTGTGAGCAGAGCTCCCGCAAAGGCTTGCCTGAGCTGTTCATCATTCGCTGCCCTGGACTCCCCAGCGCTGGGTTGCGCCACCTGCATCCCCATCACCAGCGCACTGCGAAGGCTGCACTTAGGGACTGGTTTTTGGAGTGCATCTCCTTCCCAGGAGCTCAGTGTTCCCTTGCATGGAGCCCCCACACTCTTTCTGCAGGTGAGCTTCACAGATTCCCCAGTTAGGCCTCTCATGTCTGTTTCCCCATGACCCAAGTGGCGAGGAACCCTCCTGTCATGGTCTAATGTACGTTGGAAATATGCACGGGGATGTGGTTAGTCCCCGTGGCATGTCTTTGGTTATCAAAGACAGGGAGATGTGTTCCTATTCCAGGCAGAAAAAAGCTGTTTTGGCTCATGGTGTGGTAGAAGGAAGGACATGCCTAAGGGTGAAGCCTGCAGTCATAAATACTGTGTTCCTGCTGCTGCCCCGTCTTCTGGGAATAACTATAAAATGGCTCGCTGTGATGTGTGATGTGTGATGTGTGGTGCTCTGTCCAGCCATTGCCTTCACAGCATTTTTTTTTTTTTGCAATCAAAGTCTCAGGGCAACATTTCTGTCCTATTCTAGTGGTATAAAGCAAGATTCTTGGTTTTGTTTATTTTTTTAATCTCTCCAGAAAAGTTTAGCACCCCTGGGGCTAATTCTCCCAGTTCCAGCTGCATGAAAATTGGGTAATTCTACTGGAGCCATTTTAAGATTGCAGTAAGAGAAGGGTGGACGTGTTTCCTTGTCCCATTACATCCTTGGTAAAGGGCCGGTGTGCTGACGATGTAGCCCTTCTTCCACGTGGGCACGTAACGTGCCTGTGCAGGCTTCACTGGGCGCGTGGGTAATCCTCCTGCGGTGGGGGACAGCCACGCGCTGCCCGCGCACGGGYCGTCCTGGCTCTGGGCGCTGTTGCCCGTGTTGTCAGCCTTGGCGCTGCAGACATACGAGGCGATGCTTGGCTTCGGTCAGAGGCGCACCGGAGCGAGCCCGGTGCGGGGCTCAGGCGCTGTGGTGGAGCGCTGGTCGCTGCCCCGGGGCGCGTGGTGACCCGCGGAGGGTTTCTGAGGCAGCTGTGCGGGGAGACTCTCTTAGGAAGAGCGGCGCGAGTGACAGCGAGCGGGGCGCGCGCGGCGAGCAGGGCAGGCGCCGGCTCGATTTCTGCGTCCGGGCAGCCTGGCCCGTGGAGGCTGTGGTGCGGCTGCTGGGGTGGGAGGTTGCTTCCCCCAGGGCTCGCGTTCCTGTTGGATTCGTTATTGCCCATTACTGCCCTGGGTCAGACACTCTGTTTCCAGCTTGTTTCATTTAAGAAGCAGTCTGCAAGCAAACACCTTGTGTGTGCTGAAGTAATCCCCATGCCCTTCCCTGTTCGTAGAAGGAAAACGTGATAAATACCACGGAAAAGGACAGGGCGGGTCAAAATGGATAGTTGCAGCTGATCTGCTAGTTTCAGATGAAAATGGTACTAATTTCTAAGGGAACAAATCAGTCAAAGAGTTTTAAAATGAACTTTACTAGTGTGGCATTGTGGAATGTATAAACACGAGTAAAAGATGAGCTGTTTAGGTAAATGCCTGCTGGTTACTGCATTGGTGCCCCACATGATCAGCACTGGCTCTGCTCAGAGGATCACAGCCCCTTGCTGCTCAAATATATTTGATGTTTTGCTGTCCACCACATTTTCACTGAAGGATGCAAAGGAGCAGAACTGAATAAGCCTGACTTCTTCTAGGAAGAAATACAGAGTACAGACCTTTGGACTATTTAAACTGCATCGTGGAAGTTAAAATAACCCACACAAGATATACCAGTAATCAGGAGCGAATTCTGGCCAGCAGGATGCAAAACTCAAAATTCAGTGGAAGAAGCTAGACTCATTGCAGCTGCTTGCACATGAAATCAGATACCCAAACAGTTCCCTGGTGGTCAGTAATGCTTCCTTGATTTGTATTGAGAAAGTGCCGAGGGGTCAGGGATGAAAGAAGAGTGAAGGGCAAAAGCATTACGAYATAAATCAGGAATCACTCATACTCGGAGGGTGCAGTGTGCTTCTCCTTCAGTGCTGGACGTCTGTAAATCTGAGCAAAACCATCTCTGGAGGTGCCGTCCATCTCTCTCGCCCCGTGTGCTGCCGCGGGAGCGCGGCTCTTCCGCTGCTGCGGTGCCCTGCTCTCCTCTGCCGACTTCCTCTCCCGCTTCCGTTTTGACCTGTCATGCAACGACTGGAAATATTAGCTGAGTATTGAGATATGGAAGTAGGTTTTTTATTCCGGGCACTTGATTCGGAGATTGCATTTGTCCTCACAGGCGTCATGAAGAAGGATATCCTGTTTGTGTATTAATGTCCTACTTCGTTGCGTGTACCCTCCACGAAGATGCTGCTGCCTTCCCAAAGCATGCTGCATTTCCCTGGCGTCATCTCATTCTGCATCTACGTTAGTGAGTTAGGTGGTGCAAAGGAGAGGGTCTATGGGGTGAAACGACAGAGATGAGGAGCTGGCGTCCGTAGGCGCGCGTGTCGGGGGATGCCTTGGAGTGGCTCCCGAAAGGTGTGATGGAGTGACTGCTGATCAGAGGCTGGAGCGCGTGGAGCGCGTTTGCGGAGCTCGCCTTTCTGCTGAGGTTCACCTGGAAGGAGCCCAGTTTGCACGCGCTGAGGCCGCTCGGCAGCGGGAACCGCGGCGTGGGGGGCGGGAAGGTGCGGGCGACGCGCTGCGGATGAG
>NW_028186617.1:0-1180 GCF_003343005.1 Rhea americana | reverse complement strand
GCTCTGCGCGCTCCCGCGGGACGCGCTGCTCCTGAGCTCCGTCGCTGCAACGCGGGGCGCGCGCGTCGTTTGCTAGCGACGCAGGATACCTGGCTGGGGACCTGCTCCTGAGCGCTGCTGGAGCACGCGGCGGGCGCGGAGGCACCGCCTGCCCCGCGGGGGTTTCCGAGACCCTGCTCCGAACGCTCGCGCGGACGCGGTGACGGCGGTGGCGCCCGGCAGCCGCGCGAGCGCGGGCGCCCGCCTGCCTCGCCGGGGGACGCGGGAGGAGACTTGGGAAGCCGTTTGCACGGTTGGACCCCACTCGAGAGCTCGGGAGCAGGATGTGGCTGAGTCACTGCACTGAGAGACCAAATTAAAGTGATCTTTAGTCCCGGGGCATTGCTCCGAGGAGGGCTGCGTGACTCYGACGTTCCCGGGACAAAGCGGAGGCTCCTGCACGCCGCGGCCCTGYGGAGGGAGCCGCAGCTGTGAGCGTCCGAAACACGGTCTGGCTGGAGCCGTGCTCTGGTCTTCGTGCTGCYCCGTGGCGACGTTGCCCTTAATCCGCAGCACGGGGCAGGTGGTGCTTCCTTGTCCCGTGTTGACTGCAAGCGCGAGGAGAGGAGGGGGTGTATCGACGTACGTGTGCGTAAGCGTGRGCACCAGGTCAGCCCCGGTAGCTGGGCCTGGCCGCGCTGCCGTAACGAAGGCGCTGGCTGGCACAAGGAATGATCTCCCAGGACCAAGGAGGGACCTGTAAACCGTGGAGTAAATTGCTCGTGTTTTGTAGCGCTTAGTTTCTCACTTGCGCTTTGCGGGGAGCGAGCTTGCCTGCCAGTTCCTCCTCGTCGGAAGGAGCATCCAGAACTGCCAGTAGTGCAGGCAGCTGTCTTTACTGTAAACTAGATGCATAAGGTAAAATAAATAAGGGACAAACACTAAACTATCCCACCTTGCCAAAAAACAAAAAGAAAAAGAAAAAAAAAGGAGAAAGAAAAGCAAGCGCGGGGGGGGGGGAGCTGCCGTGCTCCCCGCCTGCGGCGCCGGCGCGGGGGCAGCGGGACGTCGCACCGCGAAGTCGTGACTCTCACGGTAGAAAAGCTTGTCGCAAGAAAAATGTTTCCTTTCTTTGGGTGAAGGGGGAAGTTAATGCTATTTTTTCAGTTGCTGTGAGGCCTCTGCGCGGTAACTGAGGCAG
>NW_028186616.1:264926-273563 GCF_003343005.1 Rhea americana | reverse complement strand
GTGGCGAGCTGAGCTGCTGTGGCAGGGGTTGGGGAGGGTGGTCGTGGGGCCCTTGGCTGGAGCTTGGCTGCGGGCAGAGCAGCAGCCGGGCTCCGCAGCGTGGGTGCGGGGGCTGRAGCCCCTCTGCCTGCCTGCCTGCACTGAGCCTGGGCTGAGCTCAGGCAGGGCAGAGCTGGAGGGCAGCAGGGCACCGAGGCAGCGGACGCRAAGGGCCAGAGGCTGAGCAGCGATTTCTTCTCACTGCTGGCCAGGCTCTGGCCCCAGGGCTGTGTGCGTGGAGGGGAGGCCGAGGGAGACTCCTTTACAAAGCCTCTTGCAGCCTCTCCTAGGGAAGCCGTCATTGGCAACAGCTGGAGAAAGGCCCCAGTCCTTTGGGGGCTCTGCGCCCTTGCTGGGGTAGCCCAGGCAGCCACCCTTCCCGCAGGAGCGCAGGGGGTGCGTGAACATTTGGGGCAGGATCTCCTGTGTTCCTGGAAAGCTGACTGGGGACGAAGCCTCTGGAAGGGTTGCTACAGACCTCTTCCTGCTGGCACTGCTCAAATCACACCATGGAACAGCTGCACAGGCAGATGGGAGGTGGTGGCTAATGCCAACCCTCGGCAGCACTGGCCATGGGGCTTTCCCTGGAGCTAAAATCCCAAGTGCAGCAGTGGCACTTGATAGACCCCGGAAGATACTTGACATGGGAAGTGAAAAGATACTTGAAGGAGCCAAATTATCAAGAAACAAAGGCCAAGACATTCTATGGGTTGGGCTCTATGCATAGATATACATCGACGCATGCAAGGATAATATATGTAGGTGTTTATGTATGTGTGTCCCAGGTCATCCCAGGGAGCCTCTGGGGTCCTGGGCCTCTCCATGGCAGAGAGCAGTGTTTGTCAGGTTGGAGTTGGCAGGCCTGGAGCCTCACCTGGGGCCTGGGGCACCAGCGAGAGACACCTTCCTCTTGGCCCAGCCCTGCTCCCATTCACCCACAAACTGCTTTTCCTCTTCAGTACAGGCACTGCTGGCTGCTTGCAAGGAAGCACCAGGTGCCCCTGGCCAGCAGCCCAGTCCTGCCGAGGTACAGAGCACGGGAGCATGCAGGCGATGGAGGGAGCTCTGGGGTGAGTGCTCCAAAGCAGCAAGGGAGCAAAGCTGAAGCCTCAGGTGGCACTGGGGGGCCCTGAGCAGCCTGTTTCCAGCCTCACCTTTCTCTGATCCCTCAGCCTCTCGTTCAGCTCACCAAGGCTCCAGACCCTTAATCATCTGCACGGCCCTTGCCTGGACTCACTCCCATTTGACCATGTCTCTCTTGTCCCAGACAGTATCAGCTTGATTAAGCTTGACTTCCCATTTGTGAATCCATGCTTACTAGTCCTCATCCCCTTCTTGTCCTTTATTTGCCTGGAAGTGGTTTCCAGGATTAGCTGCTCCAGCAGCTCTGGAGGGGAGACTGACCTGGGTTCTCCTCCTTGCCCTTTCTGAAGACTTGAGTGACATTTGCTTTTTTCTATTACTCAGCCACCTCTCCTGACCTCCATGACCTTTCAATGATGATTGTGGCCTTTCAATGGCATCAGCCAGCTCCCTCAGCCCCTGTGGTTGAATCCCATCAGGGCCCATTTACTTGTGTCTGTCTACTTTGCTTAAGTCATCCCTAAACCAATCCTCTTCCATGAAGGGCAAGTCTTCCTTTCTCCAGACGTTCTCCCTGGTCTCCAAGGCCTGGGATTGCTAAGGGTCAGTCTTTCCAGTGAACACTGAGGCAAAGGAGGCATTCAGTACCTCAGCCTTTTGTGTGTCGTTGGTCATCAGGGCACCTGCCTCACTCAGCAGCAGGCCCATGTTTCTCCTAGTCTTCCTTTTGCTACTGTATATTGAAAGAAACCCTTCTTGTCCTTGACATCACTCACCAGGTTGAACTCCAGATGGGCGTTGGCCTTCCTAGCCCTGACCATGCATGCTTGGACAGTGTCCCTATATTCCTCTGAGGTTATCTGTTCCTGCTTCCTTCTGCATATGTCCTTCTGTTTGAGTTTTGCCAGGAACTTCTTGTTCATGCATGCAGGTCTAGTGCCCCCTTTGCTTCACTTCCTACTCATTGGGATGGACCACTGAGTTTGGAGGAGGTGATCTTTGAATATGAACCAGTTTTCTTGGACTCTTCTTCCCTCTAGGGCCCTATCCCATGGGATTCTTCCAAGCATGTCCCTGAAAAGACCAAATTCTGCTCCCCTGAAGTCCAGGGTCATGATCCTGCTTTTAGCCCTGCTCCTTCCTCTCAGGATCCTCAACTCCACCATCTCCTGGTCACTGCAGCCAAGGTTGCTCTCAACGTTCACATCCCTAACCAGACTTTCCTTGTTCTTAATACCTATGACATACAGCAGAGCACCTTTCCTCACTGACTCCTCTGTCACCTCTGCCAGGAAGTTGTCACTGATATTCTTCAGGAACCTCCTGGATTCCTTGTGCCCTGCTATATTGTCGCTCCAGCAGATATTGGGGTGCTTAAAGTCCCTCATGAGGACCAGGGCCTGCAGATGTGAGGCTACTTCTAGCAGTCTTTAGAAGGCCTCATCTATTTCTTCTTCCTGATCAGGTGGTCTGTAGCAAACACCCACACCAGTGTTACCCACGTTGGTCAGCCTCTTTGTCCTTACCCATAAGCTCTCAATCAGTCCATTGCCCATCCCTAGGCAGAGCTCCATACATTCAAGCTGCTCCCTCTCATGAAGGGTGACTCACCTCGCTCTCCTTCCTGGCCTGTCTTTCTTAAAGAGCCTGTATCCATCCGTGGCAGCATTCCAGCATGCAAGCTATCCCATCACATCCTTGTGATTCCAATGCAATCACAGCCCTCCAATCATACAGAGATCTCTAATTCCTTGTGTTTATTCCCCATGCTGCCATGCATTACTATACAGGCACTTCAGAGAGGCATCCAGTGTGCTGATTTCCTAGAAAGAGTGTGAGAGGTCTCCCCATCACGCTGTCTTATAGGCACTTCCTTGCTTACATGCATATACTTGAGGTCCCCCAACTTAAGTCCTGATTATGTGTTTTAAGTTGATTGTATGTTCTCCTTTTTTCATAACACCCAAGGTCTTTGCTTATTAGCTTTGTTCACTGCTTCCTCACATGGCTGCTGGTAACTCTCCCTCCCCTGTCATTCTTAGTTTAAAGTTTTAGTTCTAGAAAAACAAAAAGCACAGAGCCTGACTCTTACACTTCTCTCAGGTTTAGATTATTTGGGGGAAGATTAGGTCTGAATTTCTTCAGGCTGCAGAGGCCTAACACTGATCTACCATTTTCTGGCCAAATGCTGTAGCATTATAATTCTTGCAGTGTCACCAGTACAATGCGTTTGGAAAAGAGTAAACCCTTCTCATGTCCTTACACCCAGGGGATGAACAGACATTCCCACTAGACCCATTCGGGGCTCTGGGTCTTGCATGGATGAAATCTTTTGCCTGCAGTTCATACTCAAATGCCCAAACTCTCCTGCATACTCTAGAGTAAACAGTTCCTGGGTGGATCGCTATGCAGCAGGAGGAGTAGTTGGGAATTTTGTACACATGCACTGGAGAGATACCCAGGTTCCAGATCCAATCTGCAAACTGGGTATCTACCATTAGATGCTGCACACTTGGAGGTGCTTAAGTTACTGCAGTAATCGAATGTACTAAACTATGGGGAATGCTAGATGGTGCTAATGAATTCCTTGTGGGCAACAGTAAACTCCATGGCTTCTAGTGGCCTTTGGATCAAAACCAGAGAGTGTTCAAACTTAACCAGAACCTGCCCATGTGGACCAAGATTACCAGTGCTGACTTCCCCAGCTGGATGTAGGATCCAAATCATTATTATATTATGGCCAAATTAAGATAACTGCTTCTCTTCCCAGTACTGGACAATTCTGTTACACCCCATGCTCAGCCAGACACCTTTTACTGAAGATAAAGATTTTACTGCTGGAAAACAAATTCTTGTAGCTGGTAAGCTTTTATGTAGGCAAAAGTCCACTCAAATCCATTCCTCATGCCTACAGTTGATTTTAATCATGCTTACATTGCAGATCCCATAAGCCAACTATTTTAATAGCTTCTGAGTTGCTTTCTTTGGGCTTGGAACACACTTAATACCAACAAACCTAAAGATTTAGCAGGATGTTTCACCTCATTAAAGCTCATTAAAGCTTTGTGCTTTGGACTATATTCTGTTTTTTCTGGGCTGCTGTGTTCTTATTGATTTTGATCTTTAAAACGAGGTAAGGATCAAGAGTAAGAGACTGTGGAAAGACAACCTTGTTTCCTGTCATAGATCTGTTCCTGGGTGCTTTTGAGTCATTGCCAGATCATTCATTAAAAGCCTGATTCTCCAGTGACTCATATCACATTGAGTCATGTACACCCAATATCTGAGCGTAAGAAAAGGACAATTTTGATTTAGTAGTAGCTTAATGCTTTGGAGATGCATAAATAACTATCAGGTCCTGGGGATTTGATACTAGATTTGTATTTGCTCTTTTTTCTTGGTTTTTCTTGTGGGCAATATTAACACAAATACAGTTTCCATTTCCCTAAAGTTGTTTGTAAATCAAATTGGGGAATAGTTTTGAACAAAAAAAAAAAAAAAAAAAAAAACAAAAAAAAAAAAAAAAAAAAAAAAAAGAAAGGGAAAAAATTTCTTTCCTTGCTTTGTGCTAGATTCACAGCAGGACTTCAGAACACTGACAGAGCCCATGGTGATACCACAGAGGAATAGTCTGTCTTCTTCCTAACCTCTTCAGATCAAGTGCCAAGATCCAGCTCCCCTCTCTGGCTAGGGGCAGTCATTTCTCTCAATCCTGTCTGTTCACATTCTTACACTTTACAGAAAAAGGTAGAGGGACTTGTCCAGAGACACAAGACATAGCTAAGGCACTCACTTGTGACACAGGATCCCTTGCTTCCAGTTCTACCTTTGATACTACAGCAGTGTTGTTACCTCCTTGTAAGAGTGAGAATGGTATCAAAAATTTCACCCTTGTCTAAGATTCCTGAAAATTAAACCTTTTTCTTTAAGCTGCTGAAAATTCTACACATAAAAATAGGAGTTAGGATGACTCCAGCAGAACTTCAGCTGCCTTTTCTGGTTCAGCCATTCAACCAAAATTACTCTGACCATCATGACTGCTGTAGAAGAAATGTAGCCCTGACTTGTACAGGACAGGATGCCCCAGCTGTAAAAAAAACAAGCTGCCTCAGTCTGGTTCACTGGGATGCAATCAAAAGGTTATGATGATGCTGGCTTCACATACATACCTTGTTGAACGTAGAGGTGAGCAGACTGCGCTAGACCATGGCTCCACACCTGAACAGGAGACCACTGTGTAGTGGGTTTCTCTGGGCATCCATCCTGTTTACAGATTGACAGATCTTAAGAAATGCCTGCTAAAGGAAAGAGTTCCCCTTCCGTGACCCCTCTACTCACATCTCAACAACATGCAGCACTAGTATTAGTTCTCTTCTGTACTCTATTGCTAGTGCCAGGGCCCAGAAAAAGTCTGTCTAAAGTGAAAAGGTAGGCCTGCTGTGTGATGTGGGATGTCTTGGCGCAGTTTTGGGGAGGACAGCTTTTCTTCTACAAGCTTCTCTGTGATGAGCTTAGCATTATCATAGCTATTCCTTCCTGGCTGTGCCACAGAGAATTACAAATGTGGATGGGTATCAAGGGAAAAAGGAGTGCTGTATACATGCCTCCATCCTCCATGAGTTTGGTGCATACCTCAGGAAGGGAAAGTAATCACTTCACTCCAGTTTGGACACTTATCCCAGTTACTTTGACAAGCATCTACATATCTTTGTGGGAATAACCCTAGGTGTTTTTTCAGCTGCTTTTGAGTTGAAATTTCTTTGACTCCTTCATAGGTTGCAGCTTTTCTGCACAAAATCAAAACTTACAGAAGATGCATTCTGCATCACCACTAAAGTGTCTTCTTTGTGCTCTTTAAAGATCCTACCTGCAAAGCTGCACAACTTCACAAGGACAACTATGACTTTAACGTGCTGCCCTCCACTGTCAGAAAGTGGGAATGAGGACATGAGAAAAGGGGCAAAGTCTGGTGGTATGGACACTAGCACCATTATAATAGCAGTAAATACACTTTTTTTTTTTTTACTAAGCTTTTAAGTGCATTTGTCCTTCCTCTGTGTTTTTTTTATTATTATTTTTGCAGAGAATCACTGAAAATGTAGAAGAAAAAAATACTGCAGTTCTGGAACTGTTCATTTTTCACCAAAAGCCATGGAATTCAACGAAAACTCCCTCCTTCACATACACAAAAAATCGTGTTTTTCATAAAAAATAAAATGCCCAGTGTCCCACATAGATTTCAGTGCTGAAAAGAGCCTTTTAAGGTCCCAGTGTCAGAGAGGAGGGATCATGTAAGTAGGCATTTGCTTGGGCCAAGTCTGCCCAATCTTGGCATTACAGCTTTTAAGACCAGAAGAGAAGCCTGTAGGACTCTCATACATTTTCACTAGCTCTTTCCTCTGTCAGCTACAACTTCTTCACTGATGTAGAGCTCAGCTAAAATTCTAGGTGAGGCATTTCCCAGGTCATTTGTTAGCAGCCAGTCATTTACCTGTTGTAATGCATAAATGGCAGGATTTTCTTCTGCTTTGTGTCTCCTGCCTCTTAGAAGACTGGATTTTACTTCAGTTGCGAGAATCATCCCTCGCTATAGTCTTCAGAGGCTATTTTAACTCCTCCTTGTCAAGCATTTAGCCTCAATTATCAGGTAGAGGTTTACTGGAGAAAGAAGAAAGAGAAAAGGGACCCAAAAGGGCTGTATCCTGCTATTGATGGGAGCACAGACATACAGCAGTGGGCTCAGCCATGCCTAGCTAGAGCCAGGCTACTTCTCATCCTGATGCATTTTGCTCCAGCTTCCTCTCCTTAGCAGAATTTATTGTCTCTAAAGAGCCACTGACTACTGGGAACTGTCTTGCTTTGCAATCATTGTAATCAGCTATTTCTCTTGCATAAGCCAGATAAGGTACATTTCCTTCCTACATCTCAACATTTTCCACATATTCAGTCCTGTTTTTTGAATGGTAGATGACAAATGTGGGCACAATATCCAGTAAGAACTCACATAAATTAATTCAATCTCCCATTTCCTACTTGAGGTATCTCTCTCTGTTTCCCTCTGTGGTTAGGGGTCATGGGTTAGGGTTAGGGTTAGGGTTAGGTCAGGTGGGAGCTAACTTTCTGCTGTAGGTGGGGTGCTTAACTTCTCTTGAACTTCACTAAAATCAAAAGAATGTTCTTGGTATACTATCTACAGGCATTTTTAATTGGGTGAAATTCATATGGAAAGTTTACAGGTTAGTTTCAAAAACTGTTAATAATGGCATCTCCCACCTCATGTTAATAATCCCTCCTGGAGAGAGTAAAAGATTTCCTACCCTTAAATTTTTTTCACACATACAAAGAGAGCATCAAGGACTGCATTAAAGAAGCATTATTGTGTTCAGAACGAAACCAGACATGAAAAAAAAGGTTCTTAATGAATCATGCAAAAAACCCTTAGCTGGAAATGATCATTGCCACACTAGGACATGTGAAATTGTTGACTAAATAATTTTAAAAGAACTCTCCTGACATCTAATTAATATTTGCAGCAAGGAGAAAAACATATATCCAGAGTTCCATACTGAGCAGAAAATCTGTGTGTTTGTGTGTTTTAAGCACTCCAGGACAGTCTTCAGAATCCAGTAGCTTTTTGGGGGTGTGATAACCACATAAAGGCTTCTCTATGTTCTGTGAGCTAGGAGCTGTGCCAGCAGAGAAGCCTTGTGCAAGCACTGCACGAGAAGCGCAAAGGGCTCCGGCCCTGCAGAATTAACCCTCAGCGACAGCCCATTGCTCTGTCCTCCACTGAGCCCATGGCTGTAGGCTGCATTCATCATCTACAAATGTGAGCTGTGATTGGAAGACATCGGATGCCTCCAGACCTCTGAGGAGACAGTAGCATTGCAGAGTATGTACCACCAATCGCCTCCTGAAACAAAGTCAAAGTACCAAAAGACACAAGGCGCACAGGCCTAAGAACAAGCGGACTGCTCTGCTGGGTGAAACAGGCTAAACTTTATGTTTCTTCCTTTGTCTCCTGTCCCTGCCACTGCCTGGTGAGGATGACCCTTAGTTGCTGTTAAGATTTTCTTCTCCTAGCTCCCAGTCAAGCTGCCCTGCTGCAAGAGCGCAGTGCCAGCACACAAGGTGATGGGTCTGCTGGGGGAGGAAGGACTTCTCCAGTGTTCAGGGAGAGCCCTTCCACCAGCTGCGCCTGACTATGGTGCCCAGCCCTCAGCACAGGGTAGCAACTAGCCAGAGTCCTTGTACCTCCTGAGAAAAGTGGGTGCTGATTCCATAGCTGATGCTGAGGGAGGCGCTGAGGGAAGCAATGAGGAAGAAGGGGCCCTTGGCTATACGCAAGGCACCACTGTCCTCCGGGTCGAGCTGCCAAGACAGACTGGGCCAGGTTCGGCGAGGCCTGAGCCTTCCTGCGGCTGAGCCACAGGCTCTGCCCGTCCGAGCAGAGCCGTGGGCGCCAGGGGCCGGGTAGGCCGCAGGCAGGGCCCGGCGCGGCCGGTAGGTGTCGCT
>NW_028186616.1:225409-264826 GCF_003343005.1 Rhea americana | reverse complement strand
AGGAGCCGGGGGGCAGAGCCGGGGGTAGCCCCGCTGGCAGCGGCCGCCGGCAGCCGCCGAGGAGCGGGGGCAGGGGGCCGGCGGTCGGGGCGCTGCCCCTCAGCCTGGCGGCCCGGCCCCTCCTCCGCCAATGGCTGCTCCAGGCCTGCGCCCGCTCCCGGGCCTCCCCATCCAGGCTTGCTACATCTTGTTAGGAAGGCTGGAAGGCATCAGCCTTTCTGCAGCAGGGCTGCTGCAGGCACCTCTTCCCCAGGCCGCAGTAACGCCAGTGGCTCTGCGGAGCAGCCGTCCACAGTGTCGCTGGGGTGGTGGCTTTCCTGATCTCTTGCCTCCACTGTGCTCACCTGTTTAGTAGCCTCTCCCCTCTGTTCCTCACCAAGAGACAAACGCTCTTCTGCCTCCTCTGCTCAGCCTTGCGCTCAAACCGCATGTGGTCTTCCCTGAGCTGGCTTTTCCAGTTGCTCTGTTCACTGCTACCCTCAGTGCTCTCCTTTGCTGGGATGCTTACATGAGCAATGAGAGGTGGCCACTACTTTCATGTTGACTGGAGTTGCCTCTTTGTCACACAGGCTGAATGCAGATGTAGAAGGCCTGCTTCCCCACTGACTCAGATCCAGCTGTCCCATGGGAACCCCTTGAATGTGGCATGTGGAGTCTGTCCTCACCCCTTGTGGTGGGGCAGAGTGGTGTTATAGTGCCTTCCTGTGCAATTAGATCTTGAGCAAGGCACAGCCTGTACTCCCTCCTGGGAAAGCCATCCTTTCTCTGATTTAATCTCTAGAGAAAACACTCTTTTGGTCATCCAGCCCGAGATAGATTGTAGGATTGTGATCAACCAGCCCTAGCACTTACTGTACTAAGCAGAGTCCGTGGCTAGTGTGTTCCATGACTGTCTCTTATAATTAACGCCAAGGATGCTTCAAATCTAAATTCCTCTCAGTAGCTATACATAGAGTTAAGGATGCCTTAAGATTGCAGAAGTTTTAAAACCAGTTGTTTTCTGGTGAGCTTGTAACTCCTATGCAACCCCAAAGTGGATACCGTGGGGGCAAATGAGGCAGACTTGGATCTTCTTGGCTTCACTCTGGTGCCTGAGTGGGAACTTCAGAGCTGCTGATGCCTTACATTGCCTCTACATGAGGAAGGAATTCTTTGCCTGAGTGTCACAGACACCAAGTGCAGAGAGCAATGCTTTGCAATTTCAGCATGCAATCCACATGCCGAAACCTGCTCATAAAAACTGCCCACGGAGTAATTTTAAATACCCAATGCACTGTTATAAACAAGTCACTTCATGAGTAGAGAAACTAGGGCTACCTGCTTTCCTACAGGTTTGTATCTTGCCTTAGCTTGATCAATGACTGAAAAGAATACATCCTAAGTACTGCCTCAGTTCAGCTCTGGTTTAGATATATTTGCATGCTACAGCAAACCACTGGCCTGCCCTTGCTCAGCCTCTCTAAAGGTATTACCTTCCGCATATTTTATATCGTAACACTACTTTCCAGTTCCTTACCAGATCATGCTTACTAGACATACCCGTAGCAGCCTCTCTAATATCTAAAACCTGGGCTGCAATATCTGAAATGAGGACTACTGCCATTGTGCATACAGTTTATGTGGAAGCAAACTGCCCTCTGTAGCTAATGTGGATGGCTTTCTATCCATCATCCCTTAAACAGTCCTGGAGCCTGGGACTGGCTTTTAATAATGTTTCTGAACAGCACAGAGTGCAGTTGAGCCTCAGCTGGTGCCAGGAGTCATGGTTTAAATAACACACAATAAATACTAGAATAGCCTGAGCTAGAGAGAAGTCCTCAGATACCAGTTTCTAAGGATGATCTAATACATTTCTTGGACTTGCTCTTCCTTCTCATAACTCTTCTGCATTTTTTGCTGCTATTTTTCTTCCCTCCCAATTAATTTTTTTAATAAGTCTCTTACTTTTTCTTCTAAAATATGCAGCCATGGCAATAAGATGGATGAGAGAATTCCCTGGGTCTGACTGCATGTCCTTGGGGTTTGGCGGGAAGCGAGGGGGAAGAGAATTCCAGCCATTCTCTCTCACCATGAACAGTGTTTAGTAAACACACACGAGCACATACATGCTAACCCTCTCCACTCCCTGCCCAGCCCTGGCACACAAACACCAGCACAGTAAACTTCTCCTGCAGGCTTAGCAGGTCTTCTCCTGTCTCTGAGAACAAGTGGCACCTCTCGTCTTCTCCCTAAAACAATTTAGGGCTGGCATTTTTGGGAGCAGCATCTTGGAGGAATTCAGCCCCTGGCGTCAGGACAGGAGCTGACATTCCAAGCCCAAGCTGAAGAATGTGGACACAGTGTTCGCTCCAAACTCCAGCGCTGGAGTTCATTCACCCTGCACTCCAGGCAAGAGGCAATAGGATATCAGGATTCAAGCAGTGCTCTGTCCCTCAGTGAGAAGTCTCCTTAACCAGGTATTGGTGTGTTCCCCACTGAGCTCTATGCACTCAAACAAGCTCTTGCTGTGGGCCCACATCTCACTGGAGAGATTGTCAGAGGAATGACTTCTTTTTGCATTGGTGGCTCTGACCACTGCCTGTCAATCTGCAGTTATATAGTGTCTCTAGATCAACCCTTTTTGGGCGAATTCAGAAGAGAATTAAGTGAATTTTAGGTTGCTTGGTGGGCTCATTTGAATGCAGCAAGCAGCCATAAATATGAGGACAGCAGGACCATGCAGCAAACTAGTTCTCTGTAGGCCAGCAGCAGGAATACTGTGGCCAAGCAGCAAACCAGGGACCACCATTTAGGGACAGGTCAGCCCAGTTCAATGGTGTCACTTAGAGACCTGGAAAAGGCAGGGTATGATTGAAGGTCTCATAAAGCTTCTATACAGCCAAAGCTGACTTACTTTAATGTCTGTACTGTGGCAGAAGCCAAACTTGAATCTGAATTCAGACTCTAAAGCCATCACTAACTTTCAGCTCAAAAAGCCAGGTACCTTTCTAAGGCAAATGTAAGTGTTATAGTTCACCCTGCCCCTCTGACGTACCCACACAAAGGCTAGCAAATGCTGTTTATACACTTTGTAATGTTACACACAACTTGAATTACCACATGGCATTCAGTTTGTGAGGTATAGGGTCTTGTGAACCAGTACAGTTCTGCATCAGTACAATTTTAACTGGTTCATACATCTGAAATCAGATACAACAGATTTACTCACCAGTTAGCCATTTATTTAGACTAGACTGTACAGGACTTTGTGACTTAAAATAGCAAAACTTCAGCATCAGGCAATGACAATAATACAACAAGGTTGAGACAGAAAGATCACCACTGATTCACCATCCCATTACATCAGCATTACTATACCAGGGAAATGCTGCTCATTCCATTGGTTTTAAAGGAGGATGAAGCCCAGAGATTGCAAGGAAGCTGAGAAAGTTGGGAGTTTCAAAAGAATTTGTGGAATTCAAATTTTTTAACGACAAAATACCTGCGGGTTATTTCCAGCCTCTGGGAACTTGTGGTTTGAAAAGAGATGGATAAAAAAAAGGTATCACAAAAAGCCCCTCTGCTCAGAAGATTTTTTTTTCCTTAGAAGAGCTCCTCTATGAACCCATAAAACTAGAGTTCCTGTTTGAGCAGACCACTCACCTAGATGCCTTCCCACTAATTAATTCCATGACCTCTTCATGCTTAGCTTCTCACACAAGTACTCAAGAGAAGAGAGCCAAGCATGGGCTAAAAGTCAGCATCTGCAACTGGCCAGAAGCTCACAAGCATTTCACCCAGTAGTGTGAAGCACCTCTGGTTCTGCACCCAGGGAGGTGGGGAATCTGGGAACACCATCCCAACCAGCTGCATTGTTATAAGTGGAGAGCACCAAATATGCCATGGGAGACAGCAAGCTAACTCAGTATTCTCAGGAGGCTCAGGTATGTAGGTAGATAACCTTCCATACCTGTTTCAGCTTCTGGAAAATCTCCAGATGTTGCACAAAGTACCAGCAGTTTGTTGCAGAACCTGAAAGGAAAGGCAGCACTCGCCTGGACATGTTTGAGCAAGCCAACACTTTCTATTCATGCTCTGAAAATAAAGCAGCTATGGGAGCATCCAGGGTTACCCAGCAAGCTTTTTTTGTTCGCCATGTGGAAGGCCCACTGTTCCTGAGTGCTTGATGCATATGGTGGTAGCATGTAAGAGTCCACATCTTGGATCTGTGTGTCACTGTCAAAACATAGAAGAAGGAGACAACTCATGTCTTCAAAGTCTGAATGGCAGATTGCAGTCATGTTCCCTCAATCTGCTGCATGCTCACCAGTCCAGGTCTGATTCACCCTCATTCTCCCACCACAGCCATTCAACCCCGGGATTTCTCTTGTTGTCAGCTGTGGCGCAACTGGGCACTGCTCATTAAAATTTTCTGCGGACTAGACACAAAGGAAGTGAGGCCACTTGGCCTCTGGTTCATCTACACAGGAGGACAGCAGAGGTGAGCTGGGCCCAAATGCAGAGAGCACTATTACCCCAAACCAACACTTTGAAGGAAGAGAAAAGCCCAGAAAACAGACCCATCATGCAACAGGCAGCTCCTTCAGTTCTTCCAGCAGAGGAAAAAATACAGCTTGTTCCGGACCAATGGTGGGAAGAGTCAGTCCAAAATGAAAATGTTTTGGCCACTTTGACTTACAAGGGTTAAGACTCATAGACATCATCCTCTGATACTATTGCTTTGTCATCTCAGGATTTTGTTCTGTGGTGTGTGAGCAAGATTTGAAAACCAGGGAGATGTACAGATAGGCTTCAATTGTGCAATGCAAGACTGTATGTGGATGCAGAAAGGGGGATCTCTAGCATAAAAGGAGCCTGCATGCTCATTTTCTTTTCTTTAGAATTTGTGCTATGACAACACCAAGGATCCCTTGTTCTAGAGCAGGGCACATGGGTCCCGTCTGGAACTAGGACGAGTTGTGGAGCTAGAGAAGATTCCCTGGAACTGGATATGGCTGTTGGACAGTGATTTCACAAGTGTGGGATTGCACTGTAAGCCATGTAGTCACTTTTCTCCTGGGACCAGCAAACACATCTATTTAAAACAGGTTGTATTTAGAAAAAATTCAGAGTCCTTGTCAGTGATCTTTCCCCTGTTGGGACTCTTGACTGGGACCCTGCCACAAGAGTGGGGATGGTGGTTGCTGGTGTGAGAAAAGCATGAGGTCTGGAAGGGCTGTTTCTCCCACCTGGAAGCAAGTAGATGTCAGAGGAGGTTCATATAATGTTTGACTTGCTTTAACACTAAGCAATGCTTTCTACAACCTCAGTCTCCTGAGCCAGTCCTCCTGCTGCCGGTGACATAGTGATCCCGAGGGCAATTTTCAGTCCACCTCACCCCATTTCTCTATCTACAGTGCAGCACAAATATTCACAAGGCCACCAGCTTCCTGAGCTCAGCTGCAAGCAGTCGCAAACATGCCCAACTCTAGCATGGACTGTCTTCTGTCTTACAGTCCTATTGGACTGTACAAAGCAAAGACTGGTGCTTCCACATCAGCAGTGTGGCTTCCCTCACACCCTCCTGGCTGTGTTTCATCAGCAAGTCAAGGATTTGCTATTGGCTTGGAATATGCCTGATGGCACTGCCAGTGCATGCCTGGCATAGAAGACAAGAATGACAGGGCTTACACCCTGCAAGCAGTGACAAATAAGAAAGCAGAGCATATAGAAATTACTGACACTTGAGATCTGATCTTCCAGATACTTGCCAGAGATCCCGAAGCGGGCAAGGGGTGCTGGGAATGCCTCACAATGCAGCCCCAGACTGAGTCTTCCTCCACACCAGCCCACACTCCTTCCTGAAAGAGGTTGGCTTCACACCCAGCACAACCTCACAACCTGCCCACTGCCATGTGCAAATGACCTCAGGGCAAAAAAGCAATGCCACTAGTTAGACACACGTGCTATAAATCAAAGCAAGATGGGGAGAAAAGTGAATGGAACAAGAGCGAGGACAAGGATGAAAATACACGAGCAGGGGCTTTTCAACAGAAGCGCTTTATGTAACTAATCAAAAAAATGAAGAGAGGCCCCCAGGAGCTGGAGCCTTCTGGGCACTGGAGCTACACGTTTAACTCTGTGGAGACACAACCCAAAATAGCCAACATGGGATAAAGTTTCTGGGGCAGCTCTATTCTGGGATAAAGCAACTTTTGGTCCAGAATAGAGCACATACTGAGGGAGCAACTCAGGAACAGCATGGACTGACTAGCTGATGGCCCGGCAGCTATTCTGGTGTGTTTCCCTATGCAGACAGGACCTTGCTAACACCACTAAAAGATTTCCTGCCTGTCTCCAACTAATAATTGTTAGGGAGAAAACTGCCTTTAGAGCGGGGGGAAGGGAGCCGCCTGCTACTTTTCCGGCTTAGTTCATTTTCTTAGAATTTCCTCTGCTGGTTCCGTTTCATTTTTTTTTGTTTGTTTGCTTCAACATTCTTTTTGACAGCTGGAAAAAGAGAGTATGTTTTTGTTACCATGACAATGTGCTTCTCAACTTTTGATGGATTCAAGGCATGCCAGGAGTTCCAGGAGAGCCAGTCATGTTGGAGAAGAATTACCATAGCTTCCCGAAAAGAGGATGCATTGCTCTCAAATGGGCCTGGGCATACACAGTCATGTACTGCCTCCTATACCGACCCCTTGTTTACTCTGCAAATGTGGTATTGCTTACAAATCACTTGCGCGTGCCATCAGATCACAGGACTGGGCTCCATCAGCATAATATTACTTCATACTGAATCTTATGCAAAAGAAAAAAAAGTATCACACTTCAAGGCTATAAAAATGTGGGTGGGAATATTTTCCAGTATGTGTCATTTTCCATTAAGCCCAAAATTCACATTCTGCCTCTTGCTGTTCGTGTTCTTGTCTCTGAAACTCATTTTTCATTTAAGATTCTGTAACTTTGATTCTGCATGAGGAGAGCTTATCAGGAGCTTCCTGAGAGAACTGTGGCACCTCCATGGCCCATGGTGGTTGCTGTGTTGTGGTTTGAGAGGCAGCAGAGCAGGCTGTCACAGTGGTGATCCAGAGGCATTAATTCAGTCACTTGTTTCAGTGGGCTCTGCCAGCAGGCAGTGCTTTCCCATCCCACTCACTACTTTGATACCAAACAGCAGTCCAGTCCAAGGGTCTGAGACCTTTGAAGCACCTTCAAAATGTGCAGGGAATGGTAGTGAGGCATACACCTGGCTGAGTAAGAGGCTGGAAGGCATCCTTAAACTCAAAGGGGTCCTGCACTTGAGTTTGGGGGCAGCCTTCTGCCCTTGGCTGTGCTCCAGGGTTGAAGTCATTGGGGTGTGCTGGTGTCTGCAGCCAGCTGGAGAAGCACAGGCTCTTTAGGGAGGAATGGCATGCAGGGAAGGGAATAGCATGGAACAGCTCGCTGTGCAGCTAGCATCTGCCCTCTCTTGGAAGGCCAGGACTATTGGAAAAATCAGGTACTATGTAGCTGGAGTAAAGGTGTCACAACCTGACTCCTGGGAAGACAATAGAGCAATTGAGAAAAATGTCATATACAATGAAGTAGAAGTCCTGCAATGACATAGATAGCAAAGAGCACTGCGTGGAGGTTCTCCTCTGTTGCTGTTTTGTGTATGTTTGGAGAACATTTTTACCCATTGCTATGTACACAGGTTGGCTGCTACTTTCAGATAGATTTTGCCCAGAGCATCAACAGATAAGTTCCTGTCTCTGCCTGGAGACCACTGCCTGCTTCTCTTTTGGAGACTATGCATCTCCTTCTACACCTCAGCTCTGCCTTCCTCTCTACTTGAAAGCTACCCAGGCCTGCCTAGGAGATGATGAAGCTACAAGACAAACAGTTCCCCAGATTTCTCCCCTTCACTATACATCAGCCTTTAGATATCCACTATTTTCCTGCCTTATAATCATACATATGACAAGTCCTTCTCCCATTACCTATCAGATCACTACCTGCACATCTTTCTTAAGCTAGACTTTTTTGAGGTGTTGAAGAAGACCCAATAGGGCTTTTCTCAGCATGGAAAAACGGAGCAGGAGATCGATACACTGAGAGGTTTGCCACATGTATACGCTGCTGTGAAAAAGCAACCTTAACTCCGTTTGCAGTAACCATTGCTTTATCTCCCACAAGAAGCTCTGGGAACTACTCCTTGTTAAAAGCACACTCCTTATTGAAGAACAATGCAAATCTTACCTCCTCTCTGATACTTTTGCCACCTGGTTTGTCTACCACAACAGTGCCTAACGTATCTTAGATATATATCAGCATCCCTGTGAGCAGAACAGCAGGCTAGAAGGAGCGTTTTTCACCTACCAAGGTCATGTTTAGCTGGTGTTCACTTAAATGCTTTATTGTGCCAACTCTAATGGTCCCCAAAGTGTCTGTGGTATTTCATTTTTGCTTGAAAGCACAAGTGTACAAAAAACTAACTCATTCCTCTCATGGGAAAGCACAATATTTCAACAGTTGTTTTTCTACTAAAGCTGGTGAGCAGTTTGCATATTACAGAAATATTAATGGAACGATGAGTTCAGAACCTTTGTTTCAGATGGAAGCACTGGGTAGAAAAATACTACCGATGATAAAAGCAAAACATTTGGCTTCAGTATATCAGTTTGAAATGAAGCAGGTTGTTTCAAGTTTATCTATTAAAGAATTAGAGAATTTAAGGGAAGTGATTTTTTACCCTCCAGTGAAAAATGTAAAGGAAACTTCATGCACATGGCTGTAAAATTTCAAACGTTATAGTTAAAACTTTCCAGACCTTGTTTCTGTCTGAAGCCAATTGCTTTTCCCAAATTTAAAGCAAAACTTTTCTGTCATTTCCCTGAATAATACATAACCTTCTTTTAGATAAACAAACAAAACATCTTACAGTTTGCATTTTTTGATGGATCTTAGCAATCCAGTGGAAGGGGAAGTGAAATGATGTAGGGGAAAAAAAGGGGGAAACAACACTCACCAAAGCAAAGTTCTTGGAAGAACCCTGATGATGGTACTTTTTGGTTTGTGCCATTACCAGCATGTGGAGGTCAGAGAGAAGGTGGAGTAGCCTCACATGCAACCAAATATGCTGGGTATAGCTTGGAAACTAGGGTGAAGGCTTGTAACAAGTGAGGCAGAGGCACTGGTGGCTCTCTTGTGCCCTATTCATGTCCCTTTGAACTTAGAGGAGGTAGAAATAACCATAAAGTGCTGGAATTGCTCTTGGATGATATAAAGCCCAATGAATGACTGCAAGGAGTAGTTCTCAGGTATGGCCATGAGTGGCGATTTATCACATCCATGGCTCTTCCCCTCTGTCCCAGGTGCAGGAATGATTTCTGCACACTGGCACTGCACTGCCATTGCAAGAAGCTCCAGTGTGGCCAGGTACCACTTCAGATGGTGGCCTGGCTCTCCCTGATACCCGAATGGCACAAGGGGACATCAAGTCAAATAAAAAAACGTGCAATCTGGTCATAGCAGTCTTCCCTTTTACACACATGAACAAAGGAAGAGGATGACACATATGTAATTTTGGATTTGTGGCAGAAATCCAGGCTAGAGGAGGTTCAGTGTGGTCAAGAGAACAGCTTTAAGGTTAGCGTTGTTTTCCTCATTTTAGCAAGTCCCTGTTGAACAGTCAAAGGTGGTGATTCAGCGAGGCTCTGGTATTGCCCAGAAACAGTGGAGCCTCAGCCATGCCTGCCTTCCTGATTGTCAAGTGCTAACTAGAGTCAATCAAAAACCAGCTTACAGCATCAGGAGAGAAGGCACAGCCCAGTATCCAGCCAGAGGGACACATACAGAGTGGGGCCACAGCGAGGCACAACTTGTACCAATCTATCTGTCCCAAAATGAAACACCAACTGATGGAACAACCAGCTGCAATGAAGTATTTTTCCCATCAGGAAGAAAAGTCAAACATCATTTTCTTTCCTGGAAGAAAGAGCTCAGTTTAGAAAAAAGAAAACAAGGCACTTCTATATAGGATAATGTTTCACTTGAAATTTCTTGAGCAATTTTACTATTGAGTGACTCAATGCTGATGTTAATACCTTGTAAATGAAGTTAAGTGGTTTTTATTTAAATGCCCTCTCCCCTTCCTGAGTGATTGCTAAAAGTGAGTTACTGTCTTCAGACTTACAGACTGCTTCTGGGCAATGCTATGTACTAAATCCTCCTGACTGAATCATAACTGCTTTCCCCTCATATAAGCTTTAGCCAGACGTCATTCATCCATATTGATGACGTTGCATTTCTGCAGTAATTTCTCTGGCATGGTCATTGTCTAGGGAATAATTTGTTTTGTAAAGTCTGCCTTAAATTACCTGTCTCCCTAGAGCTGGGAGATAGTGGGTTTAGAGAGGATCTTCTTGCAATTTTATTCACGAAATCTGTATCTCAGAAAGTTTTAGCTGCAAATTCCTTATCCAAAGTGTCTTTCCTCAGAAAGCGTGAAAACATTTTCTTCTTCAAAACCAGAAAAGTGGTGGTGAATTTGAAAACTATCCTTAAAGCGGAATCAGTCAACCAAAACTGTCCATGGGAAGTTCGGAAGACCTCATGCCAGGACCTGCCAGCCTGCTTCAGTCCACATAGGGCCCCTGCGGCTGATGCTATGCATTAAGGATCTGACCCTGTGTGTGTCTACCCTACTCAGCAAGGGTGAGAGCTTCTTGTTTGGAGATAGTCTTTGCTGCATGCGGTGGACACCTGCTGAGGCTACAGGATCCACGCTGAGAGCTTAAAAAAATCCTAATTCTGAATTCCTTTGCTTTCAAATGAAATTTTAATGACTGATTTTTCTTCATACAATTAATTAATCCTTGGCTTAGCTACCTTAATATATTTGACCTAAGCACTTTGCAATTACTTATCATGCGTCTGAAGTCCTTGGGAATGTTTCCTCAGTTCAGACCCAGATCCTTAGGATCAGACCCAAACCTGCAAGGGCTTGTGACAGTCTTGCCAGGGCAATGTGCTCGGAGCTGCCATGAAATCCCTTTCTAATACTGACCCATGATCTGGGCTTAGTGGCCCATGGAAGAACAGCTGTTCTTTGCAAGTGGAGCAATTATCAATACTGCTTAGTGCCGCAGGTCTGACAGGCTGATCTTCTACCCTTAAAACCCACAAGTTTCCAAACAGCATAGTCCAGAAGCTAACTGGATCTGCAATGCTGACACCACACAATAGCAGTAAGGAAAACAGGGGAACGTGGGTTTTGCTAGCATCTGTTTGAGCTTAAAGGATGCAAAGCTGGGACTGCCCTGTATTTGGACTGCTTTGGACAAGCCCTGTTTTTCTATCATGGAAGCTGCATGAAGGCAGAAAAAGAAGAATTTGGCCATTTCTCCTGGGTTCTGGACAGGACACAGCAGCAGAAGCATTCCTTCCTGCTGAACAGGCTTGCCACACTCTCCAAGCCCCACAAATCTCTAAAGCTTTCCCACTACAGCAAAATCAAACAAGCAAACAAAAAGCCCACTTCGGCTCTAGCAGGATGCTTGGTTCCTTCTCATTTTCCATTTAAATATTTTTTATGGCAAATGCTAAAATGAAAAGTCTCAGAAAACAACCCCTGCTGAATAGAAAGTTGTGCTTCCAAAATATTACAGTGAAAATATTTCAAATTTCTTGTAAAAAGAAATAATAAAAAAGATTTGGGGGCTGGGACAACTCAAACATAAGTTCTCAGTTTGATGGGGTTGACCTGAGTAAGGAGCTTTGTCTAAAAAATGCTTTTCACTTAAAAACGTTTCTTTCACCTTTCCTATTAACTCACACTCATTCTTCATATTAACCAATGATATCGAATTATGTATATGACGTTAGAGGTGCTTTTTGCTGCCCTAGACAACAAAATTTGCCTGTAGCAGGCTAAGAACACAGATATAAGTACTTTTAATTACACACACAATTAGTATAATGGGCCTAGTGATGGTGGGGGTGTTAGGCCTCCCAGGCAGGCTGACTCCTGTGTTTCTTTCCTCCATTTCAAGGAGGTGTTAGCAAGACAGGTCCCTTGACATTCCTGGCCAGCACCATGTCAGTCCTCTGTGTGTTCCCTCTCTTCTTGCTTTACTTTGATGGGCCAACTTGGTCTTCCTGAGCGCCAGGGTATCCCCGTCCTTAGAGATAATCCAGGCCTGACTCAACAAGGTCCTGAGTATCCTGGTCTGACTTTGCTCTGGGCAGGGAAGGATGAACTCAGGATCTCCCTGGGTCTTTGCCAACCTCAGTGATTCTGGGATTTCACGATGATCCAGCTTTGCCCAACAGAGAGCGCTTTCCTCTCCTTTGAACTTGGTCTCTTGTCTATTTATTGCTGCTCTCATGTTTCTGACAAGTTAGGTCCCAGAGGTAGAGGTCTTGCACTCATATTCCTCCAGGTGGTGAATTGCTTACCGCTGTCATATTTTCTGAACTACCTTTTTACCATGTCTGAATGCAAACTGCAAATAGTGAGAATAAACAGCCCAGTAGGGCAGGTTTTCTTTGTGAGCACAGGATCCTATCCTGGTTGGGAATCACCCAGCATCCCCAGGCAGATGAGGCCTGGGAATGAGAGGACTCCCAAAGTGGCTCTGCTGCATCCTCAAGGCTGTTGTGTACCTGAAGGATTACTTTTGATGGATGGCTTAATTGTTTTCACTGTGACAGCAGATTACTTGGGGTTCCATGAGGTATCTGAACCCAGAAGAATTTTACAACCCTTAGGCAGACCCTGTAGGTCTCACAGTTCCAGGAAGGCTTCTCTGAAGGCTGGACATTGCTCTACTAAAGCTAGTGCTGAACCTAGGCAGCTGAACCCTGGGAGGAAGAGATGCATTCAGGGCCCTGACACCAAACACTTGTTTAGACAGCATGAGCAGCTTCATAGACATCTCTGTGCTCTCATAAGTGTGTGCTTACATATTTTGCTGGTTTGGATCCACAGGCTACTTCTCCACACTGAAGTGCCTGGAGACAGTAGATCTCACCCTTGACAAATGAACAAAACAGAATTGGTGTCTGGAGGTCTCCCCCACCCCCCCAGAGGTCTGATGTTTCCCAGCTCTGAGCTTACAACGAACAACGCTTTATTGGTAAGGACACAAACCTTCTCTGCCCTTCTCTACTCTTCAGAACAGCTGTCTCCACTACCCTCCACATTTCCTATTTTTCCAAAGCCATATACATGGGCAGCCTCTCTGTGGCAAGTTCACACCACATGAGTGGGTGAAACACAGGGCTGGGCTAGCCTACTGTATATGGGTAACAAACGTATACTTGATTCATCATTTCCAAGGCTGAAGACACTAATTTGCTCATCGGGTGTAACTTCCCGTGGAGCTGCAGGACTCTCAGCATGATCCTGGTTGTTGAGCTACAGCATGTTGTTGTGATGCTTGTGGTTTGCAGGGTGAAATTTTTCCCCATAAAAGTGCCCAGGGGTTGGGGGGGAGGGTTCCTCAGAGACTCTGTATGAAGATGAATTCACTAGCCCCTTATCAATCACCAGTGCTATTCAAATTGACTTCTAATTCCAGCTGGAAACTTTTGACTTTGAATCCAAGCCATTGGCTCTCAATAGAAATCCACTTGAGTTTCTTACAGACCTGTTTAAAGGTTGGGAATTACTCAGGTCTTCCAGCCTCTGGGCTTAGAGGTGACTCTTAGTCTGTATGTGTAATCTATTTTGATGCATTTTATTCCTTCTGATTTAGAGAAAGCCAGAAACACTCTTCAGCCAGGCAGCACTGTGCTGAGAAAGGCATCAGGTTCAGCTTCTGGGAGATTCCTGCTAAAAATATTGAAATAGTACCTTTTTGAGCCAATACCCTGGAAATTAGGCCTCATTTTCTAAATGAGCAAGGAGCAATGCTTCCCCACTGCAGAAGTAGTTTCAACCAACAGATCTGGGGAAGGGAAAGATGTAAAGACATGAAGTACTGAATCAGGGCAGTGCAGGCAGTAGTCCGAACACAGGCTTCTTCCTCTGGTTAGATGCAAATGTAGAAGTAGTCAAGTTTGGCCACAGATCTGCTCTTACGGGAAAAAAAAAACAGCAATGCTAAATCACCCTGCTAATTACTTCCATTAAAGAGGAAACACACATAAACAAGGTCTTCTCTTGGGTCTCAGCCTCCCTCATCTTTCTCCATCACCTATGGGTGTCAGCAATAGGGGAGGGCCCAGTCCCAGTGCTATTTTTCATCTGTCTAAAGCTGCAGTGCTTGAATGCTCAGAGGACCCAGATAGTGCTAGCCTGCATTTGAAACCCATCCTTTATTACTAATTATTACTTCTTCTGGAAACTTTTCTGGAAGATCTTTTCTCCGTGTTGTAAAGGACTCATTCCAAGGAGCTTTGAGATTAGGTAAAGTAATATGAGTCCCTTACTTTCTAAAGATATATACTTGTAAGAGATGTTTGTATCAAACTCTGCGACAGCCAGAGCTGGTGAGATGTGGTTAGTTGTCTTAAGTTTAGAACAGAGCGGTCCAATCTCTGTACCTGCAGAGCTCTCTGTAGGAGAGATCACATCTCCAGGTTGTCCTCTCACCCCTCATCCCTTGGTCCAGTACCTAAGATCCAGACATTTTTCAGGCTGTGGTGGGGACCTGTAGCTGTTAAAAGCATCCTATATGCCAGCCACACCTGTGGGCACTACCTGAGTCCAGGTAACTGATGCTTCAGTGAACAATCTTAGAAAGCAAAAGTGCATGGAGATGAGTCATTATTGGCAAGGTGGTCTCCTGCCCTCTAACCACGTCAAGCTGTTCATCCATGGCACCATCATACCTAGGAGAACAAGTCGTTCCCTCTTCACGTATTCCAGGAATGCATTCCTCCCATTCAGTAAGTAAGGGTAAAGATACGGTTCAGTATCATTCAATATGCCTCTCATGAGGGTTTCATTTCTACACATTTTTAACCTTTGGAAGTTTTTATCGTTATGCAAGGCAGGAGCTTTCCCAAGCATAAAGCCAGGCAGTAACAGTTTCTGGACTCCGGACATGAAAATTTTTTCTATAAGAGGTAGGCAGTGCTTGTTCGTTTCCATCTCCAGACTACAGTAATAACACAAATGGAAGCACTGCCAACTATTTCCTCACCACACCAGCTGCTTAGCAACTGCAAGAACAGCTTGAGAACATGCTTTACTCTAAAGATTTCTTGTTTGGACTTCCTGGACTTTGTAAAGATAATCGGGTTGAATGAGTTTTGGAATAAATGATTCTACTGTTATCTCATACTAACCAAGGCCTGCTGGCTTCGCTTAACACCGCTCCACCATCACTTGCTTCTTTGCAAAACTGTAAGTTAGTATTTTTGTCATGAGAGAAGCCAAAGTGAGCACACCCTTTCTTCCCACCACCACTCTGCAGAAAGTTATACCCTGGTGTCCTGAAATTAGTAGGCTACCAAAAAGCCTGCACCAGAGACCCCTACACACCCAGTGCAATAGCCATCCTCATGTGACAGCTGTCCTGACCCAGAGTAGCACTTCACATGGACTTACGGTTAAGGGTGTGAATGATCTTAAGGACCTCCTCACAGACTGTCCCAAGAAGGGGGAGTCTTGATACAGATTCTTCCTAGAGTCTTCCTTGCAGCCAGCCGAATATACGAAGTTCACAGAAAAAGTGGCTTGGAGCCGGGAGGTGAGAAACTGTGCTGCCAATTCAGCAATCTGGAAGGATGCTTCTCAGCCTGGCTCTTCTTTTTCCCTCCTATTTCTCCCAGCCTTCTTCTTCCTTACCTGACCAGTCTTATACACTTAGATCCTTTATTCTCTTCTCTATCCTTCATCAACTTTCCCACTTTTCTGCACTTGCTTTATTCAGTCAGGCTTAGAAGGGCTGATAGCAGTAGACAACTCATTGGGTTGGTTTCCTACACAATGCTTTGCTAGAAGTCTGTTGGCAATGAACAGTATGGATGTCCTGGAGAAAATTCATAGGAGAATCAAATTTCCATTTCAGTTGGTTTTATTAGACGTCCTTATTACTGTTATTACTTCTTCTGCAACTGCTCCTGGCAGAAGCCCCTTCCCCAACATGTGACAGACAGGAGATGGGAGGAAAGCAGGGAAAGGCAGAGCCAGGACTGATGAAAGCGTGTGAGAATTAACACCAACACTTTGTTCTGACTTTTATAGACTTTCATTCTTTTTAAGCTACTATGGATGTGCTTCCCATCCTACTTTTTCTACTTCTGCTTGTTCTCTTGCCCTTCTCTGGAAAACCAGAGGTGAGAACTGTATCAATAATCAGACAACAGAAGAAAAAGGTTTTACGCTGATCAGACTGCTTAATAGAAAAGCAATTCCCAAGCGAAAAAATGCCCTTTCCTTGCACTATTCCCATTTCCTGAGTTCAGCTTTTACCAGCTGTAAAGCACTGGGAAGCTGTGAAGGAGCCATGCTGTTGTATGTTGTTCTAAAAGTATTAAAACACCAAAGGGTAAGAAGCGTGACTCAGTTTCTGCACTTCTTCCACTTTCCAGCTGGCATTGACCTCCTCTTCCTCACTTTATAATTGTTGTCTAGCCAGACTTAATGAGAGGTGCCACAAAGTGCCAGACAGCAGAGCGGAAAATCCATTCTTTGGAACAAGGTGTTCAGCACAAACTGTATGAACAACAAATCATGTCAGAAGATCAAGGCATTTTGCTGAAACATCCCGACCCCGTTCCCACAAAGAGAGCATATTTGACCACCTTTCTTTTTTGGCAAAAAGCATTTTTGTGCCAGAAACAGTTCAATCACTTCTTCTGAGTCAGATTCTGGTAGTTGGTGAGGGCTGGTACTGTTGGTGACAGCAAGAATAGCTGTGAAACACCCGTCTGATCTGCCTCTCCAGTATAAGGCTCAGCATCTGTAAATACTCAGGAAAATGTTTCATCTTCCCCCCAGACAAGACGAGGTTGCACAAGATAAGGAGACATTTGCTGTTGCTCATCGGCTCCCAGAACATCTGAGGTATCTCAAAAATTTTACTAGGATTAAACAACCTCGGGATGAAGCTGGAGCTTGCCCCACCAACATCTACTCTCAAAGGCAGACAGAGGAGCAAGGAGTCCTAGCGGTGTTATCTCAGATCGCACAGGTCAGCCAGCCTCTTTAGGATGTGGATAATTTGGTAGGTCATGGCTTGAAACAGTGTTTCCCATTGCTTGGAGTACTGCCAGGAAGTAGAGGCAGTGATGTTGGTTATGTTCATCTTGAGCAAAGATGAACAGAGGGCGCTTGCCCTATGAAATATTATGAAATGATTTCTTCACTTTCCTTTTAGCCTGAAACTGTAACTCATGGGTCTGTCATTAGACTGAGCCATGGACTTGAAGTTAGACTGAGAGATCTTTGATTTGGTGGTCTGGCTGCTGAACCTTGCCTCCACCAGCGTGCACAGGACGGGGAGGAGGAAAAAGTCCTTCCCTCTGTGATTGTTCCACCTCGCTGCTGACTGAGGCATGAGTCTCTGTTCTGAGGAATGTATGATTCGGCACCCTGACCCACATACCAGTGCTCGGGCGACAGGGCCCTGACTCATTTTCCATGTGAAGTAACATACTTGGGGGAGGGAAAGAAAAAAACAACAGCAGCAAATCCTTGCAGGAGCAAATGTCGTTTGCTTTCATAGCTGGATGGCTGCAAGGAGCAGGGTGCAAGCAGTATGCATGAAACCAGAGGATCTAGCAGGGATATGTGACCCCTGATTTGTTCCATGTCTCTTCCCACAGGCGCTGACTTCCTGGAGACCTTTAGGCATTAAGTCCAGGCTAAAAAGGCAGCTTTCAGCCCCAGCTACCCCTTGCCTACCACATGCCTGCTTGCTCTGTGCCTGCAGTGCACACTGACCCAAACGCCTTCCTGGACCCCCACACACCTGGGCACTGGGCAACAGGAGGGCACAGAGGCATGTTCCCAGGAAGGTCAAACGTAGCAACAAAGACAGATGAGTCTATAAGTAGCAGTACTGCAGGGAATGAGGAGCCAGGAAAGGAGAGGAAGGACAGGAAGGAGTCCCAGCCATGCTAGAAAACCTTCAGGAGGAATAGGGAGCAGCCCCTACCACCTTCAGGGCTGGACAGTATGGCTGGGATTTCAGTGGAAACGCAAATAAGCAGACATCAGGCTACCACTGAATCAAGCTCTTTGCTCACCTGGGTTCCTACCTCACAGCTGTCCAATTCATCCTGAGAAATACATCTTCCAGCAATTGCAACCACTTTTGGAACACACAGAAAAGAGCACATGCAGCATCCTGAATCCTGTGTGCAACAGACCCAGTGGCTGCTAAGCCCCTGCTCCAGTGACCTATGTGGCCTGGCATATCCTCAGGAGTTGCACTGCCAGGGGAAGGCTTGTCAAAGCATCCCCACCTACCTCCAGCTCAGGCAGGCTATGGTCCTTCACAAGTCAGGGCTACTCTAGTGCCACATTTGGCCCCAAATTTGCCTGCTGCAAGACTGAGGTAACCAGGAGATTGGTAGCGGGAGCACAGTTGGGGAGTGAGTGTAAGCAAGGAGAGAGCCAGAAAGCTTGTCTGCCTGGTTTTTCAAGGTCATAGAGGTGGTGGGAAGGAAAGAAAAGAGAGAGAGAAAAAAGGGTTGACTCAGAAACCGCAGGGAATTTTTTGCCTTTTTAGAATACTGGGAAGAGAAAAAATAGCCACAGTTATTCAAAGCATCCAGGATAATAACAGTCTGTTTACTGTTTATATGCAAAGATGGCAGGCAGGCAGCACAGCACAGAGAAGAGGAATGAGGAATTTGTCGGGCTTGCTCCGCAACACAACCACTTTTGCTTATCCAAGCAAAGCACGGGGCAAATCTCCCAGCCTGCCTTCAGCCAAGGGGGAAGGAGCTGGGCTGGTACGTTGCAGGCACCTAACCCCTGCCAGCAGCACAGGCTGGGGGCCAGGAGCCAGGTGTCTAGGTTGGGGTATCCTGTCCACTCCCATTCTCACTCCATTCCCATTGCAGATAAGACTGGGCAGTTTTCATCTCAAGGTTAGAGGTGTCTTTGGCTCTGCAGAACCCTCACAGGAGGTAGCAGAAGACATGGGTGGCCTGTCTCACCCACTCTAACTTGCAGCCTGGCAAGGATGGGTTCATGCTAGGGGCTAGGTGAGGAGTGGGCAGTGCATACATGTGTCCTCTTTCACCATGTCTGTCCTATAGTGAGCAGCCTCTACAAAGAGCCAAAGAAAGACAGGCTAAGAGTACAAAAGAAACACTTCTGGATTGCAAGTCAGGCTGAAGCACTGGGCAGGCAGTTTCTGGGGCCGACATTCTGAACATTGTCGTTAACCACTGGAGTGGGTTGCCTTGCTCTGGCCTGCGGGAATGAGTCTGGGGTAATGGAAAGCCCAGCAAGCCTCACCAACTGGTTGCAAAGGGCTGGAGGTAAGGACAGAGAAATGGAGAGGGACACTGCAATACCTGGGAGAACAGGAGGGATGGAGGACCCTTTCTGAGGCAGCTGAGAGGAGGGAAGGAGAATGGGCTTTGAGATAGATGTCGGGCAGGGCTGATGAAGGAGAAACCGCTGACTACACTTTCCTGATTCCTCATGTCCTCACAGCCAGTGCTTGAGAGGCAAACAGAGCTCTGCTGTTGAAGGAAAGCAGCCATCTCAGAAACACAAATCTGCAGCTGCCAAAAAAGACAGAGGTTAGCAGGAATTTCACTAGAGCTGTTGAGTACATTTTTAAAATAGTTGAAGAGTGAATCACAAGGAGACTATTTCTCTAGTCAAATATGAAGCTGGCAAATGTGAGTTGTTAGCCCCTAGGTGAATTGCCCGGAAAGGGGAAAAGAGGACAAGACAGAAGTTATCCCTTCTCCCATGAGTAAGTCTACCACAAAGTAGCATACTCCCAAACTGTTCATACACAAACTTAATGAGCTCTTTAGCTGTGGACCACATTCAGTTCATGCCATCTTCACCAAGCGCATTCAGAAGCACTACTAGGTGCTCCCCCCAGCCATGTTGCTTAATAGATGGAGCATCCTGGCCCTTCCAGAGGGAATTGCAGTAGCCACCTAGCACATGCAGAGCACTGCAGCAACTTTGGCACACAGTGCCAAGGTCACACCACAATTGGGCTTTCACATGCCAGATCAAGAGCCAGATTTTGCAAAGAGCATCTTTGGAGAGCTAGACCACTTGCCTCATCATCTCCATGTGTTTGAGTGATCCCCGCCCCCCAAACAACAATGTCCACCCAAAACTATTGCATCCTTCTCTACTCCATCACGTTAGGCACAATGATACACACTGATGCTCTGCAGGAGCAGAGGGGTGACTTCTCAGGGAAGGGTGGGTGGGAGCTTATGACTGCAGTAGAATGCAATGTCTGATGCAAGAACTCAGGGAGGAGGGCATTTGCCTTCTAATAGGGGGAAAGGAGACAGACCTTGCTTTCCACCCAGTAAGTTGCAAGACCTGTACACGGAATGAAGCCCATCGCCCTGGGGTCTGGGGAGTGTGTGAACTCACCAGGGAAGCTGGTGGGGTGAGGAAGGGCTCTTGAGCAAGAGGAAAGTGCTGAGGGAAGGGGTTTGTATTGCCCCTAGAATGGTGCCCGTACTTAACTAGGAAGTGCCCTGCCTTATGCAACCACACATTTCCCTGGGACATCTCAGAGATGATCCCCCAAACTGAACGTCTTTGAAGGGAGCCAAACATCCACCCCACATCAGGACACTCACTCCAGTGTAGGCTAGCAGCCTCACATCTTAGCACAGCCCACAAACATGGAGCAGTTCCCACTTGCACAAGTGGCCCAGTTTCCCAAAGCACTGGTCCATCTGTGCTGATCTTTCTTGTTTTAGGAGGACAGCTCATGCTCAGCATGCAGTTCACTTGTTCCCTTTACTGTGCTGTGCTTTAAAAATTCTCTACTAAAACCATCTCCCCCGGCCATGGAAGAAACAGGAGAGACACAGTGTGCAGGTTTACTCCTGCCTGCATACTCCTACAACTTCCCAGTTTTAAGGAAAGGCAAAATGAAGAGTTAAGCAGGCATGGCAGGGAGATCTTCATTCCTACAGACCTAAAGAGCAAGCCAGGACTTGAGACATCCAACATGGTTTGTCTGACTGGTTTGCTAACAAGCTTGCTGCAAGTCTGGCCTGCAGCAGGATTGAAGCTGTTGGTAACTCACCCCACGGCCCAGCCTGGGGCCAGGGCAGCTGGGGATGCCACTCGCAGCTGCTGGCAGTGCTCTTGCAACTGCACACAGAGGAGAGAAGAGGGGACTGGAGATTAGCTGGCAGCGGGGTTTTTAAGGTAGCTATCTTGTGGAGTTCCTTCCTCTGGCAAAGCTCAATAGCAGCAGGTGTGATCTCCATGGGAAAGAGATGGAGAAATGGGAGGGAGTTTTCCATCACAAGGAATTTGTGATGAGCTTTTCTTTCCTCATCCAGCTGTGACATTTGGCAAGTAGAAATGAAATGCGCTGAGGAAAGGCTACATAGTGAATAGTGAAAGAGCCAAAGACACCTGAAGGAACAGCCTGGTGCGGAAGAGGAGAGGCACATGGGGAAACAAGGAGTGGGAAATAATCAGAGGAGATAGACTAAAGATAAAGGAAGGAGAGGCCAAGTTCCAAGGATGTCTGGAGAAATGAGCAAAAGAAGGATCCAGAGCTGTGGAAATGCTGTTGTGGATACATATGGAGGGGGGTCAACAAGACACTCCTCAGTGGAGATGTGACTTAGAGAACAGCCATGACACCCCAATGAGCTAACCAGCAAGAGAAGAAACTCAATCTTGTCATGATAAGGTCTCTGTAGAGCCAAGGGTCCCATTGTACCAGACACACTATGACCACAGGAGGGACAGTCCCTGTCTAAATAGCTCCTAGGCCAGATGAGCCATCTCCCTGTCACCCACAAGAGAGCTGGTGCCCCAGGACATGGAGTGACTCACTAAAGCCACCAGAGTGACTGTGGTGGCATTCAGAGCAGAGCCTGCTGCCCTTTTTCCATCTCTCCAGGCTGCAGATGTGCAAGTGCTACCATGGAAAATGATGTGTACAAGCACCAGTCCAGCTAGCAGCATGGCAGTTGTCTCCCTGCTACCTCTGTCTCAGAGCTGCAGGGATACTGGGACTCATGGATGCAAGGGAAGGAGTAGGAGGAAGATAGGAGCTCAATCTGTGGTATTTGGACTGTGACAGCAAGAGAGGCATTCTGCTAAAGGCCAGCACAGAGCAGCCTGGGGCAACCTAGAGGCAGCCATTTTTCCAGCTAGTCCAGCTGCAGCAAGAGGGGAACATCCTGGCCTGAGACGTGGCCTCCTCGTGTTGTTTCCGGCTCAGAGCCATGATGCTCCCCGGTTACCCTCACAAGCAGCCTCTGAGCCGTAAGTACCCTAAGCAGTGAGCTAGACCACACGTGGGATAAAGGAATAGGAGTCCAAGGGATACCAGTAGTAAAAAGAAGCAGTGTCATGGAGATGGTGCAGAAAGGGCAAAGGGAAATGCCAGTGACAACAAACTGATAAAATAAGTGATAACATCTCTACCCCCCACCACCCCAGACTTGGAGCTGCCCTCTAAGGAATGGTCATTTTTCAGAGCAGCATCTTCATGCCTCCTTTCTTCTGAGAATTTGAGAGGCATTTCCCACCAGTGAAGCCATCGCAGGGAGTGTAGACCCTCCCTGTACCCTCGCAGACACCACTACATATGGAATGCAGCAGAGCCAGTCTCCTCCAGCATAGGTGCCCAGGATGCCTGTTAGCTCCCAACAGCCTCCTAGATGGATGGACTGGATTCAGGGGTACTATACCCTGGAAAACTAGCTCCCTCCAGGTCTCAAGTCTATCTTCCCCCGTGCAGCCTGGAGAGAGCAGGTTCCTGCTGGACCAGGCTCCAGGACTCCTGTTCAGAGTAGGGAAGCCAGGGAGCTACATCCCAGGAGGCTGCCCATGAGGACATGTCACCTTGATGTCTGCAGAGGTCTTCCATACGGTACTTTATAATCTATGACCCATGGTGCTTTTTCTGCAGCCAAATCACAAGCTTGATGGGGTGTGGGTACACATGCGCTCTGTGGGTAGTAGAGAGAGATGGTCACCCTTACCCCTCAGCTCCTATAACATGACCTGCTTGTACACAAACTCCCTAACCTAATTCAGCCAAAAATGAACCATATTAGCTCAAGCAGCTTAAAGGGCAAACTATCTGGGAGCTAAGTGTGCTCTGAAATCTTGCTGCCATGAAACAAATGGTGCTGCTGGCACCTCTCTCCTCCTTCCCATGCCTCCCTGCTGCCTTCCTCATGCCGGGTCAAGCACTTGTGTGATGAGCTGGATCAACCCGTTGCTCCAGCTGAAAAGTACCCCTACCAAAACAGATAAGAAAATCCAAGCCTTGCTGACCTGTCCTCGGGGTAGTAACAGGGGGAGCCATGACCTCATGCTCAAGCTTGTCATGCCTGGATCCTCTCTCCCAGCAGCCTGATTCTTGCATTTACAGATGGACTTTTCAGGCTGTATTCCCACCAGCTCCTCAGCTCCTGGAGACCTTACTGAGAACATCCTGCTGGAGGAGGGCATCAGCGGGAGCCTCACAAGAGGAGCTGAATTCCCCCATTTGTATCATCCCTGTGCTTGACAACCTGACTGCAAACACCTAGCCACAGCCAGACTTGCTGCAAAGACGATCTGCATCCGGATTTGGGTAAATAAACTGCCGGGTGTGAGAGCTGTGATATGCCAGGAATGCTGTAAACCCTTCCTGAGCAATTGCCTGCAATTTATAGGAAGCAGGAGGGGGTGGAGACTAAAGCCATGTACTGGGTCTGGTCCCAGTATTGCTCAGGCTCTGCAAGCTCCGCAGACACTTTCTGCCTGCCAGGGACAGAGTGATGTTTGGGTCCTGTCACACAGGAAGCTTGGAGCCACTGGTGGACCTCCAGTCAGCACTAGAATAAGGACATGGAGTTAGCTGGTGAGATTAGCTATCAGAGCACACAAATGGAGAAACACCAAATCGTGATCAAAAACAAGCTAACACCAGGCAATGGCCTGGCATTCATTTGTGCTTCCCACGAGTGCACTGCGTGCCTCCTTGTCCCAGAGATGCTTCTGCCTGTGGAGGCTCAGGAGATCAAAGAAAAGGCAAAAGAAGGAGTGCTATCTCTCTGTTTGGCTAGGAATGGAGAAGTGATGGCTTCCAGGCTTTCTCCTCCTCTCTTGAGGCAGTCAAGGGGGGGTGCATTGTCCACAGACAAAAGGGTTCTCACCCTCCATCCAGTTGCTGTGACACCACAGTGGGTGACCTGTCCATGCTGATGGGACTGAGTGCCACGAAGCAGCAGGCTTCAGGCTCTCAGATCCCCCAGAGCAACAGGAGGCACTGATCCAAGGAGGCATGTGGGTGTAGAGGCCACTTCTGAGCCTCATGGCTGACCTACTTCTGGCCATCTTTATACTTTATTATCCCCACTCTGATGCCCTCCTCCTACCAGGAGAAGCTGTGAGGAGTATAAACCAATCTGCCAACTGCTGCCATGTGCACATACTATCTCCGTTGGTTTCTCATTCTGGGGAGCATCTGCCCACATCCCACAGCTACTCAGGAGTTCACTCAGTCCCCAACACATATTCCAGCTACCTCTCCACTCTCCCAACCCTGACATTGCAGGGAATATGTCTCCTGGACTGTGGTACTGCCTTGCCTCCCTTCCTTCCCACTGCCTGTCTCCCCCAACACCTGTTTTCAAAAGTGTTTGGATGCCCTCATGGCACATTTCCAGCTTCAGCATTGGCACATGACTCCCCAATGACCAGACATGTCTCCATCTTGCCCAAAGCAACCCCCCCTCCCCCATAATGGAGCACAACACTATGAGAAGAAAGGAAGGGATGTTCCTGCAGCTCCAGGCTGGGCTCTCAGTTCTCTCCATTGCTGGCCCCATTGTCTGGAAAGATGCAACTCTGACATGAAAGGGCCCTGTTGCCATTTTGACATTTTTAGAGGCTGTATGAAGCTGCCCCAAGGCAGCTGGGGGGAACAGCAGTTTGGGGGAGACTCTGTATAGAGGTCCTGCCATCAGGTCCTCTCTCAACACTTAAAACCAGAATATTTGGAACAAAGAACAACAAAAACTAGCTGCTGAGTCCAGCAATGGTCTCTCACCAGGACTGCAGTGACTGGACTGTCTCATTCCAGGGCATCTCCACCTTTTTTGGCTCAAGGGGACAGGCAAGAAACCACCCGCTTTACCTTCCCCTTCTTGCTTTGTGCCCAGAGTCTTTTTCCGTCTGTGCAGACTGAGAGGGACTCCAGAACTGAGGGAAACTTGTTTTCCTGCTTGCAGAAAAACAGGAGAGGTCATGAACCGAAGAGAGATCCCATCTAGAAGCTCTGTGGGCCTCTCTCTAACCCTTTCTTATGGGAGGGAACCCTGCCCCAGGAACCCCAAACTTTTCAGCTGCTCTCCTTCCAGCCTCCCTGCCACTGCTCCCATATGGTTTTAGATATGAACAGCCAAGGCTTCTCACTGCTGCTTCTTCTGCAGGAGCCACAGGTGCCTAGTAAGAGCAAACCAGTAAGAGATGCCCATGGAGTGGCTGTATGTCACACTCTGTTGGAGATAAGTTCACAAGAGGAAAAGTCAGGTCAAAAAATGGATGGGAAGGATCATCAGCATCACTGTTCTGCAGGGCCGTGCTGGGACCAGTGATGCTCAACATATTCATAAGCCATCTTCCAGAGAGATGAGAGTCAGCAGCAAAGCTTGTTTCTTACACATTGATCTGCATAATCAGAGCTAAAGCCAACTGTAGAATTGCAAAAGATCTCCTGGTCTCCAATGATGGCATGATAAAACTGCGGGGAAAACGAGTTGTCAGGAAATGCAAAATAATGCACAAAAGGGAAAGCTACGACCCAACTGTCTGTGCATGCACTGATGTCATCAGATAGGTTCTTAGTACCCAATAATCTGATCAGAGTCCACATGGAAACTCCCTTAGAAGCATGAGCACTGCAGCTATTAAGAAAAAATAAAAAGAATTCAAATGATAGCAGCAAACAGAAGAGGATCACAGGGGAAAGACTGGGAAGCATCATTATGCTGCTATATAAATCCTGTGGCAACCCCAGCTTGAATATCAGAAGCATTTCTGGTCTTCCTCCACCTGCAAAAGAGCCAAGTAGCAGGAAGAAGGCTTGGAAGTGGCTGATAAAGATGTGGAATGGCTTCTGGACCAGCAAGGGCTTGAAGAAGCAGCAGCTGAGAGTCCTCATTGTTCTAGGAATCCAGCTGAGGGAGGCCCAACTAGGAAAGCAGGAATAGTTCTGGGGAGGACAATGATGTTGTGTTGCAAGATTTACCCATTTGCATCCTCAGCAGCCAACTCAGCAGTTCTCAACCTGTACCATTGACTTCAAGCCTTTGGTGATACAGCTGCTACACACAGTGTGCCCTGGAGTGAAGGGACCCAGCCTACCCACTTGCATTAAACGAGGACAGGTCAATATCCACTAGAGCACTGACAGCCCTTTCCATCCCCAGTGCAGGGGCCAGCAAGTATTAGAGGGCCAGACACTTTAAGAAACTACCCCCTACCCTGGATAACCCCATCCTTCCCTCAACAAGGTAGCTTCCTCCTAAAGGAATGTTAGAGGACACATAGGTGCCTTTGAGTTTTTATCACCTGCCCCACACAGGTGAGCCTCAAATCAATGCTCTGAAGAGTCCAGAGCATTTTTTGCTACAGCAGGAAGTGGGCACCTTGCTACACTGAAAATCTCAGCCAAAGAAGACAGGTGGGGAAGATCCAATCCAAGTCTGCAGCCCCTAGCCCTAGGACTGCATTTGAGCTGGATTTCCTCTCCTGGAGCACTTTCCTAATGCATGAAGCAGTCCCTGCAGTCCCTGCAGCATGGGGAGAAAGGCACTGCACAAAAATGGACCTTGACTGTTGGTACCTTGCAGCATTGCCTTGGGAAGCTCTTCCCCTTTGAGGTTTATCACCATTGCCTGACTCCATCTCCAACTCCAGCCCTCTCTTTGGAGGCCTTGGCCAGCCACCACTCTGCCTTGAACAGACTGTATCTCTGAGTCAGTGTTTGCCTGCAAGACCTTCATGGCACGCTAGAAGCAGCCAGGCAACAAAGCAAGAGCCAAGCCCCACACCAAGGAACACCAAGCAGGTCTCTTCCTTCCTCAGTCCCATTTCCAGGGTCCCTAAACCTCAATGCAGTAGTCTTTTCCCATGGTCCAAGCTTCCATCTTGCCCCATCTCATCTGCTTGTGCAGTGTTACATGGCAAAAGAGCACCTTTGGATCAATATTTGGGTTTTTTTATTAAAATATTGTTATACCAAGTGGAATGCTACAGCAATCTCGGTATAGGGCGGCATAACGAAACAGCCAGGTTTACGTTTAAATACTTAAGATAACTTAAAATGCACAAACAAGAACTCATTGTCTTTGGCAGAAAAAAAAAGTTCACAGCACGAAAAAATACTTAAAAAGAAATACCAATATTAATACAAAATATATTAAGTTGCTTTTTTCCTCTTTCATATTTTTTTTTGTTTGTTTTCCACTTTGTAAACAATGCACAAGAACCGAACGCATTTTTTACGTGTCTGGGAGAGAAAATAAAAAATGCAGTTGTCCAGCAAATGCATAGATGTTTAAAGAAAGAAAAAAAAAAACATATGAAGGCCAAGGCTGGAAAGTATCCGAGTTCAGAGGACTGAGAAACTCTCACTAAAATCAAAGTTGGCTACTGCCAGAAGCCAGCTGCCAGTAGATGAGGGAGGTACGAGGATTCCCAGTGAGACGGGACTAGGCTTCGCTTGGTGCAGATCCAGAAAAGGGCAACACATCCCACCCCAGCAAAATCAGACATGCTTCTTTCACTTCAAGAGCATTTCACCTCCATTTTCAATTAGATTTCTCCTCCATCTTTTTATCTTTTTTTTTTTTTTTGCATAACCATTATCCCATTCTCTCCCTTTACAAAGAAAAACCTGTCAATTGAAACATACCTAGGACTCTTCTGAAAGCTTCTTCCCAGATCCCTCTCCCTCCTGCTGCTGCTCTAGAAAACCAGAGGTACGATGCTGGCAAATAAAGATTTTCAACTCCTGTCCCTGGGACTGCTCAACTTGGCCCCATGGATTTGGATGGAGCTTAGTTGATGGAGACTGGCTGCAGATTTCTCATGGCTCTGCCCCTGCAAAGAGCAGCTCAGAAGCAGAGATGTATCCATACTCACACAGAGATATTTGGCTCATGGCTACTATTCAAATGGAGGGGAAATTCCAGTCAGAGGAACCATGGAAAAGCACCCTGAAGGAAATATTTCAAGGGACACTGAAGGCAGAGATCCAGAGACAGGATCTAGGCTGGAGAACATAAAGGATTTGACAAGGGAGAGAGAAGGAAAGATATGCCATGATCAGCAAAGGAGGAGGGAGGAAGGGAAAGAAACTGAAATGATAAATACTTTTGCTTCTGTTCTACAAAACACAGATGTATTTACAGGGGGATTATGTCTCCTGGGCTGCAAGCCCTCGTCACTGTACAGCTTCCACACACAAACACCTCCAGGGTCTTGAGCGCTCCAGAGCGCCCCTTGTCCTGTGCAGCGCCAGTCTCTCTGGCAGGAGGGGAGGCATGTGCATGCACAGGGTGACAACAGGATGCCAAGTAGTGACTCTGGCCATCCCAGTAGCAAGCCTGGCTCCCCGAACCTGGAGGCACAAATCTGTAGTGTCGGGGCTGCTGGGGCCATCCATCAAAACCAGTCAGCCCAAAAAAGATGCTGCTGTCCTCCAGGTCACAGCTTGGAAGTAGAGGACAGCTCTGTAACCTCTTTGCTTTGGCTGGCTCTGTGTCCTTGACCACGGGACCATGGAGCGGGCCTTCCCTGGCTGCACAGCACTGTTTTCTTGCAGGAGAGCATGGGCAGGGACCAAACACAACTCTGACCACAGCAGAACATGTGGAGGATTGGAGGCATGGCCTAGTCCCCCACCCCGCAGACTGTGGCATACTCCTTGCAAACCCTTCTTCTCTCAAACTCTGCCATCCAAGAATTTGCTGCAAGGGAGAACAAGTCCTGGCCACGCAACTGGAAACCGAAGGGCTTCTCTGACCATACAACAAAACGTGAGGTTGGAGAGGATGACACGTCTGCCCTGGGTGACCAGAACTGCCCATTCTTAAATCAAGATCTCCACCATATCAGACAGGTCAAGGGCTCTGGCAGCAGCCAAGCTCTCTGCAAAGAAAAAAGGTGAAATCGTGAGAGCCCTGGAGGAGTACAGAGCTCCATAGAAAAGTGACATGTGAATTGGAGAGCTCAAATGAGTCATTTTTAGTTGGGCTCTTTAAAATGCTTTAAAGTCAATGATGATTTTCTAAATCCCACTGATGTTTTCCCACAGCTGTCTGTCCCAGAGGCCTAAGCCCATGTGCTGGAGCTCAGACCTCCAGCTTTGGGCTGGCTTCTGCTTGCTTGCACTATCCAGGCTGCGAAAGGAGAGACCCTGGCCCCTCTCTCACCTGGCCAGAAGGCTAAAGGAGGTCAAAGACTGGTTGTGACCCTGTGATTTCCTTTCTAGATGGTACATTGGAGAGCATGTTAGCCAAGCAGGAGAGCTTTGGCATGGATTTATAGCCTCAGATTGAAGCTGCAAGTGACAGCAGAGGAAAATCCAGGCTTACTCTCCTCCCTCACGTCTTTTCCTCTCCACTTTTCCATGCTTCTTCTCAACCAGTGACTCCACTCTGCCCCTCCAGTGCCACCAGCATCACACACTGCCGTATACCCTCCATTAGTCACAGCCATGGGAGGCCAAGCCCTGGCAGCTGGCAGAGAAGAACCAGTTCCTTGCTCATAGCTCAGCTATGCAAGGCGTTTAGAGCAGAGTGGGTTTCCTCTGTGCCTAGCCTAACAGGGGCCCTGCCAGTCACTTTGGGCCCTGTCACATAGCCCCTCATTGGTCACACTAGGGATGGCAGAAAGAAGCCAGCAGGACTTACCCAGGGAGCTGGCTGTGCACTCAGGCCCCTCACCCTGGCTGCTGCTCTCAGCCAGGCTGTCTGTCTGTGTGCTGCCATCCTTGCTACCATGCTTGAAGTGAAAGGGCAGGTGGCCAGAGCTGGGTAGTGATGCTGGTTCTTCTGCTGGGGCTTTGCCTGCTAGAGGAAGACAGAGGAGATACTCTTAGAGCTTAGGTGTTCAGCTCTTCCATGAGGCCCTTGTGTCTTGTGATGGGTCCCCAGGATCTACAGTCACACAGCTTAGTGAACAAATCCCACATCCACCAGGAAACACCCCAAATTTCTTGAGTGCCAGAGTTACTTCCAATAACACAGAGGGCAAGTGGAACTTCAGGCAACTCTTTACTGCAAAGCAGAGGCAAGGAGCATGCAGAAACCTCCATTTACCTGCACTTCCTCGGGAGGTACTCTCTGCCAGCCGATCGCTTGGGCTAGCTCCCTGCCAGCTCTGGGTCCCAGAGGCTGGAAAGATGGACGGTACAGACTTGGCTGGCCGCAGGGAGCCTTGGAGAGCTTTGCTGGGGTCCTTCCGTGAGCGTTGCTGCAATACTTTGATGACAGCATCCTTCTCCAGTATTTGGGCATGCAGAGCTTTTAACCTGGAGAGGTCAAGAGGCAGAAGTTGAGAGAGAGACAGGGTGGGGGGGGGGCACAGGGGTTTTGGTACAGGACTTTACTGGCTGGGGCAGAGGGAAGGATGATAAAGCCTCCACTGGAGAAAGCCTTATCAGGCCCAGCTGACCTGGCTGCTGTTGAGCCATGGAGAAGCCACACTGGAGACAATCAGTGATGGTGCTACCCACCCAGATCAAAGAGCAGCTTCTTGGAAAACATGCCACATGAGGTAGCACTACCTGTTCTCCATCTCCTGGTGCTTGTGGTTGGCCAAGAGGAGGTCCTCGTTGAAGCTGCTGTTGGGAGAGTGCCGCGGGGAGTGGCTGATGAGCGTCGTATCCCGCTGGGCAGCCGCAGTGGCTGCAGCGTCCATGGCAAACTGCCGCATGGTACATTCCTCGAGGTACTTCTGCTCCCATTTGGTCATGTCAGCCTCCAGGGCAAGGATCTTCTCCTCCTTCTCCCTCAGCTGCTCAGAGAGCGTGTGAGCACTCAGCTCTGAGGGTCCTCCACCTGGGGTGCCTGCCTGCCTCTGCATCAGCAAAGAAAATTCCCAGAGAGGGTGAGATGGTTCCAGGAGGAGATGCTGCCTGGCACCCAATGCCCCAGCCTCTCTGGCACCCAACGTGCAGCATCACCAGGGGACCCCTCACCTGCTGAGCCCGCAGCATCTTCAGCTCCTGCTCCAGGCGTGTGCGGAGCCGCAGCTCCAGCTGCTCCCGCTTCTCGCAGGCAGCCTGGAGCTGGCCCAGCGCTGCCTGCAGCCTCTCCACCTTCTCCACATATGCACGCTTCTTCCGGAGTTCAGCCTCAGCCTTTGCTGCCCGGGCCTGGGCGCTGCCCAGTGCCTGCTCCAACAGCTCTGCCCGTCGCCGCTGATCCTCGTTAGCACTGCGCAGCAGGGAGACTTCCCGCTCCAGCTTTTCCTTCTCCTGCTGGTGCTCATAGTCTGCAAAAGGCACCCATTGTGTTAACCAAGCAATCCAGGCCAGACCCCAGCGCAGAGTTCTCCTGGGTTCCTACCCAGGAAAGCCTAAGGCTGATGAAGGACAGAAGCTCTGAAAATCCCCTCCCCACTGCATTGAATTGCAAGGCAAGCTCATTGTAGGAGCTGAGAGCTAAGGTCAAAAGCTATCAAGCTGCATCTCTGCCTTCCTTGTTATCCTGGACTGATGTTTTTGGGTGCACAGGGTAAGACTAGTGGTTAGAGCAGGCCAGTGGCTATCACACCTATGTCCCACTCTGGGAAGCTGTGTTGCTTGGCTGGGCCTTGCTTTTCCTGCCTGTAACATACTGACAGGCAGCTCTCTGTGAAGAATGGTGGAAGTTGGTACAACAGAGCAGGGCATGCAAGGTAGCTGTTACTCAGCAGCAAGCTCCTACTGCTCCTCCACTATTCATGGGAGCAGTGCCCTGAGTTTCCAAGGCATTTTGCTCTCAAAAAGAGGCTGTGCCTATAGGCCAGTCTGCCTGCTCAATGTGGCCATCTCTCCCCCAGCAGACAAGCCAGGTCAGGACCAGGTGGCTTCCTAGGAGCATGGAAACACACAACAGAAATAGCCTCAGTTTGGCATATTTGAATCTAACCTTTGACTCAGGCCTTGTGCATGTGAGGGGGAAAAGCTGTCCTGACTGCATCTAGCCACCTTAGGGAAGGAAATGCAATTCCTTGCAGATAACACTAACACTGGGCCTTTCCACTGAAAAACGTGCCCAAGCTGGCCTCCAAACTGAATCAACAGTGGCTAGATGGGAACAGACATGAGAGACTGTCAGACATGTTCCCAGCCTTTGGCAGAAACAAGGAGAAAGATTTAGATGTATTTTTCCTTTAAAAGCCCGACTCCATGTTGTCACAAGGTGTAAGGAAAAGGAATAACATGAGGGCTGGGCTGAAGAAGGGAGGGAGTGTGGACTTTGTGCTGGAAGAGCCAGAGCAGTGGCTGGAATGTGGAGAATGCAGGTCACACTGCCGGGCTGGGATTAATGGCTCGCGTCCAGTGCCAAGAACAGCTTAATTCTCCCTGGGGAATGGCAAAAGCTTCCACCCGAGATCCGCCTCCTCCTCAAGCTTAAAGGGACTGTACCTTGCCCCACCACTACAGGAATAGGCCTGCTTACTCTTATCTGCCTCAAAGAAATGCAGCAGGAACGCACCATGGGGCACATAAGATGGGGAGCAAAGCAGAGACGAGCAGGCAACTCCATCCTAACACTTTACTGACGTTGAGTGGTCATCAGGGGACTTACTTTGTGCAAGGAGTTTCGCCACTGTGCCTTGATTATTCTCCTGGTTTTCCTGGGTCTTACTGGCCAGTTGTTTGTTTGCAGATTCCAACCGTTCTGGTTCAAATGCAATTAAAACCAATTACATTTAAATATAATTTCAGTTGAATTAATTGGGAGCAGCTTGGTTCCCAGTGAAAATACCTAGCCTAATAAAACTAGCTCAAAACAGAAATGTTGGGGAAATGCCAAGGGATAGAAAGCACTCACTGGGGCAGAGGAGCAGAGAAGTGTCACCAACTAGATGAAGGTGTCAAACTTTCCTGACTGAGGGCTCGCATGGAGGAGAGGGACAGAGGTGACCTGGCCATACGCACCCAATGCTCTCACTGGGCAAGGACTGAGCTCCCGAAGAAGGGCAGGCATTTGCTGGGCATGTAGAGGGAGCTACACCACCCCCATCCAGATCATAGTGCAATTATAATCATCCTCACTCACTATAAATAGTGGAGTTGAGAGATGTTTCCCCTGCCCGGCACTACCCATAACTCCACACCTTTCAGGTCTCGGTTGAAGTCCTGGAGCCGACGCATCTCCCCATCTCTCTTGTTCCTCATGGCTTTCTCCAATGCTTCCCTCTTGGAAGAGGCCTTCATGAGGTTTTCATAATCCTCTGAAATGCGCTGAATCTCTGTTTCCAGCTGAGGGAGGAGGAAATGACAGACGGAGGTTAGATATTCTTGGAATGAGGAAAAGAAAGGAAGATGTTGGCTAAAGATCATCCAGCTTTCTCAACTTGACCTGAGCTGCCAAAGGAGCATTGCAAATCCACAGGGCCCCAGAGGTCAGTATTCTTGTCTTTCACCTCCACTAACTTGAACTCACATCCCACACCAGAAACCAGCCTCTTGCTCACACAAGGGACAGGGAGCTTTGCAAGTCACAATAAAAATGCAGGGCAACACAAACCCCGTGTGTGTGAGGGAAACCTGCCTGCACTTGCCTGGCCCAAGCTTTGCCCATAATTATTACATGCATGTCAATAAAACACCTCCAAACCCTTTCCCTTCACCTTATGAAAACCTGAGCTGGCATAGCCATCTCCAGATTGTTTCATAGCTTCTAAAACTCATTCATCTTCCCCTGCTCTTCCATTTGGTGCCTGCCTTTTATTTTAAACCACAACAGAGTGCTTGGAGAATTGGAGCCTGGTTTGAGCCAGTATCTGTTCCATCCCTGCTCCATCAACCCCAGGGAAGCCACTCCAAAGCTAGCTCTAGCTGGAACGCTTGCCTGCCTGTGGTGGCTCTTGGTGGTACAGAGATAGGTCAGAGAGGCTTGCCAGAAGAATCCCAGGACCCAACTCTGTGGTGGGGCTGGAAGGAAACATGAGCTTTCTGCATAGAGAGCCACAGGTTGTCATTCCAGCAGGGTGCCCCTGGCCTGACCCACAAGGCTGTGCTTGTCCAGGGCGCGCACCAACACTTCTCAAGTCAGACCAGCTCAACCGGTATGGGTGCATTTTTGCCAAAATAACTGCACTTATCCAAGGGGCTCCCAACAGCGGGGATCACAGCACTCCATGCCCTAACTGGGGCTGCTAGAAGCTCCTGCCACAGTCCGACCTTAGCAACACACTACTGACGATGAGGGAAAATTCAAGTCTTCCTGCCTTTAACCTTACAGTCTTGGGGGGGAGTCTTCTCCCTCACTGTGCTGAGTCCATCACGCATGTCCCTCTATCATACTGTAGCCACGCTCTCCTCCACACTCCTGACTAGTGGGCTTCAGCTCTCCTGTGCCACCGTACAGCCCCCAGGGCCGGCACATGCTCCGGCCTCCATGGCACAGCCTCTCTCCTTGCCAGGAGGCCTCCAATGGCCCATTTGTTCTGTGCAATCGGCAGAGAACAGGCCTCCCCTTGTGTGCATCTGCACAAAAGACTTTCTGTGGCAGCCGGGTGCAGACCCAGGGCGGGAGGGACAGGCAGAGAGAGAGGGCCCAACTGTTACCAGAGCCGGAGAATAGGCTCTTTTTCCCCCCGAACTTAACAGCAGCTCAGCTGAGGACCTGTTGTGCACTGTTGAATCACAGCTGTTTAGAGGGATGGGGGGGGAACAGTCACTGGACAGAGGGGGAAGAAATTAAAAAACTAAAGGGGGTGAATTTTCGCAACAGCTGTTTGATCCTCCTCCAGACAAGAAGCAAGCAAGCAAGCCTTTCTAAAATCCAGAGACAAAGCCAGGGCCTCATCTTAGGCAGGTATGGTCCTCAGCAGAGCAAGGCTGCTCTTAGTGCAGGTCAGGGGAAGGAGCCCGCTCTAACCCAGCGAGGCCTCGAGGCCCACATAAAGGCTCCTGTGATGGGCAAGGCAACCCTGATCTGCCCAGGGCTTGCAGCAAGTTGGGCGTGAGGTTGTGCAGCCCCATTTGCCTCCTCTGAGAGGGATGAGCCTCGACAGGAAAGCCCCAGGTGAAAAGCAGAATGTCCCTGGCCCTGCCGAATCTGTGAAATGCCCATGCCCAGCAAGTCTGACGTACAACATATGTGCCTCAATTCAGGGAGATTCCCTGCGGGGAATGTCCCTTCGAGGATACCAGCTTTTCTAGGGAGCTGCTTGTTCAGCATTAGCAGAAAGCAATGGCACTCTTGCACTGTGCCTATTTTTATCAATGACTGCCAGCCAGGCCAGGTTACTGCAGCCTGCTCTCCAACGTCAAAATGCCTTCACCTCCTCTGAGAGGCTGCCCAGACGAAAGGTAAGGTGCAACACAAATGTGCAGCACCCAGTGCTCCCACCCCACCAGGCACTCCAAGCCAGCCCGCGGACTCTGCACTGAGCTCCTGCACCGGCAAACAGCCCCCACCACTGCTACCTCTGCTCATTTACCTTCTGGATCCGGCTCGCTTTCTCAGCATAGCCCTCCAGCTCCTGCCGTAGCTTATCACTTTCCCTCCGGAGCTTCTCATTCTCCCGCAGCAGCTTTTCATTGTCTCTCAGTACAGTCTCCACCTGAGCCAAGCGGGTGCTGGCAGAGGCCGCCTGGGCTGTCATCAAGGCCTCCATCCCGGCTGGGGTGAGTGAGCCTAGTGGGCTGTGACATAGGGGACTCTGCTGTGGCAGGAAAGCTTGAGAGACGTGAGTCTGCATCACCCTGAAGGAGAGGAAGAAGTAGGATGCTCAGAGGCCTTGCAGGGCTGAAGCACGTTGGTCAGCTCCACCGAACCACGGCTGGCCACAAAGCCAGGGGAGCCCGCCAGCCATCTCGCTGCTCTTTGGAGCCCATTACAAACCCACAGACCTCTAAAGGACCCATGTTTTCAGCCTCAAGCTGACCCATGTGGAAGAGCAAAGCAACAGGGAGCTTCAGCAATTCCTGTAGGCTACACTATGTCTTGCCAGGGTGGCAGACCCTGGTCTGGGCTTGCACAACTGAGGATAAAACAGGTGCTGGGACCCTTCAGGTCATACCTGGGTCATCTGAAAGGAGGAGGAAAGTTCTTTGAGGTTTCTAGCATGTTTTTCAGACAGACCTGGGAAGCACTTGCTTTGTAAAGGCAGATCTCAGAAGCCCAGCACTGCACCTTGCCCTAACGCCTCCAAATGTAAAGCAAATCTACTCCTGCAGTAATACCTTTTGCAGGGACCTCTTGAACTACAGGTGCCCAGAGCATTTCTGAAACTGGAATTAGGCTATGTATGCTGGAAACCTACAGCACCATCACTATTTTTTGTCATTCTCTGGGCAGACAAAGCAAGGGTGTAGGCTCCTGAGACGGCTCTTTACTAAAAGAGCTCACTAAAACACTATTAATATGTCCTTTTTATATTTTGAATGTGGTGAGCAGGGCTGTCCTGGCTTCCCCACCACCCTCCACACCACATCCTGCACTGGAGCAACTGCTCCAAGTTCCTTGACATCCCAGCAGCAGCCTGGAATCCCCAGAATGCTGCACGTCTGCCCTGCTGGAGCTGGCACGGCACAAGACCCCAGCCGGGCTCCACCAACGGCTGGCCACCAGGGGCTTGCATTCCTGCAGGATGATATAGGAGCAAGAAAGAATAAATACATCTTCCTTGCAGCTCCCCTTCCACTCTTTGTTCCCCTGGAAAGAGAACATTTCCTGCTAGAGATGCTATCGTTTTCTGTCCAGCTAGGTCAGAGAGGCAAAAACTGTGGTGCGTGTTTCCACCTTCCCCCAGTGTGGCAGCAACCTGCAACTCTTCTCCTCCCCTCATTTGGTGCAGTAAAAGCAAGCAACTCCAAATGCCAGGTGAAGACCTGATGCTCTATGCTTTCCAGAGCTGCCCTAGCACAGGCCCTTCACACGGGCCTGTTAGAGAGAACTTGAGGCTGGCAGAGCTGGGCTTTGCCAGCAGTATCAAGCTGCTAAAAGAAAGGAAAACTCTCCAGTGCTTCTCATCTGCTCCACTAACAACACTCACCAGCCCACAACTCCATCCAGCAGAAAAAGAGGTCTTCATCAACTTTCCTAGAGCTCCCCTGTGGCATGGTGAGCAAGTCAAACCAGTGCTAATCTGTTTCCCTTGGACAGCACGCCAGCTCCCTTTGTGCTAGGGTTATTTGCTCTGTCATCAGCCCACAGACCTCCCCCCCAGTTTGGGACCACAGGACAGGTTTCCATGGAGTGGCGAGTGCATTTTCCTTCCACCCTGGCCCATGTCTGTTCCAAATTTAGCCATTCCCTGGTCTGGTTCCAGCTCCTAAATTAACCCAAAATTCCATCCAGAGCATTAGGAGGGGGAAGGCTCTGTGAAAGCAGTTGAATTTTCATTGCCACCTGGAAAAATTGACCTCTAGTTTGGCTACACATTGAGAAGTGTGGCCTTGGTGCTTAAATGCAGGGATGAGAGGACTAGTGTGGTCAGCAGGTACAGATGGTGCCCCACAGGTGAGCAACAGTGGCACCCATGGCTCCCAGAGCCCCCACAAATCCTGGTGCAGGGGCCTTGAGCCAATCCAAATCCAGCACTATGAGAGTGAGAAGTTCAGCAGTGGTGCTGAGATTGTCCCATGCCCCATGTGCCTGATTGGCTCAGCCTTCTCCTGCAGGGAGTAGTGAGCCACAGAGCACCCATAGCTCCCATCGCTTTCTGAGGTACACGGACCGTGCCCTGCTCTGGGAGCACAACTTGTGGCTAACCACCCTAGCCTTGGATCTTTGCGTTCCACAGACCTCAGCTTATCCACATGCTAGGGGCATCAGAATAGACAGGACTGGGCTGGGAGTCACCTCACGAGCACGCTGCACCCCCAGAAGAGCACATCACCTGTGCCAGGGGCTGTAGGTTACCTGACATCGGGATGCTGAAATGCAGGACCTTCCTGAGAGCAGGGTCTGGGATCTGCCAGGTAAGCGATGGAAGCATCCTGGGAAGGGAGGATGTAGGGGTACTCTGGAGGAGGTCCCCGTGGCTCTGTCCCCTCAGAGTGCTGGCCTCTGAGGGCAGAGAGCTGGTAGTGCCTGGAAAGCTGGGGGTAGCTGTGGGAAGAGCTCATGTGGTTCTGCGCCTTGGCTCCATTCCTCTCCAGAGACATCTGCATGAGGCGTTCGCTAAGTGATCTCACATGGCCGTGCTTCAGGTCCTTCAACGAGTCGTCCGGGCGCCTGCCACTGCTCTCGGCCCTGCGTTGCCCGCTTTCACCGTGAGCGCCCTGAGAGTTTCCCCCAGGCTGCTGCCCACCCCGCTGCGAGGCATAGTACTGGGAGTGAGCCTTGGCCTCCTCGTATGTCGGAAGCTCCTCGCCCTTGTGCTGGGGCTGGTAAAGCCGATACAGGCTGTTTTCCAAGTAGACATGGTCGGAGTGATGCTCCTGGCCCTGGGGTTCCTGCCGTGTGGACTGCTGCACCATTTGACTTTCTTCTTGGGTAAGACTTTCGAGAGACGAGCGGGGACTGCCAGTGCCACCCCCTCCACGCAGGGCTTGCTGCTGGATAGCCAGCAGCGTGCGGTTCTCAGTGAGGTTTCCATATCTCAGCTGCTCCTGGATGAGACGGTGCAGAACCGTCCCAGTTGAATCCTCTGCTGTCCTCATGTCTGCCTGCTCAGTCAGCAACCTCCACTTCGACCAGAAAAAGATGTCCCCAGATCTAGCAGCAACCGGCCACACTGAGGTATCTGCAAGGGGAGAGAATGGACATCAGGAACTGGCCCAGGCAGGAAAGAGCAAAAGTTTCTTAATGCACGCTCTCCAAGGGGTTGTTTTCCAGGAATCCTGCTTGGGCGCACTGGCAGGCGTCCATTTACAGGGTGCGCTGGCCGAGCGGAAGCCCTCAGCACCAGCCTGAGAGCAGGCAGAGCCTCCACAGAGCCCAAGGGCTGAGCACCGGCGCTCTCATCACAGCCGCCGGCCGGCTCCGGGGGGTGGGGGGGTGGAGGAGCTCGTGCTTTTAGCGGGAGGGCCCCGCTCCCTCCAGCACCGAGGGGCCGGGGCTGCCGGCGGCCCCCGCCGGGGCAGAGCAGAGCGGGCAGGGGGCGGCGCGCAGCGGGATCCCCGACGG
>NW_028186616.1:219919-225122 GCF_003343005.1 Rhea americana | reverse complement strand
GAAACTGAGGCACGGCTAAGGCCGCGCGGCAGCAGCCTGCAGCCCGCCGGCGCGGGGAGTGTGCCAGCAGGACGCCTGCCAACAGCCGGGAGATGGCGGTGGCACCGCGGGCCGTGCCCAGCTGGCCAGGCCCTGGGCGAGCGTGCACAGGCCGGAGGGGATGGGATGGAGCTGTGCACGCGCCAGCACGGCACTGGTGGGGCATGAGAGCAGGGCTCAGGGGGCAGATGCAGGGGGCAGGCTGCTCGCTGCGTGCATGTGAGCAGCTTGCAGCTGCCGGGGGCACACGCTCAGCGCCGGGTGAGGGGGGGAGGAGCTGCAAGGCTCTGCCCGCCAGCTGTCCAGGAGAATAAAACTTCTTGTTTAATCAAAGCTCCGAGAGACGCTCCATTGTCTCTCACACCAAATGAGCCTGATAAAAAACAGCCTTCCCCATCTGCTTCGCCTTCATGCTCCCCTCCCACCGCTGCCTTCCCTTCCTCACCGCCCCCCTCGGATAGGTGATGTCAACTCTCAGTGAGCACAAGGAGCGCAGATGCTTGGGGCCTTCCCAAGGCTGCTGCTGCAGGCATCGCTTTCCCTGTTCTCAGGGGAGGAAAAAGGGAAGGGGGTGCCAGGGTGAGGCAGTGGGGTGCAGCGTGGGACTCTCGCTGCTTAAACTGCTGCAGTGGGTGTCCACACATGGAAAGGAGATGGGAGGACAGGGAGAGATGGAGGAGAGACAGGATGAGCAACGAAGGGATGAGCAGCACACAGCAAGGCTTTCACTTCTGGCCCTTTTGCTGCTCTGAGGCTGTAAGTCTGCAGGGAGGTGGAAGCAAATAGCAGAGAGGTGTCCCTGGTATCCTTCCCCTGCATGGGACCCTTCCCTGTCCATGGCAGGCAGGTCAGGAGGTCTCCAGAGACAAGGACACTCAAAGGGTGCCTGATCCGTAACAGGGCTGGGAAACTCCAGTGCTTACTGCAGACCTACATCTCTTTGCATGCTGCAGCCCCAGCGCAGTGCTGTGGGCCCCAGGAAGAGCACAGCCTCTGCTCTGTGGTTGTGCTGGCCTCCTTGCCCAGCCTCCTGCCTTGGAGAGAGGCGGTGGCAGCTCACTCTTCCTTGCAGTAGCTGCCAGGACACTTACAAGGACCTGGCTTTTGCTGTGCTGGTGGCAGGCTGGTGGCACTGGGCTTGGCCTTGGTTTCTAGCAAGTTGTGCCTGGCACAGAGCCAAGGGGCTGGCTGGACCCCCACACCGGGCAGCTCAGGGAGAAGCCAGGCGGGTGAGGCCCAGTGGGCAAGGAGAGGTGCCTCTCCCGGCCCCTTCCCCAGCTTTACATTGACTTGGTAATTTCTGGAATGCAGCGATTTCCTTTCCCCTTCCCCACACAATGTGAAGGGGGACCAAGAGGCTGCAATTTGCTCACCTCGGGTCAAAGATTAACTCCCTCCTCTCCCCTCTACGTGGCCCCTGCTGCATATTTCTTCCCCCTCTACCCCTGTTATCTCAACAAGGGGGATGGAGGGATCCATTCCTTCCCATCAGGAGACTACACTAATTTTCCTCCTGTGCTGATGCTGGGAGGGAGCTGCAACCTTGCACACAACAGGAGGGCCAAGAAGCTCCTGGCCTGAGCCATACTCTGCCAGGGCGCTGGGCTCCCCCTCCCTGGCAGCGCTGAGACTATGTAAGCAGTGTTTTGGGAGGAGCTGAAATCAGGGGTGCCTGGAAGGAGAGAGCCCATGGGAGTTGTCTTGGGAAAAGTCAGGTCACCCCTGCTGCAGCAGAGACTCCGTGGGAGTACAGGGATGGCAGCCAGGCCGGTGGTCCTCTGGCTACAACCCACCATGGGTGAGTGTCCCAGTGTACAGGGGCTCTCCAGACAGGTACCACCACTGTAGACAGCTTGCAGGATCAGTGCAACCTGCCTGGAGTCACGGGGGGGGAATTTACTGAGAGCAGTTTGTGTCCGGGAAGCACGGCAAGGGGAGAGGTAGGGCTCTTGCAGCTGGATGGGGATTAACCAGGAAAACAACACTGGCTGCTGCAATACCACAGAGACTCAGTTTGTATTTGGGGAAATAGGGAAAACCCGTAACCACAGACAAGTCCGTTCTCAAAACAAGTATGTGAGTGATACGAGGACGTGCTGAATAAGACACTGACCAACAGAAGAGAAATGCAAGTCCCATCTAGTGCCTTTCCCTAGCACCCTGAACACCAACTGAAAACCTGAAGGTGCTCAAGTTATGGCCCGAAGGCTAACCCCATAGGGAGTGAGGTGCTTGAGATGTATCCTGCAACACCTTCCTCCAAGACCTGTCTCAAGGCATGAGCAGGCCAGGAGCCCTGTGGCTGTTTTTGCAGGGCATGGGAAAGAGTTTGCCAGTGGATGCATCCTGGGAAGCAGCCTTAGAGAAGACCACTCATGCTTCTGTCAGCCTCATTCTCCCGGCTTAAAGGCCTCCTGGCACCACATTGTTAGGGGGAGTCAGGCAAGACAAAGTAACTACACTGATTAAAGGGTCCATTGGTTGCTCTCAGTTGCTTTATTTTGCTTCTTTGAAGTAGAAACAGGAGATTGTTGTGAGCAGTGTCAATATAGTCTCTTCAGAGCCAAAACCATCAGGGCAACTGGAGAGAGTCTGAAGTGAGCCAGAAGTGCCAAGAAAGAACTGGCACATCCCCTGATGCCCCAAGACCCAAACAACTCGCTGCATAGTGTTTGCTGTTCCTGCCACCAACCATCAGCCTCCAGTCACCATGTCATGAGTTAGGACACCAAAATGATGAGACGTGAGTTCAATCTTCAAGACATTTGCTGGTTATTCTCATGCAGGGGATTAGCTGCAGCTACCTTGCAAGTACCCCAGCCTTTGTGTCCCAGCCTGCAGCAGGAAGCAGCATCCTGGTCTCTGGCCTTTCTCCCAATCTTAAGGGCTGCATGAAGGAGAGGTCAGCTCCTTCTTGTCTCGTAGCAGCTTTCCCGCACCACACACATGTGCCCAGCAGCCGCTGAGATGCATCACTCGCTGCTGCCGTCTGCAGAGCTCAAAGACAGCAGATGGTCAGGGGGCTGGCGGGGAGGGGGGAGGCAGAGGGGCAGGTGCAGGGAAAATTGCTAATTAGATACGGGACATTAAGCTCCCATTCTTGAGAGAGGGAATTCAGCACCTTCCAAACTCAGAACAAAGCCCCTCAGCCTCAGCCAGGCTTGGGCGTTTAACTGGAGACTCCTTGGTGAGCCCTGTTGCTGCTCCAGGCTGCCATTCCTAGCCCTGAGAAAGTTTTGTCCCTGTGGAGAAAGGAAGGGGCTCAGGGCAGAGAAGGGAGGAGAAGCTGCTCAGGAGAAATTTCTTTGCTCACAGAGTTGCAGGACCAAGCCAAAGCCCCTTTGGCCTCTGTTTCACAAGCAGGTGGGGAGCAGCATCCTTAAAAGAGTCGACAGCGATTGCGCTCAGGAGAGTGACAGATGCATCCCCAGGACACTGCCAGGCAAGGCAGCATACGTCTGAAAATCAGTCAGCTTGCCCCAGCGAGCTCATCAACGAGCCTATGCAAGGTCCTAATAGAGCTAGAGTGGCTGGGATGTGTTTTGCCCTAACCTGGGTCAGGCCTGCAGGGCCCTTCATGGTACCTTCCCTGTTTGGGCTACCCTTCCCAGGTAGGTCTGTGGGGGAGGCCCTCTGTCAGCTGTGGCATTTATGTTTCCAGCCTCTTCTCTTACTTTGTTATTTCTACCAGGGTGATTTCCACCCCATTCCACCTTGACATTGCCCTGCTAGCACAGCATAACACCCAATGCCCAAGTTGCCAAGTAGCAAAAGCCACTGTAGCTCTGGACAGAAGTCTGCATTTGCAGCTCTCTAGCTCCAGCTTTTCTTCAGCTATCATTTTTTTTAAAAAAAAATGCTAACCACGAAGTAAGCAACAGATTGGTAATGGCAATTTAAAAGCAGGAAAGCATTCAGAGATGAGGAGCAAAGTGAAGGTGTGTATGGAGTTTATGAGAAGGGGAATGTGCTTGGAGGAAGAGGAACAAAGTGTTGCTGGCGCCAGAATTCAGGGCAAATGAGAGCTGACGTTGTGACTCTAATGTGATCAATCTGGATTCCTGCATAACAAAGCCTTACAGCGTCCCCAGGGATGTAGGTGTCGAGCCTATATTTAGCACTCAGGAGGCCATCAAGCAATAAAAGGACTAAGAAACAAGAGCTTCCTGTGCAAATTTTTACTGATGACAGGTCAAATCCACCCAGCCAGCCTCTCAGGGGGTGAGAATCAGCACAGGCCCTGTGGGTAAAGGCAATACCCCGAAACTCAGCTGCGGGTCTGTCCCTCACAACTGGGCAGTAACTGGTCCTGCTGCAGACCAGCTGAGGCCCAGGAGTTGTGTGGATGGACACACTGCTCCAAGAGAATGAGGCCAGCAGCAAGCAAGGCTTGGCTGCCTCACACAGTCTCCAGCAGAGCAGGGTCTTCTTCTCCAGGGCCCTGCTGTTGCTTTGCTCTTCAGCCAGAGCTGCAGCTCCTGGCCACAGCAATGAGTGCATTGCCTAGCTGGGATGCAGCAATTCAGCATCTAGAAGGCACCATGATAGCCAAAGCTGTCTTGGCTCCCCACTGCAGCCGAGCTGCCTCTTCTGGCTCATCTGCAGGCCTTATCTACGCCTGCGTCATCCCGTTTCCCTTCCCTTACTATCTTAACACCATTCTATTTTTGGCAGCAGGAAACCCCTCCTGGGCTGATAATAACAATTTGGAAAGTGATCTGAAGAGGAAAAATCCCCTACTCTTATTTTTTAACCTCTTCATTTTCTTCTAAAGGAAGTTAAAAAACAAATTGCATCCCGTGCATTACCCCCACTTCATGAGTACATATACTAGTCTGGGTGCACACATGCAGCAGGGAACCAGCCCTGTCCTGCAGACCCACAACCTTGGCAGTTCTTGCTCAGAGTTGTGCCCCTGTTTCTCAGGTTAGAGGTTGAAACATGCAGGTAGAAAGCCTCCTGCTGAAGAGCTCAGATTTTGCTGTTTTGTGGGGTAGTGATTCATGCCTCTGGTCAAATCAGCAATGCTGGGAGAGCAAAGGAAAGGGAATTGCTGCCTGTGCAAGACGGGACCATCTGGTAGGCATACTGCCTCCTCCTCTGTCAGAGCTGTGATGTTCGGGATGCTGTCTGTGGCTTGTCATTGCTGACTTCTGTCCTGGAG
>NW_028186616.1:204239-219809 GCF_003343005.1 Rhea americana | reverse complement strand
CATCTTAACGTTGTCTTGCTGATGAGACTTCTAACATATTCCTCTTAGTCGTGAGGTGATATTCTCAATTCACTGAAATGGACATTGAGAGAAATGGTATCTCCTGTATTACCTTTCTTGCTTTGGAGGGGCTTTAGAGAAAGCAGGTTATTGCACATGGACCAGAAGAACTAACAGGTTTTGGCAGAGGGACATAAGAACAATCTTATACAAAAGAATATCTGAGAAAGAAAGTGACGGCCTGGATTTCATATTGCTGGGAGAAGCAACCAAAATTTTCTTCAGCCTCAGCCCCTGGAAGTGAGCCTGGTGGGGATGGCTAAGCAGCTTGGGCATCTCTCCCAGGGCAATGAGCGCATTTCAGATGCTGTGGAGTTGCGCTGGGCTCTGTGATTGCAGTGGCTCATAGGCAGGCGAATGCAGGTGCTGGTGTGCTGAGCGCCCGTGTGACACATTGCTCCGCAATGCAAAACCCTCCCACTGACCTCACCACTGAGCCTTATCTGCAAGGCGTTGGAGCAAGATGAATGAGCCAAGAAAATACTCTCAGAATGAGATCACCTCAGCTTGCTTCATGGTTCCCAAATGCCTCAGCCTTTCCGAATCCAGAATCAGAGCTGGGAAGTTATAGGCAGTTTGGCAAGGAGAGGAAGGTGTTAGTGACAGAAAGGAGATTTGCAGTCTGCCTTAGGCTGGTCTAAGTGCATCCCCTAGAGAGACAATTTTCATGGGGAAAACATATCTCCAGCTAGGTGCCAGGCACCCAGCACTGGGCTGCACAATGGCAAGACTGCAAGATGTTGAATTCTCCAAACCACTCTGCAATGATTTTTTCCTAGAAAGCTCCCTTCAGGTGTCTGGTTCCTTCTCAAACTCCTGATCCAAAGTGTATGCAGGTGGGAAAGAAGGCTGGGGCTCAAGGAAGCACCTAAGCATTGTTTCTCTCTTCTGGTGCCATGTCACCGAGGCGAGGTGCCAGAATCTGGGTTGTGCAGAGCGCTCATGTGCCAGGAGCATGATGGAGGGAGTCCCAAACCTGCCTCGCACCAGGACAGGGGATGCTACATCCTCAGAAGCATATGGGTCTGTGGGCAGGGAGCAAAGGCTGTGCTTGGGCACTTCTCCTCGCCACATGAGCAGACATAGCCTTGACAGCAGTGACTTCCTTCCTGTGACACAGCCGAGAGTTAGCAGTGGGCAGCCCAGGGATGCTTCTACATAGCATGCACTGATGAGGAGCTGGGGGAGATGGAGAAAATGAGTGTACGGGTCTGTGTCAGAGCATTATGGGCTTGGAGAAGCGCAATTGCTGGAGCCATTGAGGCTGCCTACCTCTATCAGCTCTATGGCTGCTGCATTAGACAGTTCTCAGACCTCAGTTACTTCCCTTGGGACACAACCCAAAGGCAAGTCCACCTGCCCCCAGGGATGTTTTCAGCCCATGCTTCCTTGGCTGGTGGGAGCCTGCATCCCCCTGCTGAGCTGATACCCTTCACCCTAGAACACTCAGACGGTCCTAAAGGGATGAAAACAACCTGGCATTGGGTGCTTAATGCCCTCTGAACATCACAGAATCACTGGATCACAGAACGGTTAAGGTTGGAAGGGACCTTTAGAGATCACTTAGTCCAAGCTCACCTTATCAAGCAGGGGCGTCTCTAGCAAGCTGCCCTGGATTATGTCCAGACAGCTTTTGAAAATCTCCAAGGATGACGACTCCACAGCCACTCTGGGTAACCTGTTCCAATCCTCTGTCACCCTCACAGAAAACAAATGTTTCCTTATGTTCAGACAGAACTGCCTCTATTTCAGTTTGCACCTGTCACTGGGCACCACTGAAAAGAGTCTGGCCCCATCCTCTTGACACCCTCCCTTCAGGTATTTATACACACTGATAAGACCCCTCCTCACTGTTCTCCAGGCTGATCAGTCCCAGCTCTCTCAGTCTTTCCTCATATGAGAGATGTTCTAGTCCTTTACCACCTTAGTAGCCCTTCTTTGGACACACTGAGGTCCCCTCAGTGATGTGCCAAGGTGTTTAAAAGGCAAGCCCCATGGTCTCCCAGACAATGTCTTTACCACTGGGGGTAAAGGATGAGGGCTGGGTGCAACCCCTATGGTGTGGGTGCAACCCCTATGGTGTGGGGTCTAGGATGGGGTGCAGCCCCATGCCAGCAATACTCATGGGCACAATATTCCTAACACCTCCAGCTGCCCCTTTTTAATTTCAGCTGCCATCCTCACACACTTTAATCAGAAATCTTCCCTCTCAAATCAACTACTCTGCCAGCCACCTGAGAAGAGCTTGCAAGTCCCTGGGAACAATAGGCTGCAAAACCAAACCACTCACATGGCTGTAAGATGAGGTACTGGGCAGACAAAATCTGAATTGTTCCTGGATGAAAACATATCCTATCCGCAAGCTTTCTTGTCTTAAAAAAATGTGCCCATGGAGGCTCTGTGGAATCCTTTATTTGTCTCAGCTACAAGGCAATGGTGTGATTTACACTGCAGAGGAGGGATTGCTGCTAGAGCACTCGGGAATGAAACCCCAGCTGGGCTCAGCGGTGGAGATCCCAGCTCCTGCCCTAGCCACCACACATCTGGCTGGGCCTTTTGTCTCGCTGTGCAGTCCTGTGCCCAGATTCCCAGCAGAAATGCTGCTGGACTGACTGTCTGAATCCACAGGGAGCCTGTGCTCACTGAGCTCACCCCACCCCATCCCACCAGGCCCAGTTGCCCTTTCCAAGCTGGGAGGCATGCAATGGGGGAGAAAATCCCCTGTGATCTGCTGTTGCAGGATGCAGGGGCAGGATGCAACCCCTGAGGAGCCAAGGCTATGGATGCACATCTCTGTATGCCCTGTCTACAGCCAGATCTCAATCCTTCTACCACCAGCAGCTCTGCAGACCTCCCTGGGTGCTATGGCTGTGCTGTATGCAGAAGTGACCACTACACAATGCTCCCCTCAGGCCTTAGTGCCTCTGGGAACACCACTGTTGTATGGATGCAAGCATCTCCATCACCAGTTTTCTGGTATGCTGCCAATGCTCTTCTCTCCATTGCCTGAGTTGGATGTAGGCCAGTGTTTCAAAACCACTGTGACCCACAAGTGATGTGGACACTGGCCTCTCACTCCCCTCCAGGCCTGGCTTCCCAGCAGATGGGATGGCTTGCATATCCAAGCAAATGACGTTTTGACAGGGAGGCAGTTACTGATCTCAGCTCTGCAGTCCTGCCTCTTTTCCAAGTGCCTGAATGTACAGTATGTCCAGTAGCTCCTGGACATTGCACATTGAAGCCAAATGCTCTGAAATGAAGACAGCATAGTTTGGTGCTCTTTTAATGCACAAGGGCTGGAGCTACTGCATGGGTCATTGGTCCCTGCCAAGTGGCATCAGCCTCCTCACCTGGGCGTCCACTGTCGCTTTGGTGTTGGAAACACCCTCAAAGCATGTCAGGCCTGATCAGGACTCCTCTTCCATGTCCTGTGGTACTGGTTTATCTCTTGCAATCCTAAATAGGAGTTGCATCATTTTAGGAGTATCTCAGCTCTGCCACCACCAGGATGTGTGGCCTGCAATGGCATTGCAAAGTGGGGCCAAGAGAACCCCATTCCCAGGCCTTTCCCAGCACTCATGTGGGGCTTCCAAGGTCCTGACTTGCACAGGGAGCATGTCCTCAAAATAAATGGAGAGGACACAGGCACAAACAACTTCCCCCTTCTGTTTTACTTCCAGCTCCCTTGTTCTCTTTCTCGCTGCCTGTGAGAAAAGCTCTGTGATAAGGGCAGTGGAGGAAGGGGAGGAAACATTCCTTCCAGTCCGAAGGGAAATCCAAGCAGCTTTGGTGTGGGCTCAGCTGGTGCAGCTGGGGAATCAGGGTCGGTAATGCTGGGGAGAGGCTGATGGGGCAGCCCTGTGGGAAGCCTCCCCTCAAGACACAGCTCCAGGGCTGCTGCCCCCTGCCAGGACATCTGCCTTGCAAAGCAGCTTTGCCTCTTCAGCGTGTGCCAGGAACTGAACTCACTGCATACTTCCAACAGTGCCCAAGCAGCACATGTGAATCAGTCTTACTCAGGGAGAGAATATCATCCTGTGAAGGTTATCACAAAAACCCAGTGCAGAAACATATAGGAAGATGGGACTCTGTGGGGAAGGTAGGATCTGGGCTCTTTTAGATATGGAAGAGAAATATTTTGGAAAATAAATAAAGAAAGATGATCCAGAGTACAAAAATGAGCTGTTTGGCTCAGGATTTGGGACACAGCTTGTGATCTTCCAGAGGACAACAGGGCTAATGTAGAAGGGAGAAGTTGGGTGCAAGCAACTCCCAAAGAAAGAGCAGGTTGTTCTCCTCGGCTCAGGTGGTGCTGACATCTGGCCTGGGGTCTACTACAAACAGCACAGAGACTTTCACTTGTTTGGGAGGATGCTGGGTCTGGCCCCAGGTGAGTCACACAAGGTTGGCTGTAGTCCTTTCCCTCTCTGCTTCACTATCTCTTTTTTTCAGCCTCCTATTTCTTTACCTTCAGTCTCTGCTCCATGCTTCATCTGGGTGTAGCTGAACCCTTCTCTTCTTCTGAAAGTATATAGCAAAGGTGTGACTGACAAGTGATATCTCTCCAGCTGGTGAGAAAGCATTGAGGGTGCCACAATCCTGCAGCAGGACATCAGCAATCCACTAAGGACAAAGGCATTCACTGTCCAAAACATGGCTTGGCTAGATGGCATCTTTCACCAGTTAAGCTCCTAGGGTAAGGAGAGTTCTTTAGTGGCACTGAAGTTTGCAAGCAAGGTTCTCTAGTTTCCCACAAGGGTTTGACCTGTCCTCCCTTCCTATTACAGTGAACACTGGCTTTTGAGTCTCTTTGTGGGTGTTATAACCATGTCTGTTGGCTACACACGCAAAAATTTAGCCAGTAGCAAGCAACAGCTTTGCTGAGACTTCCAGCCTAAGGATTAGGAGAGTGTAATTCATCATATATGCTTTGAAGTGGCAAATGGGTAGTTGTGGGTGGTAAGTACCCATGCATGTGTACTGCTACGGCTGTGGTCAAAAGTCTTCACAGCATGTGCCCAGAGGATTTTGTAAGCTGGCAGGTGGTGATAGGGGCTGTAGTGGCATTTCCCATTTTACCGCTGTTCCTTGCCCTGCTGTTCCTTGCACTACACCTTCTCATGAGTGCTTTCCAGTACTCCTGGGCCAGGGGAGGAGAGTTTGCTATGCAACCAGGACTTTCCCAAAGCCAGATGCCTGTGTAGTCCACCTGAGGTCTGTGCTCCCTAGTGAAGGTCTTTTTGCCACTGTTTTCCAGAGAACAGACCCCTCCAAAGGCAATGCCACAGGTGCATCCCCCAAACCCCTTCTCAGGCTTCTGGAGTGGCAGGAGTGCAGGGAGGGGAAAAGCATGGTCAGGAAACACCCAGGCTGGGCTGCGTTTGGATATGGGAGGATGGGGTTACAGTAGCCTGGGACACAACAGTAGCTTCCCCATATAGACCAACAGCTCTAGCTGCTGTTCATCCACGAGATAACATGGATCCATGAGCACGATACAGTCAGGGATGTGAGTCTGTGTGTGTGTGTGTGTGTACATTTATCTTCTGCACTGATATGGCTTATAGCCCTACCAAATAGGTGACATGGGCCAAGCCGTGACATGAGGAATGACATAGGAAATATGAAGGACAATGTGCAAAATTTTGAGAAAGCTGAATAGCCATTAAAAAGGGGCCAGGGTCCTTCTCTTCCTCATTTCTGTATTTTAAATTTCTGTTCCTGAAATGAGTCATTTCCATTCCTGGATGTTAAATTGTCCTTTTCTGCTCCTGCTCCTTTGTTTCCTGGTTTCCTGAAATGGTTTCATTTTTCCTGACCTGCTGTCCTAGGTATCACAGGTCCCAGGGCTTTATTTTCAGTCGCCTGTCCTGTGAACAAAGTGTTAGCCAGAATAAAAGTTGAGCATAGCATGTCATTTCATAACAAGATGCTGAGAGCCATCAGTGCACTCGGAGAGCCCCAGGGGACACTATCCTGCATCTCCACAGCAAAGCACTTTGCCCCACCAGCTATAATCTGGCCATGTTCTCACATTTGCGGCATTTTCACTCATCCCTGAGAAATGCAAAGCTCTGGGTGCGATTTCCTGTCTGCGGGAGGGCTGGCATGAAACCTCCCATGACTCTGGTGGGATGGAGCAGCAGGTTCCTGGAAATGGGCCCCACGTAGTGGGAGCACCTCCAGGGTTACTGTGAGAGGTGGTACTTCCATATGTCTGTTAGGCATTGGGCTGGGGAATTGCCACTGGCTGGAAGCCTACACTTCCTTGATTTCTAATTTCCATGCTTTTTTTTTTTAATAGATTATTGCCATTCACTGCTCCAGTTCCCATCACAGTTCCTCTGTGAGCTGATGTTTAAAGATGGTCTCTAACCTCGCTCCTGATGCTTCAGAAACCCCATGTTTATCTTTCTTTTCTCTCATGAAAGTGGCCCAAATACTTCTGTGTTTGCAGCTTGGAGACCTTACACCAGTCAGAGAAAGTTCCAGATGCCAGTCCAGCTGGGTGCTCTCACCCAGGACAGAAAGGCCTTGGTTTGAAGCACAACACAAACCATTTTGCCTTTGCTGGCTCCACAGGACCAGTGCTGGCTGCCAGTACACCTCTTGAGGGAAGGTTTGGCCCCACAGCTTGCTGTAACCTTCCCAAGAAGGTCTTGAGAAGACTGGAAGGAGACTGGGAAGATCACGAGACTGAGCTTTTCAAGGGAGGGAATTGTTTTCAGTAGAGAACCAGAAAACTCTGAATGTTTTTTGATGGCCAGGAAGAGACACAGGCATTTCTGTTTTCTAAAACCTGAAAACGTTCCTTTCCCCTTGAAGAAAAATGTGAAAAGTCAACAGAACTTGTAAATAAAAGCTCTCAAAGAATCTTGTTAGCAGTTTTCTGAAGCAGCAAGGTTCCTATTCTGGCTGCCTTTAAAAGGAGGTGAAAATCCAGCCCAGAAGGGGCAAAAATTTCACAACATCCACTGGAAACAGCAAAGAAAACCAGGATTACATGTATTTGGAGGCCAGCAGGTCTCTTTGCAAATCAGTAGGAACATCAGCAGGAGGCACTAGGGTCTGGTCTCAAGCCCAGCCCTGACTCCAGACAGCATCTCTTCCCCCAGCCACGTGTTTGAAACACACATATTTCTATCTGCCATGTCCTTCCTCACACCACCTTCAAGTCGATGTGGCTCCTTCCATCACTGTTCATGAGGCGACCACAGGGTGGAAGAGGAATACCTTGTCTAAGCTGTTTCATGCAAGAACACTATGTCCTGCTGCACCCCCTTGCTAGCAAGGTACTTGTTTTCTGGCTGAACCCAGAGACCCCGCCAGTCTGTGACTGCTCCCTGCGGCCAATGGTGTTTAGATCAGCACCCTACTTTGGAGCCATCACCTGCAAAAGGAAGTGGGGAGGCTTGCACTCAAGGGGCAGAGGGACATAAGCCATCTTGTTTCCCATCACTCCCTTGTGATGAGAATAAATGCACACATCTGGACTCTAAGCAAGTGCCACATCTTCTTGGCTATGAGCATAACCTGCCATGGATACAGTCAAAGCAAAATCAGCTCAGCATTGCATTCCCAAATATATCAGCTATGCGAAATAGTCAACCTGGAAGAGCAGCCCTATCTGAGTCATAGTGCGGGAGAGGGAGCGTTAACTCTTGTGCCTAATGATGATGCTTTATGATACAAACTGTCAAATAGCTGTCTCCAACACACAGATTGGCTAAGTGAATGTGGTATAAGAAATAGCTCCAACCGAGCTCCTACTACAAGTGCAACATTTATGCTAGCAGGAGAGCCACACAGCAATTTCTCTCAACATGCAGGCACTAGCTAATTCCTAACGTTATCTCAGGGAGACCCTGAGCCATGTGGATTTCCCCAAGAAGTGTTAGCCCAAGGTTTGCATTTTACTGTGGAAAGAAATTCATCTGCATAAATCAGAGTCCTCCATACCTTCCCTTCCTCTTTCATGGCCAGTATAAGCAGCAGAAATCTGCTGGTGCTCTCACTGGTAGCAGCAAGGACGCCATCGTGTTGGTGTGTAGCAGAAGTGTCCAATCCTGGAGCCTCCTGAGGCAGAGCAGGATTTGCAAGAGTGATTCCAGCAGGTGCTTCAGAACCTTGGGTGCATTAGCTTCTGCTGGGCCACAAGGGAACCTGTGCTTTGCTTCTGCAAGAAGCAACATGTAAGAACATGGCAGGGCTGCACAGAGACAGAGCAGAGCAAATGCTGCAACTGTCATCTGTCATGGATGACACTCATTTATGTGCAGCAGCTCCCACTGGATCCCAGACATCTTGTGCCCTCTGCTTGGAAGTCCCAGAAAAAATGAAATTTGGAAAGAGGACTTTGCTTTTGCCATGTTGTGGCAGAAGTAGAAAGCACCAAGTACTCTTTGGACTTCCTCTCTGGGCTGATCAGTGCCTGGTGCAGGGAGTGTGTCCTGCTACATCCACATCTGCAGTCGTCTTCAACATATCAAGGCAGACATATGGGATCCTGAGCTGACCCCACAATCCTTTTTGCTGTTTCATCAGCCTCTGTGCAGAAGTGAGAGGAGTTTTCATACAGTAGATTGGCACTGGAGAAAGGGGAAACAGGAGCCACCAAAGAGTTTCTGGAGCCAGGCAACCTCCTTTTAAAATTTCATGCAAATACTGAATAACAAAAACAGAAAAGAGAAAGACTAGGTGTTCTCCCAAAATCCACATCAAGCTCCTCCTCCAACAAATTTCTTCCTGGGACAATGAGGCCAATCTTCTTAGCTAGCAGCAGATTTTTAACTGCCTGAGAAATGGTGAGGACAAACTTAGAGCAGGATGTGGAAGATACATTGGGAACACTGGGTGGATGGATAGGTAAATGCATGGATGGAGAGAAGAAAGGAAGGATGGATCTTTCTCTTTCCCCCATTTAAATACCATAGAGATGATGATGTCTTATCACTACACCAAAGGCATGGCCAGCCTCTTCAAAGTTCTAATAACGCTTCCATTTCTTTAAGGGCTGCTTGGCTAGCATGAAAGGAGGAGGTGGATATGAGACAGGCTCCAGGTAGCGTGAAGATGCAGCTTCCCCCCACAGGAATTATCTTAGCAAAACAATAGTAGGCAAATGGAACAGGGACTGTTATTGTTAGTGTCCCTAGGTCATGGTAACCAAGTCCAAGTGCAGCAGGGAAAATTGCCCAACTGAGACTGAGGGCAAGAGTACAAACTGTGAAGTCCCATGGATGGTGTGCAGAGACTCCTGCATAGACCATGCTAGTTTAGCTGTCTCCGGTACAGCAATTGCAAGGGCCTGCCCATCCTCTTGCATGATGTAGATGAATGAGCCAATGCTACCCTTGCCCAGGATGGTGGCCATGCCCCAGGGAAATGAACCTTGCCCATCCTGCCACCCTTTCTTTGAGCACCCCTGGGGAAAAAAGAGAGATCTCAGTGATGTGTGATTCTACAATCCAGAGACAGGGCTCAGTGGCTTTATTGCTGGCTCTGTTCACAGGTCAGTTTAGTTTTTTATTGGTCTTTGTACTTTGTCTAATGCTACAGGAGCTGGCTGGTTTGTGGTGCATATAACAAAGCATATGGTTGCACAACAAATGATGTGTGAGTTCTTGGGAACCAGCACAACATGGGAAATTCAGCTCTAGGCTGCTAAAGAAACCAATTCGGTGGCAAATGCACCAACACATGCAGTTCATCTGAGCACAGAAGATGAATCACATAATTCTGTGGAGGTGGATCTGCCTCCAAACGGAGGGGGTGAGCATCCCTCCCAAGAACTATGAGGGGCTTCCTGGCATGTGCCTTTGCACTGCCACTGTCACAGCGTGGCTTCCCTGCTGCTCTGACTTTGAAGACTGAGTCTGACAATTTTCACAGCCTGGCTTTCTGACATAAGGCTGCCAGACACAGGCTGTTCAGCACCTATTTTTCCAGCATCTACAAGCTTTGGAGCCACAAGGGCCTGGGGGAGCCTGTGTATCTGCCACTGTAACTCTCTGAATTGTTAGTCTGGTTTGTTCTGGAGACGAGGACAATGTGACTGGAGCGGGGGGAGTGTCTGTGCATCAACCAGTCTATCCTCTCTGGTGAATTTAGAAAACATTGTTCAGTTATGCCCACAGAGACATGGAGCTCTAAGTGATAGAGACTTCCTATAAACATGGGAATACAGGGGTGGTGGGTAGGAGATAAAGGCACAATGAATGCCCTCCCAGCGGATCAGCTGAGCCCAGCTGGAGCAGCAGAAACTCCATGCGGGAAGAAGGGAGAGAAGGAAAAGAATGGAGAAAGTAGGGATGGCTGAGCAACAGAAAACATTTCAGTAGGAAATTGCATCTCTTAGGCTCAAAGTCAATCAGGGAGGATGCAGAGTTCTGCAGGAGGCCTATCTTCAGTGCTTTCCTTGTATCAGCATTTGCTAGCTAAGCTTATGCTATGGTTCAGGCCCTATTCTACTCATTTGGACCCATAGCAATGCGGAGAGCTTCCTGGCTACACTGTGTCAACAAATTAGGCATGCCTTGGGCTGCGTTTGGGCACAAAAGCTAGTCATCACAGGATAGCCTAAGTCAATATACACTGTTGGGACTGGTCCCTGTAGCATCAGAACACCTGAACTGTGCCCAGGAACTGTGTTGGAACTGTACTGTGGTGAAAGCACAAGCCAACAGTGTGCCAGACACCAGCCTAATGCTTCAATGGCAGTGAGCATCCCATGGCATGGAGACAGCGAAGGTGTTATCAGGTGGGTTATTGGTAACACACTGCTGGATTACAGGAAGGTTCATTACTTCTAGATGCAGCTCCAGACAAACCCTGTGTGGGCACAAACAGTGTGCAAAGTGTTCCTCGATCCCCTCATCGTAGATGTTTGAGTTGCTTCTCTGGTGCATGTTAATAGCTGTGAGTGTGACTGAGGCAGCATCAGGGGCAGATGTGGAAAGGAAAAGGCTAAGAGCACTTGTCTCTGTATAGTTTCCTCCCTTCAGCCAGCAGATGTAGGGAGGGTCAACACCTGAGGCAACACAAGAATTACATATTGAAAAAACAGCATTTTGAAGGAAAGACACAACAGGGATATATTCCCAGCCTGTCTTGCCTCCAGTCTCACCTATCACTGGGACACACGTGAGTGTTGATAGATGGGCTCCAAAAGAACAACTCTATTCAATGGATATCACCTATTTATTAGCTGGTAGGATAAACAGAGACAGAGCCTTGGAAGCACTTTGTCTGGAGCTGCATTCTCATGCCAGCACATTAAGCCTCAGGGTTCCTCATTCCTCCCCCAGCACCCATCCCCTTCTCAAACGGAGTGGGGTTTTTTATACTTTTCTGTCTTCATGCTTTACTCCCTGTCTCCACAGTGGCTGCTGTTCCCTGTGGCCCTAGGAGCTGAAAGCTTTGTGCTGGTCTGCTGAGCAATGGCAGGAGTCTCCATTCTTTGAAATTCATCATGGAATCTTTTTTCCTTGAAAGAAGAAAAATGACTCAAATCTTTAGAGTTTCCTAATTTCACTGCAGCAGCAAAATAGTGAGGCAGACTGTCAGCACTGAAAAGGAACATCTTTATTTGAGCATAGGAAGGGATTTTTGAATAGGCTGGAGGAGCCTCTTGTTCTATTAGACTCTGCCACAGCTGTGCTTGGCAGGAATGTTTTTTACCTTCTACACCTCGGCCCAGCAGAGCAGCAACAGACACACACCCTAGCTGCTCTTTGCAGGGGGTCTCAAAGGTGTGTGTTCCCAGCACTTCCACGTTGCTACCTGTCCTTCTTCCTGCCACGCCGTTGTAACAGATATACAGATCCTGTGGCTACCTGCTTAGCTGTGACACTTAGCTGAAGGTCTCTGTCCCTGAAACTTCTTATCCTGACAGGGTCTTCATTTGGTACACAGCATAATGTTGTACCTAGCAATGGAGAAAAACAAAGAACAAGCAAGAAGAGCAGGGCCTAAAAATTATAGGTCAGAAACAGTAACACAGCCACAGGATGGACTGAAATGTCTCTCTGGTTGCAGGTTTTCATCAGCCTTCCATTCTGGAGGTCTTCTTGCTCGAGCTACTGAATTTGTGGTAGGCCCTATGGTTCACAGCCTGTAGGTCTACTTTATGAGCCAGTCTTTTTGTTAGGGTTAGCCTCCTCCAGCAGGTACTCACTCAGGTTCCGCTACTAGACACAAAAGGGCAGGTGGTGGACCTGAGCGACACCCCAGACTCTGGAGATCAAAACTCACATTGCCATCCCCTATGCTGGATCTCTCTCCAATTTCCTAATTCATCTGACTGTATTAGTGTCCACTACACAGTTTACAGCAGTGCCTAAGTGCACCAGCAAGGGTCCTGTCCTCAGCAGCCTCCTCTTTTGCAATTTCCTGGGCCCTTCCCTTGGAGAAGTCATCACGTTCTTATCAGGTAAACATCACTCTTCCCCAGGCCAAATTAAAATAGGAAGGTTAGACTGCCCACTAAGTGAACACCTTCCATCAGAACAGCATGTTTTAACTGTGCTATCAATGATACAATAGAAAATGCCTCCGAAGCGCTGGCGCTCTGGTACATTTCCTTCGCTTGCTGGAATTTCCGTTCATTTCTTCCTCTCCCAGGCTCCTACCGAAAAATGGTGTCACCACATGTATCTCCTCAACAAGATCAGGAGACAGGTCAGTTTGTTTACTGAGCAGCTCTCTTGGCCCCGTGGGTCGCTCACACTCGTGTGCTGGGCATTTACAGGGAGCAAGTTCCCCAAGGGTGTCAGGTTTGGCTCACCCATTTATTAATCACTGAAGGCGACTCTGCCAATCAGCAAAAGATTTACAAGGCAGGCAGGAAGTTCTTGTTTTTACAGGAGTGTCTCAAACACACGCACACAGTAGGAAAAGCAAACATTCCAAGCATACCAAGGGATCCACGGGATAAAAATTCCCCAAACAGCCGAGATTAAGATACTTGCAGCACATGGAAACACTAAAACCTAAACTGAAGGATTTAATTGTCTTATTTAGTGGACAGACCTGACCACTGCTTGGAACAACCTGAACTGCATGGGAAAAACCACTCTGGTGGGGCAGGAAGAGGGTCAGCCACTGTGCCCTTAGTACAATAAAGGTCGTAGCTGGCCCCCACCCCTCTCCTAGCTCCATATGGTCACCAGAGCCTTCTGGCAGAGTTTAATATGAGTTTTCCTTTGGAAAAATTTAAGCCCTGCATCTTAGCAAGGCAGTCAGAGGTCACTGGCTGTGTCAATACAATGCTTGACCCAAGCCCTTCAGAACAGGAATGATTGCAGTTCTAGACCTACACTAAGACCCGAAGTCTGAAAGCGGGGATCATTGTTCCAGGGTAGACACATGCTACCACCTGGCCTATTCTAAAACCATCCAAAGTCAGTGGAAACACTCCTATCTTCTCTGGTTCCCCATCCAAACTCAAGAGATGCAACAATTCCCCTGATACTGCTCACCTCCAGCCTGGGAGCTCCCCACTGAAATACCTCCTAAGGCCCAATACCATCAAGGTTGACTAAGAACAGAACTGGGCAACCTAGAGCAGGTCAGATCCCATCAATAAGTTCAGCTGTTTCTATGAAATAACCTGTCTAGTGGAGACCCAGTGGGCTGTTTGACAAGCTTACTCATTGGTTGTTTCCCAAGTGTTGATATTTGACAAACTGGACAATAGCAATATTTTTCATGCATGGGCTTGCAAAGGAATCTGAGAAAGTTAGGAGGGAAGTAGCGCTTGCACTTAAGTTGTTTGGTTTCTTTTTTAAAAAAAAAAAAAAAGTCCAAATTATGTGCTTCCCCTTTCTCCTCTTTTGAACTTCCTCTATTCAATAAGAAATGACTTTTCAACAGAGTTCACTTTCTTCCTGTATTTTCTAGAACTTGTTCCTTTTGTCAAATTATTTGTGCAACAAATTTACAATAATGCAGTAAATTCAGATTATGCATCATGTGATAGGCTGATCTGAACTTTAGGATAGGCCTTGAACCCCTTTAGGAAAAGAAGAGGAAGACACACTGCAAGACAGCAGAATTAGAAGGCTATGAAGTCCTAGTAAGCTGAAAACATTCTTTTCTCTGAAAGGATCTGTTGCCTCATAAAGGTTCCTGCTGATCTTTGTGCAAACCACCACACTGAAAATGCAATTTGATCTCTTTTGGTTATTTATACCTTGCCCATTTTTGTTCTTTACTCTAGCTACCAGTCCTAACAGGAAGCTCCAACTCCCACTCCCAGATGGACGGTTTCTGGAAGAGCTGTGAAGGGAACTGATAAGGAAATAAGTCATCTTTTGAAAGTGAGAGTTAACGACAAGCAGATACTTAAGATCATCACAGAATAAAATGCTTATTTACATACTCAACCAGCTCCTTGTCAAGCACTAAGCAGATACAGATCGCCCTGCATGTTTACTCCAAATTCCAGCCCATCCTCAGACAGGAGTCTGGTTGCCTGACCCAAAAGCTGGCTGCAGCTTCCCTGCTGCAGCTCTAGCTTTCACGGAGTTCCCTGTAGCTGTATGGGTGCTCTGCAAGATCCAGGTGCAGGAGTATGACCTGAATTATCAAGAGTTTGCATCTCAGTAAATCATACTCTTACTGTTAGTAGTTTCATTGTTCTTCTCCTCCCTTTCCTGCCTCCCTTTATCATCAGCCAATGGCAGCAGAAGTCCAAGAGACCTTTTGACAGCTAGCTCATAGTTGAGATACAAATGCATCCTTCAGAAATTTGTTTTGTCCTAGAAAATAGGTTTGCTTTAGCGTGTTGCTCCACATTCCTGTGATTGCATGTGTCAGTGTCTGTGGCCTTCCTGCTTGCTTATGACATCTGAGTTTAACCATGTTTCCTGCCAGCTTTCCCAGTAGGATCTTTCTAATGCTGAGTGGAAGCACCTTAACATGGTCATAGGCTTGCTGAGTGTGCAGCCTGCTGTTTGGCCCTTCTTGGGAGCCTGCCAACATCTTACCTTTGCGAGGCTTTTGCAAGCCCTATCCTCAGATTCAGATTTAGCTTGGCAATTTGTGTCTGCAAAGTTTAGCATGTGCTTAAATACACTGCAGGCTCTGCTGCTTTGAACTTTGCAGGACTGGATCCTGTGAGTGCAGTTGTGAGAAATGACTGTACAAAAGCTGCATTTTCTTCTTGTGCTTCAGAAACAGCAGAGTACATTCAGTCACATCTGCAGATTTTAATGAGAACAATCAGGTTTGATTTTTCATTTTGTTTATTCTTGCTCCCAGCCAAGCCAGTACAGCTGCAGTAGAATGGGCTGGGGCTGAGTCTTTCCCATGCTTCACCAAGAGTAGTTTCCTAAGCTATGAGCAGTCCCACTGATAGGAGAAGGGTGGCACATGCTGTGCAAGGATCCCACATTGTGCAGGCGCTTGGCAGGAGGGTTACTGAAAGGTCTAACATCCAAAAAGAAGCTGAGCTTACCTTTGAGATCTCAGCTGGAATTTGCGGGGCTTTCTGCAGTCAGCAGGAAAAAA
>NW_028186616.1:183925-204184 GCF_003343005.1 Rhea americana | reverse complement strand
AAAAAAAAAAAAAAAAAGCTGGTTGTGTTTAGCAAATTTAATGTGGCATTGCAGAGATGTGAGTCATCATGTCACCAACATTGTTTTCATGAAGGCTTTCAGTGCAGATTTGCACTGCAATATTGTTGTTTGCCCTAAATCGTAAAAGAATGACACATTTAGCTCACCTCACGGTAACAACACCCGGCCTACTAGTAACAACCCTGCCTCATTAACAAGGGCAAATAAAATCATGGTGTACAGACGAACGACCATTCAGAGAAAGACCCAAGTGATCAGCCACCACACACAACCTCAGATAAGCTGTGCCAGGATGGGTTGGTTTCCAAACGCAACCACTGCCACCTGTGTCCTCATCCCACCTCCATATGTTTCATGTGTCACAGGTCAGCTATGCCTCCAGGTGAGCTGCAAGGCAAACCTGAGAGCTGCTGTGTCACCGGTGGGAATGGCAGATGTTTTTAATAGCTCGCCAAGGCACTGCAGTGAGTGGCCAGCTCCATTGCACTGTTCCCCATGGATGTCTGAATCTGACCCATTGGGAGCTAGGAAACAAGGAGCAGGATGAGCTAGCAAAAGGCCATAAATCTGGTGACCGCTGATGAAAAGTGATAAACAGTGTTGAATCCAGGAAGCAGGTGGTCAAATGTAATAGCTTGCTTGTGTTAGAAAGGGTCAGGGATAAAACCCCTGGGAGCACCGTGGTTAGGAGGCCCATTGTTAGAAGAAATGTTATTGTCAGAAGAAGACATTAGGCAAGCTGGAGGCCTTGACTAAACAGTCTGTTTTCATGCCAAGACTTTCTGTGAAGCAAGAGCCTCGGATCTTGGTTTGCAGCACTTTTAAAAATGCAAATTTGATAGGAAATGCCAGGCTTTTCCAGTGCCTCACCCCACCACTAGACTGTACCAGCAAGCTAGCCACAGGCTCCCCTGACTGGAGATAGTTGAGATTACAAATTAAGGGCCCTTCAGATCATCTGCAAGAAAACGAAGAGCTGTGAGGGCTACTCAGCACTCCTCCGGCAATGCCAGAGGCTCCAGGTGTGGCTGTGCTCAGGGAGCAGTGGAAAGAGCTGACCGGCGCCTCTGGGCAGCTGTGGCACGGGCAGAGCGGAGCAGAGCTCCCCACCCCGCAGGGCAGGAGGAGCAGCCACTGTGGGAAGAGCAGGGGCTGACATCACGAGGGAGGGCTGAGGGTGGCTGCGGGAGCAGCCTAAGGTGGCCCGGGTGAGAGCAGGTGCTGGACGCTGCTTCGCAGCAGATCCAGTGTGGGAGGCCCCGGGGATCTTCAGAGCTGGCTCCGTGGTGAAGCAGGGATGATCGAAAATGCCTCCCGGTATCCCAGCTACAGGGGGTGCCTGTGCTGAGAGATCAACAAAAGCCCTCCTCGCTCAGGACGTGACCTCCTTCGATGGCTCCCTGCTGCCTCCAGCTACGCGGCAGCCTTCGGCTTGGCCGCCCTCAGCTGCCACACTCTCCCTTCCGAGGAAAAACTGGGAAGGGCAGCAGGGTTTTCAAGCTTTACGCGGAGAAGCAGCCGCGTGCTAGGAGCACACAGTCCAGCACGGGCCGGGGGGCCGCTGTGAGGCCCGGCCACCGGGCCGGGGCCCAGGCCGGCATTCCTGGGCCCCTGTTTGTTGCCCTCCCCCTGGTCCGTTGCCGTGGCGACGCAGATTCCATGCATGCGCTGGCCCGCTGGCGCGGAGCCCCATTCCTCCAGGTCTCCTTGGAGGAGAGCCGGCCTCTCTCCTTCCCCCCCCCCCACCCCCGCTCTGGCCCCAAAGCGGGAGCAGGCGCCCCAGCTCCATGCCGGTGCGGGGCTGCTGGAGCTGACGGAAGGCCTGGTGCTCACCTCCCCCCCCCCACCACCACCACCACCACCCCGCTTCCCCCGTGAGCGCACAGCAATGACCGCATCGCCCGAGCGTTTCGACGTGAGCAGTTGCTCCAGATGGTCCGCATTAAAATTCCCAGATTTCTTGCCCGCCAATGACCGGTTGCTCTCTGTATTATCTCCAAAAAGAAAAGCCAAGTCCAAGTTCTGGCAAAAGATGGCGGGGGGGGGGGAGGAGGGAGACAAATGGATGAGACGGTGCCCCCTGCCCGCCTTGCCAGGCTGCTGCTCTCCCACCCTGGCCCCTTTGCTCTCACAGTGCTGGTGGGTTTGCTGCCGCTCCCCTCCAGAGCTACTGGGTTTCCCCACAAGCAACACTCTCCCCACTAGAGGGGTTTGGGGGGAATGTCAGGGCAGCTAGGATTTGCCATTTGGACCTAACAGCTTGGCTGGAGACTTGGCCCAAATGTCCTGCACGGGCAAAGGGGCTCCAGTGATCGCCCCCCCCCCACCCTGGCTGCAACTCCGCTGCAGCTCCCGCAGGCCATCGCCCCTTCGCTTGGGTAACAGCACCATCCTGCACCATCCTGCCAACACCCAAAAGCCCTGTGGGACTGGGGGGAGAAGGCACTGAGGCCAGTGCACTGCCCACTGCATTAGGAGAGGGCAACATGAATCCTTCTTTTAATGTATGGGCCGGGACTGGGCTCTCTGAGCATCAATGAGAGCATGGCATCTCCCCAGATGACGCCCTAAGAGAAATGAGCTGTATTATTCTCTGGAGGTGGGTGGCAGAGAGCCGAGATCAGACTCAGATTGGAGGACATTGCACTTTTCACAACTGCAGTTAGGTGAGACAAAGCACTACTTCTGCACAGGCTCCTTGCTCCCCAGCACCTGCTATGGTGATCACCAAGGAAGTGTGATGTTAGCCAGCTGAGGCTAACATCCCCCTGCCCTGCTTCCAGAGTCTTTCTCAGTCCATAGAGGGGTGGAGAAGGCAGTGGTGGATCTTCTCAGCAGAACAAAAGTGACATGATGACAGCCCGTGAGCAAGGGAGAACGTCTTGGAGATGTTAGTGAGGAGACAGGTATGAATTTAAATTTGTCCTTCTTAGCTGAGGTAGGAGTTCAGTCAATGCCCTGCAACTTTATAGCTTGAGAAACAGAATTTGGTGCTTTAAAAAATACGCTTCTCTGTACGCTGCCCAGATTGACAGGTGTGCTAAGATGGAATCTGCCTTTTGGACTGCTTGCAGAAGGGATAGCAGCCATTCTACAGGGAAAGCATAGACAAGCTGAGAGGTCCTCAAAGAAAGGTCATCTCTGCTCCCACAATGTGCAATCATATTTCACATTCACATGCACATGAGACTACTCAGCCAGACACTTTGGAGACATAGGCACTTGAATGAAATACGTCCCACCGGCTACAGCAAAATGTAAACATGTGCTTAAACGGGTTGCTGAATAGAGATGTGCTTACAGTTATGCACATACTGACCAGGAAACTAAAAGGGATAATAAAGAATTAAGCTGTGAACTTAGCCTTCAACTATGTAAATTACAGGGATCAAAAAAATATAACCAATGTGAAACAGTATTATAAATGCACCTTAGCTACAGGCACCATGTTATGAAGTGTAATCTTGCTGAATTGAGACATGGAAAACAGCAAGCAAGTTTCAGCCTCAGAGTTATCTGGGGTGAAAAATATTTTTTCCAACCACTTCTGCTGCCACACAATATCCCGCTTGATAGAGTGTGATTGTATAAAATGGGCTGACCAGCCAAACACATACTAGTCATAAGGTAGTTATGTTGATAAATTGAATCATATTTAGTGGGATTATACCTAAGGCAAAGAATTCTGAAGATTAGTAACTGAATGTGAAAGCATCAGCAAATATAAGTTGCTGAGACTCGTACTGCTGGTTTGGGAGTGCTGTGCTCCAAACCCACAATTTAAACTCCTCCTCTTTGCAACTGGGAACCAATATTTGTATGAAGTAACTGAAAGCACAAGCACTGACAGCTAGATTGACTAGATGGCCAGTGCTTTACTCGGGCAGCACTCACTGGTTGCTTCATAGGGCACAATGCCTATCTGTCTATCTAGATATTATGCTGCTTTGACATAATCTTAAATTCATGTACAATAAAGAGATTTTAATGACAAAGTAAGTATGTTATAGTTATGCTTTCATATACCTAAAGTTACTAATCATTCATCTATCTCCAAAATTAATTATTCAGTGGAATTATTTTATCATGATCGTGTAACTCCATGTTAACTATCTTCATGTGTCTGGGACAAATCCTTCAGGTTGCACAGGCTTATACGGATTTCAAAATGACTCTTGCAGTTGCATTAATCCTATTGTTACTGACAGTTACTTTTTTAGCTTGCTCAAAGCCATTAATACAGATGTTTTGTGAAGCATTAAAATCATTATCCTTGCACTATTCTTGTAACGATAAGGAAGTGGTGTTATTAGGAGGCACACAGAAGTTTGTTTAAAGTAAGGGAAGATTGTTCAAAATAGCGAACAGATTTCCTGACCAGATTTCTCATCTTTTTTTCTAAACCTTAAGAATTCTCCTGCAATGAATTAGACCACATGTTCGAAGAGACTGCAGCTGGGGTGACCATGTTTGCTAAAGGAACTCCTGCATGCATGAACCCTGCTCCAATGCATGTGCTCTCCAGCTGCTTTGCTGCCATTTCCCTGTGCCAGCACTGCACATCAGCCAGCTGGATGCTTGTGCTTGGCATGGGGCCTGGGAGAGGGCCAGAGCAGGAGAGCAGCTACTGCGCTGTCCATGCTCCCAGCACATCACCTGCAAACAGGGAAGCAAGAAGTGCAGGACAACTAAGTGAGCTTTATGTATAACAAGCCCGCCCTCGGTTCAGGGAAGACCCCTTCCCCAAAAGTCCAGCTTTCTTCTTTTCCATGAATATTGGATTGCATTTTGTTGTCTGGTGAGTTCAGTGTTCTTGCTTTATATCTGCAGTTTTCACTGTGCACAGAAACAGCAGAGTGCTGCAGGTAAGTCTTGACTTTGCAGTGCTGAACCTCACACCTTTCCCTAGGCAGGGATTTAAACAAACTTTTCTGCACCCACTCCATCTCTCTGCTGCAGGATTCAGCTAAAACATACAGCCTAAGCAGAAACGAAACATGGAATAACTGACTGGAAGAAGTATTTCCAAGCCACAGGCTTGCTGCAGGCCCTGCATGGTGCTGCCATGCCCTCTGCTGGACTCTTTCTCAGATCTATGCAGGCATTGTTGTACGTCATTTAAAGCCTACTCGCATGCTGCCTTAATCCCTGGGCCACTGGGTGCTGACCCATCACTCAAATTGCAGCTTTGGGTCCAAGTCTCAGTCATTCTCTTCCTTAGCCAAAGCCCTGAACCATAAATGGAGTGGTAATTAAGTGCCTAGTGTAATGAGCAAGGCCATTTTAATATAACAAGACTCTGCACCATCATCATTTATACTCCCTGCAGGCATAAACAACTAGTGAGACCTCCTGCAACAAGTGCATTCTGTGAAAGTACCTTTCCTGTTCCAAGCACATTAGTCTACTCAGCTCATTAAGAACTTATTCTGCAGCTTCCTTAAAGCAGTTTAATTTTCTTACATTTTAAGATTTGGATTCAATTTTGATGTGGAGAGTCTCTCCAGGAGGTGGCTACAGCAATGCCGGCAGCATCCCCTGCTGCCAGTACAGTGGATTGTAACAGCACACCCTTGAATTATTGTAGTCATGAGGGGCAGCGATGTTGACTTCTGAAAAATGAGTAGCCGTTCTGGAAAAGATGTATTTGACAAAGTTAAATAGACGGTACCGCCCACCCCCACCATGCTTTGGGTTAAAATAAATAAATAAATAAATAAGGCCCAGCTAAGAATGACAGCTCTTGTCTCTGAAAGGCAGTAGATCTCATTCTCAGATGATTTGTGAAGCCATTAATTTATTCACTTTACGATGCCCTTTTTTCTCCCCAGAGGAATCCATAAAATAGGTGTGGGCATCTCTGCAACAGCAGAACATGCAAGCACATCCCATAAGCAACTGAGCACTCTAAAGGTCAAGCAGGAGCACCTCAACTTTCCTTAGTTATGGACAGGCATGACCCCTATTTCTGAACATGTAGTCTGTTTGACAAAACCATCGAAAGAAACCGAATAACCCAAGGAACAGGCAGTCATATTAGGTAAGTCATATATTAACTTGAAACTAAACTGTTGCAAGATTCTGAATAACAGTCCAGGCAACAGAAGTCTCCCCAGCCCTCCCCACCTCTCATGCAGCTATATAAAAAAGGTCAATGAACCCTCTTTATACTATCTAAATAATTGGTCCAAACCTGGTGATTTCCATGACAAAGATAATAGCCAGTATTTGTCACACTTCCTCTTTTGTGACTATTTGCTAGTTTAAGCCATCAGCAAGTGCAATGTCAAAAATCGCTGTTAACAGTGATGCAGAACAATGTACTGCTCTAATGCCAAGCCAAACCTATCAGGAGAATAAATGATCAGAGAAACTCTAGTTTGCCAGTTCCAGAAATCTTAGACACTGAGCAGATCATTAAGCAATGCAAAAGTAGAGGGAACAGCAGAGAGAATGGGCTCAAAAACTGTCACAGGGAACAACTTTGCAAATCCAGGATGTGAATTTCCCTAACACCTACATGGAAAGAGACAGAGAACTGAGCAGATTTCAGCTCCAACATGATCTTAGTGTTAGGTATCTCCCCAACCTTTCTTCCTCTAGTTATAATGTTGCAGTGTTACTCAGGCTAAAGACTTCTTCCAGGCAGCCTCTCTCCCCCTTCCTTGGCAGGGGGCCAGGGAAGCCAAGGACCGAGGAAGAGCCCAGCAGCTCCAGGCTGCCGCCTCCCTCCTCCCGGGACCTGGGGATGTGAAACTGCTGGAGCGCAGCAGGCCTCAGCCAAGAGCTCTCCCTCTTTTGCACACAGGGCCTCGGGCATCAGGCCCAGGAGCACCATGGTGTTTCCCAAAGCTGCATCAAAGAGCAGGAAAAGCCTGAAAACACCGAATAAAGCTCCCATGAGTTGCTCGGGTTCTATTTTATTTTATTTTATTTTATTTTATTTTTTATTTCTTCGCCTCCTCCTCCTCCCGCCTCCCTGCGCGGAGGGCCCAGACCCGCCGTGGCCCGCCCCCCTGCGGCCATCACACCCCGCCTCACGGGGAGCAGCGGCGCCCGCGCGCGTGCGCCGAGCGCCGCGCCTGGCCCCGCCCTTCTCCTTCGCCCGCCTCCGTCGGGTGGGGGCGGGAGGCCGCGCGCCGCGGGAGCCAATAGGACAGCTGCAAGGCCTGTCGCGCGGGATGTACGCACTTCCGCCGCGGCGGCCGGGCCTATGTACCAATGGCTGCTGGGGGCCCTGGGCGCCCTCCTCGCCGCCGCCGCCCGCCGCGCCGCGCCGCTCCCGGCCCCGCCGCCGCGCAAGAGGCCGCACCGCAGGTCAGCGAGCCGCCCGCGCCTCCTCGCCGTGGGGCGGCGGCGCGGCCGGGGCTCCCTCTCGCAGACTCGGCAGCCCGTGCCCCGTCTCGGTCGCCTCCGCCACCGCCTGGTGCCCGCTCGCGGCGCTCGCAGCTCCCCGGCCCCGCACTGGCGGCCGGGGCCCGGCGCGGCCGCCTTGGCCTCCGCGGCGGGGCCTGGCTGCCAGGGAGCAGGAGCTCGGCTGGAGCCTGGCGAGCCTCGGTGGCCTCTGCTCTGGAGTGAGGTGTTTCACCTGGGAGCGGAAGCTGAATTAATTGCTATATTGCATCGTAAGCTCGGCTCCAGTTTTGTCTCATCTCTTGGGGTTTCTCATTCCTACTGCTGTCCCTCTGGTTGTTCGTGGGCTCATCTTGGCCCTTTGCCTGCTCAGAAACTCAGTTCTAGGGCAGTAAGGCTCATGATGGGCATTTTTAGGGTGTTATCCATCATCCTTTTCTGCTCTGGCCCTGGAGAGGGTGAAGCAGACCAGCTGCAGCACTTGTTCTTGCCCCATACTGTTACCCTTTCTGCCCTTCTGTGCTTCATGGCAGGTCACTGTTCTCACTGTCACAGGTACTTCATATGTGATGCCTAAATTGGCTTGGATGCTGGATGTTTCCACTGAATCCTTTTGCAGTCTCACTTTCTGTCATAGTGGGAGTATGAAGACAAGAAAAGGGGTGGAGGTTTGGAGTGTCTATGTTCTGATGGAGTGGAAGAGGGTAGAGGGGACAGTGTACATATGTGTAGGGATTTGCTGGATGGGGGAGTGTCATGGCAGGGTATATAAATACAGCATCTTAGTATGGTTTGTATAAGCGTACAGAGTGGAAAAAGGAGGGATGCTGTCACAAGTGGTAACTGTTGATGTTCCCAAGTGACCTAGAACCTTTGTCTGGCTCCCTAGAGCTGCCAGTGGCTGAAGGCTGAGCTGTTTGTGTGTCTGGCAGCTCTGTCTCCCTGAAGAGAGAGAGCGTACTGACTGCGTGCTATGGTTTCCCGAGCGCAGTCACCTCCTCTGTGAGGAACTGTTGCTCCAGGAGGTTCTCGAGGCTGTGCTTAATATCACATGTTTCAGAGTGAACGTGAAAATGAAGATGTGTTCAGCTTGAAAGAGCCAGTTATGGCATAAATGGTTGTTCACAGCTACTGTGCAGTAAACAAAGAGCAAAATCCAAAACTGAAGAATTCACCTTTGTAGATATTACAGACTTTTTTTCCTAGTTTGACTAGGAGATGCTGTTTGCCAACAGATCACTGGAAATGTTGGTGCTAAGCAAGTGGGACAAGATGCAAGTGAAACTGCATTAGGTGGCTTCAGAAGCTGTCCTGCTGCTGCGAACAAGTTCTCAAACATTACTAAGTGAGAGATGCTGTAAAAAATGGCTAAGATATTGTCAGATCACCTTGATGAGTCTCTTCAAGGAAATTTAAGGCAAAAATATCAACTGAGGCAGATGGTATTTATTAAAATTCAAGTGGAACAGAGGAGCGTTTTCAGCTAGCATGATAGATGCAGAAAAATCAAGAGCTGGGAAAACTCCCATTCGCAGTTCAAAACTAAAACAGTAGTTGAACTGTGAAAGTAACAAAACAGTGACAGTGGCAAAAATGTTGCTCTCTTTGCTACTTCTACCCTTTTGACATTTTCCCCAGAGTAGAAAGAGGAAAAGCTAGAGGTGATGAAACTCATGGAGAAAATAGATACGCAATAGCTACTATTTTAGAGCGTTACTAAAATGCCATGTTCAAGTTTCTTTGATTAACCCATGAAAATTTGAATATACTTATTTAAATTATAAACCTTAACGAACTGTTCTCTATGCTGTTGCGGGATGGGGAAGGGGATTTGAAAAGAACAGGGCCTAAGCTTACATGCATAAATGTAGCATTATTGCACTTTCCTAATACCTTATTCTTTTCCTGTTGCTGGTGAGGAAGAAAGTAAAATGATGGCCACAAACGGGTGCTGTCTTCTCTAGAACAAGGAGAAGGATATGAACATATTCCTGCATGAAGAACAGTTTGAAATGACTCATGTTTTTGGTCTTTTTTTTTTTTTTTGTTTCATATATTACACGACATCAATGTCCTTGTTCCTGTCTCCCAGGCCTTTCGTAAAACCTGAATTGTAATTACAGAGCATAATCTCTTGTTCACGTTGGAGACGAAGGTAGCTAAGCATAGATTCTTGTCTTGTCTTGTCTTTTCATTTCTTTTCCCCCTAGCTTCTGTCTTTTACCTATGTTCTGTGACCATGCCTACTTTAGAAAATCAAGGACTTCCTAATTTATTTCTGAAATACTAAGAAATAATTAATCGTGCCCTGTGATCAAACTATTTCAAAACATCCAAGTGTCTGATAAAGTAAAAAAGGACAAAACAGTGCTCTCACAGGTGTTTAGTGCTCTGCTAAAACTGGAGAAAGATGCACTTCTATTGAAGAACAGTTGTTGCTACCACAGCCAAGTATTTAAACTGCACTTAGCTCAGCATTTAGCACCGAGAAGGATTAATTATACTTTAGCTCTGCTACAAGATTAATGCTGGAAAGTTTTCAGTGAAGACCAACTCAGAATGAAACTTAGCTCTTCCAAAAACAGAGATGTGTTTTACCTTCTGGAATATCAAACTTGCATTTAATACCTGTTCCCCAATGTTTTCTGCCTGCCTTTATAAGCGTATCAATAGTAAATATTTTCTGTGTTAACTACTGTCCGTAACTGCACCTTTCATATATATATATATATATATATATATATATATATATATATATATATATATATATTTTTTTTTTCCAAAGAATTTCTTGTGCATCTGATACAAGAGGAAGGTAGTCCGTTAGTGGTGGTACCAGCTGAGTTTGGGAGCATTACCATTTAAAAGGAATTACTTAGTTGTCCTTAGACTTTTCTTTTTCTGCAGTTCACTTAATGTATATGTTTATGTATGACTTCAGATTATTTGGTAATCTTTAGTATGCCTCTTTCCCAAGGACAAACTTTACATACTACATAAAACATTGGGTGGTATAAGGAGATGCTAATGGAACACGTGAGAAAGTGGTCCAAGATGCTGTAATGAGAGAAGTAGCTGCCTGCGAGTGGTCTGTTGCTTGAGAGAGGTGTGTGGTATGTTGATGAGAGATGCTGCAGCAGTGGCAGTAACTGCAGTTGAAGAGACCTTCGCATATTTCTGTCTGACATGATCCCAGAGGTGGTTGGAGGGGAAAACTTTAGGACGTGAAAGCTAATTTTGGAAGTTTGGGCCCTGTAAAGGGAACTCAGTTTCTTAGAAGCTTATCTGTGGTTGCAAAACACTGTTCTACATGTTCTTTCCTCAGCATTCAGTCACCTCTGGAAGATCCTGACCAGACTCAAGCCAAAAAGCGAAAATCAGGTATTACACATTACAGAAGTAATTAATATGCCTTTTTCTTAGGCTTCATGTATCTTGGAAAACTCTGGCTTTTGTACTTAATTATTATTATCGAAATTGGCTTTCCAAGCCGTTCCTTTCTCCTTGTGATCATCTCTGCAGTAGGGGCCTGAGGATGCATCATGGGGCTTAGCCCTATATATGATGTTATCTGTGTTGAGTGAGTATGGCAGGGTACAATACTTCCACAGCCATTGGGGATACCCCAGATCAGTAGAGCAGTGTGAACTACATTTGGTGTTTTCTGGCTATGAGTGCGTACATTTGAGCAGCAGGGAGCATTTTTAGATTGAAGTTGTATGCTACCTGCTATCTATATTTATGGTGATATAGATCTGTCAGTTCAAAATACCTGTATCTTTTGTATTTTGAGAAACCATTTTGAATCCAGGATATTAAGGAATGTTATTTTGAACTGATGACAGGCAGAGAGAAATGGTATTTCTGATTGTAGCCAGCTAATGAGTTTTAGGAAAAAATTCTGAAATGAAAGCAGAAGACACTAGTTTGAGTTCATTCTGAATCTGAAAAGTTTGTCATGTGAATTTGGAAAAGATGAGTTGTCTCTCAGAGGAGAGCTGAGTAAAGGATGGAGATGCAGCAGAGGTTAGGCATAGGAGAAGACAGCAGTGACAGAGAGAAATGGAGTGGTATTGCTGCTCTCCTCGGTGAGACTTTGATACCCCATCTGCAAAGAGATTACAGTGTTCAGGGCTAAAATTATGCCACTGCCTGCAGCCGTGTTGGTACATCTAGATACCAACTACATTTGTCACAATTTGAGGTGAAATATTCCCTTTGACAGTATTTACTGAAAAAGAGGGAGAAAGTGATGCTCTTTAGGCTTTGAGACTTTCACCAGCATGAGTTCCAAGAGGAGGGTTTCAGTTACTGCTTGTCAAAGGATGCTACCTCTCATTTAATGGTAGGGACTGCCGAACTGCAAATGCACTTCTCAGTTTAAGACTGTAAAACAGCTGCAAATATGTCAAATTGATGTATTGCTCCTGCTTTTAGCAGCATGACCAAACCTCAGCAGGAACAATTTGCGAGTCTTAGTAAATAGCCCAAATCTGCTTCTAGGAACCTGGTATCATCTATGCCCTTGTCTGCTTAAATGCCATTTTCTTATCTTCAAATGCTTTTGTGTTATATCATTTAATCTCTAACACAGTGCTTTATTAGACAATCTTGGCTTGTTGATGTTTGGAAATACTATCTGAGGGGTTGCATATTTCTGGTTTTTTAATACTGAAAAGAAAAGGCTTGAGTAGCTTTGGTTTCTAGAGTTTAGTGAACAACTTCTCTCAGTTAGTCAAGAGCAATGTGTAGTAAACTGTAGCAGTACATGCATGTATGGAGGGGATGAGGAATAGAAATTGTACCATGTGCTGCTTTTCTAGAAACACCGAATCTTCCCCAAAGCACAGTGTCCTTACAAATCTGACTGCAAGCTCCTGGCTTAGTCTTTGAGTCCTGGTTCTGAGGACATGCTAGGTGAGCTGACTAGTCCAAAACTCACCACCAACTGCTGTTAACAGTAAGGTGGGTAACTTAAAATTAGTATAGTGCTCTAGGTGGGATTGAGGAGATGAATTTCTATTTACATTAAAGCCATAATCCTCTTTTTAATTATGTTCTTACATGGTCTTTCTTGTTTTTTAGGTTACGCCATCTGTAAGCCTAAAGAAAGAGTTGAAGAAGTTTCTGCTGTGGTGAAGTTTCCAGCCGAGGCAGCAAATAAACACTGGAAGGCTTTGGTTAGCAATGCAGCTCCAAGCGCGGAGTCTGCAGAAGAGGTTAGCAAGGATTTTGCAAATAGGTAGTTATGATCTTGAGAGAATGTGTTCAAGATGAACTGCTTTCCCTAGTGCATCTTAAAGTCGGGCCTGGTGTAAGGCTGCACAGCTCTAGGTTGTTCTTTTCGATTTATAACAGGCAGCTTTTGTGTGCTAGGTTTGCCTCATTCAGGTTTTAATAATCTACTCTAGAACTTGTAACTCAGGAGCTAAATGTTTGCTGTCTTCTATACACTTTATATTAGTTCAAGTTTATACCTTAGTGTGTTTGCAGGCTATTGCTCTTTCCCCCACCTGAAGTTTGTAGTTAAGGAATCAGAACATATTACCTCACAGGAAAAACTACATACTTTCCTCTGGAAAACCTCTTTTTGATAGGTGCATTATTTACCAGTTCATGAGTAGATTTCTGTAGGACTTTGATTCTGTGAAAGTGACCCTTGAATCGCTTGATTTCATAGTTTTCAAAGGTGTATCGTTATTTTATTTTTTTATTACCCCACTAGGATAAAAGGAATAAGAAACTGTCATCATCTAATGGTTGGGTTTTGAGAGAGTCTCTAACTCTTTATTTGTACAAAATTTATTTTTTGAGGACTAATCTATCATACTTCAGAATGTTTAGGTGCTGACAGTGATATAACAGTGATAAGCTCACATTGTTTTAATGTACTTGAGATGTTTTTAATTATTTTTCCCTGAAGAATGACATGCAGTTTTAACACACTAAACCTTCATGATCCAGAAGTTTTCAGTTAGATGAAATATTGCTTAGAATTGGATAAAAATCGTTTTACCTGAATATTCCTTCTGTAATCTGTATACAAAATCACTGTATGCATGAGTTACTGTACTAAAAAATAGAAGTGTACTTGTCAGAGGACCTGCAGAGATCTACATTCTGCTGCAATCTGAATTGGTAAATTATAGTCTCTGAATCATAAAAGAGTTGATTTTAAATTTCAAGAGGATTGTGTGTTTGCATTCAGATTATACTCTCACAGTTACTTTTTTATCTTTTTACACAAGACTCAGTCCATTGCTTCTAACGATTTACCCAATAGACCAGGAGGTTGTGCACAAGATATAGAAATGCTGCAAGTTGGTAAGGCTGACATTAAGTTATTTACTTGTTCCTTTTTACCCTACCTTGTGTATTGTGTGACACCACCTTGAGGTTTATATACTGATTTTTGTAGTACTAGCATCGGTAGATGCGACAGCAGGTAAAACTTAGGAGTACTTTAGTATGACATCTGTTGTCTTTCCTTCATCTTTGCATTGCTTTTGATTTTTTGGGGCCAGGCATTGGTCTTGTCATCTCGGTATTAAGTGCAAGAGCTGTGTTGGATGTAGTCCTGCAGTTCTGATATGTCTCTTCCTGGCTTGCCTGAAGTAAATTGTTCTATCCATTAATTTTAGATAGTAGATTCTGATAATCCTTTTTTATTTCAAGTTTAGGCTGACAGTAGTTTGTGTGCCCAAATTTCTCTAGCTGTCAGCATGATAACCTGGAATTACTGTAAACATAGTAACCTAGTGGAAATAGTTTTATGATGTGACAGAGAAAGTGAAAAGAATTCATTTTTGGTGAAGCTCTTCATTGTAAACACAAACTGTAGTTTCCTTTTGTATTTACTAGTGGCTTGTGCTCTTCTTTCATAGATAAAATGCCTTGTGGAACCAATGCTCACTTGAATAAAGAGGCATTGTCCCTTTCCCATAAGACAATCCCTTGCTTGAGGTAAAAACCCTTTGGTTTTCTTTGACTTTTTCTCTTAAAGGTTTATTGTCTTTCACTTTTGTTCTTGAACTTTGTATGTTGCCTGACATTTGTATCTGTCCACCTACTTTTTTCCAAGGTATTCTGGAACTTCTTCAAGCTGCAATAATACAGGGTCTACGGCTATTTTATTTCCAACGAAGTTAAAACTTTTCATTTAAATCAAGATTAATGGTCTGTGGTAGGTGAAGGTGTAGAACTTGAAAAGAAGAGGTTCAGACTAGGGAAGCTTGTCAGAAGCTCCTGAATAGTCTGACAGGAAAAAAAAAAGTTGCTGCTAAGTGTATGACGTTAAGCATAAAATAGTTCATGATTTAATAAGAGGTATGATCTTGACTTTGCATTTGTTTCAACTTACTGTTTGGGTAATGTTGAAGAATTGCTTGTACACTACTTCAGAGTTGGAAATAGTTGGAAGAGGGAAGGAATGGGTCAGGGTGTGATTTCGCATGTTTACAGTTTGCCTCTCAGTCTCAAAATTAGATTAGTAGTCTTGTCTGTGTCCCAGTTTGTACTTACCACGATGCGAAAAGCAGCAGCTATGCTTCAGTATGCTGGCGTTTAGAACACCTGAAGTTCTGATGACATGAATAACACACCTGCATGGATATTTGATCTTCTCTAATGACTCAGGGCATGGACCATGAGAGTAGCAGTCTACTTGGAGAAGTTTTCTGCACAGAACTTCTCATGCTTTCCCACTAGGTATTTGATGATAGCAAGTCTTATCTGAAAGTCACAAACATCTCATGTCTGTCTCCATCATGATCAATGTGCATTCTTAACAAAATGGTTGTTGGTGCATCTTTAATCAGGAGATACTTACCTGAATGTTATTTCTTTTGGCACTGGTATTTTTAGCACAAGCAGGAATGGCAAACACCAGATCAAACCAACCCTAGAAGACGCCTTAACGCTGAGGCCACCCATTAGGGAGCACACTATGCTAGAATCCACAACGTCAGAATCTGGCAAAATGGGGAGGTCTTTTTGTACTGCTGAAGAGGTAAGCTTGATGACAAAGGTGTCTTTTGAAATTAGGTAACTTAATAGTTGCAACAAAACTGTATCTTCACTGAGGTTAATTTTGTAACATTCAGTGCTATGGATGTAGCTAATGAAATTGAAGGGACACTCTTGAAAGTCAGTGTATAATTCTTTATTTGCCTTTATGTATGTAAGATTTTGGAATAGAGCAGTCCTTGGTTGCCAAAAGACTGAACAGTTTCACTATTTTGTCCTTAACCTAACTCAAGTGCTGTCTTTATGTAGCAACCTGGATGGTGCAGGTGTAAATGGCTAAATTGCTGATAGCACTTAGCTGAAGCCCTTCCCTGTCCTTTCCTCCCAGTATCTGGTGGAAAGTATTTAATAAACCTAGCTTATATTGAAAAAGTATTGGAGAAGCTGTAGCATACGGTTAAGATATCATCCTGGGGACTCGCAGCAACATGGTAGTTGTGTGTATTGACAAGAGTGCATGCTAACCAAAATTATTATGCAAAGAGTGTAGACCATACCTAAAGAGGAATGAGGGTGTGGGAATGCCTGCTAAAATACAACAGAAGACTTTGATAGGATTCTGAGAACACCTGTGCAGTCTGTACCAAATTTGTGTTACAGGTATTATGTTGCTTCATATGCAGTGGTTATAATGTGTGTTTTTTTTTCTTTCTCCCTTCTGCTAGGATGTCCAGAGAGGAGAAAAGGAGAAATACAAACAACTCTTAAAACTAGTAAAGGAAAAGTATCCTAGAAGCTGCCCTATTCCTCAGACTACAAACTTATGCAAGTAATTACAGAAAAAGGAACACTAACTTTTTAATAGCAACTTTTTAGTTGTTGTACATGGCGGGGGGGGGGGGGAATTCATTTTTCACAGTCTCAGGATTCTGGATGGTGTCCCATGGCAGGTGTTGGGACAAACTATTTTATAATACGCCACAGTGTTGCTTAAGGCCACAAAATATTTCTAACCTAAAAAAAAAACCCAGCCCTCCCTGCCCCACAAGCTGAAGCATGAATATTCTAAGAAGGTATATTCTAAAGGTGAAGATTTGTTAGTTGGTATGAGTGTATTTCTCATTCTGGTACTCCTTTGTTGTATTTGCATTAAGAAAGATAGTATGTAGTTTTGGTAAGTGTTTCTGGTAGCATAACTCCTAGTATAAAAATCCACAGTACTGATTATAGCACTGTTTAAAAGAATTTGTCTTCCTCTTGTTTGGAATTGTTGAGTTTTTCCTTGGTCAGGAGTCCTATTTTATTTGAAAATGTGAAACTTAACATAAACTCAGGAAATGCCAAATTTCTGCCTCTGCCTCCCCCCTACCCTGCAAGTCCTTTTCACACACTTTACTTAAAATTGACAAAATGCCATTGCAGTCCTGCATGTAGAATTCCAGAGCTTAATGCAACCAAAAAAGGGATCTTGTGGGTAGTTTTGATTCTTACGTACCAGTTGTAAGTATACTGGTATCTTTATAGCTGTGTCAGGAGGCTAAATTAGCTATGCCAGTGGTGGGGGGACTATCTTGGTGAAATAGTTATACTTCAAAACTGTGCAGAAGGGGGGCTTTTTGGTATAAAATGCTGATGCCAAAATAGTGCTAAAATTCTAGCATGCCTTTATACCTAGTAAGATGATAGAAAATGCCATCCTTTTTTGCAGTTTCTCTTAAACGCTCCAAGACGTGGATTGTTCCCATAAGCTTAGAGCCCGGTTCTCCATTTGGTAGTTCACAGCTAGAAAACAAGTAAACACACAACTTCAGATCAAAACAGCATAGCGCGTTTAAACATTCTGTTGCGTGAAAATGATGTGGGAAACAGTGTTTCAAATCATTCATGGTGCACCTGCATTAGCATTTTAGGGTGGATCAAGATAGTATTTCTGGAATCTGATATCTCAGTCATCAATTTCTGTGCTTTGGTTCATATTGCAGAGTGTTCTTGGAGCATGTGAAATAGATTTCTTTCAGACGAAGCTAAAGGAGGTGTTTTCATTGAGTGTATCTAATGCACCCCAACTGTGAGTGGGCATTTAGTCCCTAAAGTCCTAGTAGAGCTAGGCTGGAGTAAAACATCCCTGAAATGCATATATTGTGGACATTGTGCTCTTAGTACCAACTATTTCCCTTGCAAATCAATTCCTTTTGAGCCAAACTACTTGCTAAAGTAGACCTTGCCATAGCAGATGGTTCCCGTCATTGTCAGTTGCAGTTAAAAGGTTCCAGGAGAGACCACTGAATGGGATTAGAAGTCCTGCAAATCTCATACAAATAGACTGAAAAGTATTTAAGGCTCTATCAATGACTGGTGTAATGAATGCTATCTTGTCCCCTAAAATAAATTGGCCTCTTCAGGGCAATCCAGATGTTTGTAAGATGTTCGTGTATGTAAAGAGTATAGATATCAGTGGTCGCCATATCATTAAAAAAAAAAAAAAAAAAAAAAAAAGATGGTGAAGTAAAGGAAGCAAATTTTATGGCTTATTAGTCTCTTAAATTCCAGAAAGAAAGAAAATGATTCCTATGTCTTCGTTGTGTGTGATTTGAAAGTAACCACACTTTTGACTGTAAACTGTCCATTAATAGAATGCCTTTTGCATTTTGTGATGAAACCAGTGTGGGAGATGCATGTTTCTGTTAATGAATTAATTGAACAACCTAATTTTATGTTGCAAGCTTCTATTTCTTTAATTTATACTCTCCAACTCTGTAGTGTAGAAAGAAACAGTATTCTTCTTAAAGTATTTTATTTGTTATCAGTGCATACCCATATGTACAGAAATTCTTATTTTTCTCTTGTGTTTCTTCCTGTATCAAAGTACTCAAGCCTACTCTAAGGAACCAGTGATGACTGCAAGTCGCCTGGAAGAACAAAGACGTGGAGAAGACGTCTACCAATGTATGACACTAAAAAACAGTGAGTATCCCTGTAATTCATATCTGCTCCATTTCATAGGTAGACTTAAGCAGGAGATTTCCTGGTACTACTGTGTTTTCAAGCTGTATCTCTTTGTAAGGAACTTAAAATGAGTCAGAGCATTTATGCTGGTATTGCTTATGTCAGTTCTTGGGATGAAACAAGCTTCTGGAAGGAAAGGAAAAGAAAAACAAAAATATGTAGTTACTAGTTGAAGCAGCTTTGTAAGGCTTTTATTGGAGTGAAAAGGTTTGTTAAAATTGCACCTGAGAGCCATTACTGTCTTAGTGATGCTGTAGATATAACTCTGCACTCACACAGTAGTGAACTTAGTATCTGGCTGTTTGCAGTAGTAGGATATAATAAATTAATTGTTTACCCTTAGGTGCCTTTTATTTTACTTAAGGATGGGATTATATGTTACTCTTTAGTACTTTTTTAACGCTGTACTCAACTATTTTCATGACAACAGAGCTTCCAAACCGAACAAGCTAACTGGATCTTGTCTGGATGGGCACAATACCATTGTTTATATCAAGTTAGGTTCTTTTATGTATCTTCTTTAGCATGTTGAAGATCTATAACTACTTAAGGTGACCTTAGTTGTCTCCTGCAGATTAGGCTGGTTAGACTGGTCTGCTGATAAAAACTGTTTTCTTTTGTAGCAAGAACTGTGTTATAATGTCGTATATTCAAGTATATGCATTTAATACTGTCCTAATCATTTTTTTCATATTTGTTACTCAAATAATAGTTAATCAGTTCTTTTTACAATCTGTAACTTTATTACACAATCGTATGGGTTTTGAAATTATTTCTGAATTGGTACTAAAATTTGGAGAAAGATTGTCACTTTGCACCACAAAACAAGCTATGCTTCTGCGCTGGGAGCTGTCTGCAGTTACTGTAAAATCACTAATTTGATCAAGTATGCAATCTAGGCTTTAAAATTTAGTACATTTTCTGCTTTCTTCTCATAAATTTGCATGTGGTATTCAAGAGGTATGCTTGCCAGAGTTCAAACTTCCTAACCATCCAGTCATTATTAGAAGTTCTTGTGTTATCATTCGTAAACTGAGACCCATGTATGTCTCCTTGCAATTGAAAGTAGACTTCTTATTTCTCTCTTAATGCTTTCCAATCTTTCTGTGCAGGTATCAAATGTGCTGATGCTTGCAGCCCACAGTGGTCACAGAAAAATGATATGATCAGGTACAAAGTCTTTTTTAATCATGGCTCTTGCTGTGCCTTTAATCATGATTTTAATCATGGTGCTCTGTGTGTGTGTGTGTGTGTGTGTGTGTGTGTGTGTGTGTGTCTTTCAGCCTCTAGTAGTGCCCAGAAGGAGAAAAATTGTGTACCGTCTCAGTGTTGTGGAGCAGGAGTAACTGGCTTGTGAGTCTGAAATTGCTCACAAAGCCAATTGCATTGCAGGTGTAGCTCCCATGCTAAGCCTGTCTGTTTAACCAACAGGGCCTGTGTTGGTGTGGAGTTTGCTGGGTATGCCAAGCCCTTTGCTACAGAAAGGGAGTTAGCAGAGGATACCAAGCTGTCCTTGCATTTGCAGGGGATGTAGTTATTTTCATCACTTGCAGGTGTCTTTCTGCCTAACTGTTATCAAGTTGACATTTCAGTTCTTTCGGTTTGAAGCCAGTATCCTAAGTATAATGATTAGGAACCTTGTAAGGCCTAGTGGGCCTTAGAGGCAGTTTCTGTAACTTACAGGGTGCTTTGGGTTTGAATATGAGACTGAAAAGGGACTGTGCAATTGGATTGTCTATCTGAGAGAGACTTTTGAGTGAGCTCCTTTGCGTTAGCCATCTGGAGCAGAAGGCAGTATGAGTTCAGATGGCTTTGTGTTGTTGAATTAAAACTGGTTTTGGCTGCAGTAAGTACAGTCACTGGGAGAGATCTTTTTGCAGTGACCATTCCTTAAAAAAAAAAAAAAAAAAAAAA